>NC_136918.1:32853823-33255291 GCF_949752795.1 Hyperoodon ampullatus
GCCTCAACAATGCCAGGTATGGTTTGAAATAGCTCTCGTGGACTTTAGTCCATCACATGCCTAGAATTTGAAAATAACTTCGA
This sequence comes from Hyperoodon ampullatus, assembly GCF_949752795.1. Lineage (NCBI taxonomy): Eukaryota > Metazoa > Chordata > Mammalia > Artiodactyla > Ziphiidae > Hyperoodon > Hyperoodon ampullatus. The sequence continues at coordinate 32,853,907 of NC_136918.1, forward strand.
GGGAAGGGGGCAGTGAATAAGGCTAAAAAGGGAGCTCCAAATCCATGTGATAGACATGTTTCAGTTTTCTTCTTCTTCAGGAGTCTTGGACTCTGCCTAAAATTATAGACTCTTTAGTGTCTCGGGAATTCACAAGGTCAGTCTCATTTGCTTAAAAAAATATAGCTAAAGAAGAGAGGGTTATTTGGATGCAAAACTTGGGTCTGACCCAACTGCTGTAGCTGTCACTCTGGTAAAAGTTTTACAAATTTATAAGGTTAGAAAGGTTGAGGTTTGAGGTTCACTCCAAGTAATTACATCCCATCATGGCTTCAGGTGGTCAGATGATTTGGTACCAGATAACATTGATAGATTCTCTCTATCAAAGAGAATAATTTTGATAATTTCCTAGATTCTCTCTTTCCTTACCCTATGCCTCATATGAAGGCCACTTCAGTAATTAAAGCCATAATCTTACCATCAATAAAATGAGAGTTACAGAGTCTTCCTCCCTTTTTCCTTGTGGGAGGCAACAAGATCCAGTAAGAAGAAGGATACAGGGATTGGAACACCTGGGTAGGAGGCCCAGAGCCACTCCATCTGTATGTACAAGTCACCTAACCTCACCAAACTTCCTTTCTACATCTACAAAGTGGGAATAATGTTTATTCCATCATAGTTGAAGTAAGCATTAAATGAGATAATGTACTAAAAAGCACTATAAGTCTAGAGCACAGAGCAGATGTAAATTATCATTATTATTCCAGGGATATAGAGACAGTGGATGAGATCATGTCTGGAACATGCTTAGAAAAGAGGAGCTAAAGATATAGAAAAGATTGATGCTGTTGCCCCATACCGGGTGTTTCCCAAGAGAGAGAATGTGCTGACCAGTCTTGGAGTTTAACTGAACTCTTCAGAATTCTGACACTGTTTGAGGGCCAGATTCCCATGCATAGTAGGATTAGCCGGGAAACTTTCCACATTCTAAAGCTAAAGCTAGTGATTTAATGAGCCTTGTTCAGATGTTTATGTAAGTGTAGAACAGTGAGACTTTGGGGTCAGAGGTGGATTTTGGAAATGGAAATGGAAACAGCATGATGCTTTGTACATAGAGCACTCTGACCACTTATCTTACATGCCCTTCTGCCCAGAGAGAACAGGGAAGCCCTGCCCACAGCTCATACCCAGCCTTTCCAGAGAGCCCTGGGGGCCTACAGTGACTCTTCCAGCTACTTTCTTTGGGGTTCTGTGAAGGTATCCATGCCCTGCCAGACCCCGCCTCCTGGCCAGCTTGCTTCCGCTTACTATGTCTCCATTCACATAACCCCATTGCTTAATTTCCCCTTTGTCGTGTTGAGGGTGGGTTTGTGCTGAATAACTCATGATTCTTGCCGAGGTTTTCATGACTATGAGGATAATGGGTGTAATCTGTGGTCATGGAAGACACTTCTTGGCCTGTAAAAGGTAGGAACGTTCAAGCGCTCCAGATAACGAGGTGAATGATGGGATGTGAGCCTGAACCTCATGACCCTTCCCTGTCTCATGGTCCAACCGCCAGCTATTTGGATTCTGCCCGTTCTCTTGGGGCCCACTTGTGGGGAGTCTTTGATCTCCCAAAGCATCTCTGCTCCAAGGAAATGCTCCAGTGGTTGAGTCTCTTCACTCCATCACCTAAAGAAAGGAAACAGGAAGCAGATGTTGTTCCCACTTTGAAAATGGGGACCTTGAGGTCTCAGAGGGCCCTGGGTCTTGGCGGACAGTCTGTGGTAAACAGTCCTTGGTTGGATATATGGTGTCTCTCCCATCCTAGAGCAAATCTCTGAATCTGGCCCTGTTTGAGAAGGGTGTGCAGGTGGCCCCATTCTTTGTGTAGCTCTCCTTCCTCTGTCTCTTCTGCCCCCCTCACACCCCTCCCCACCACTGTTCTGTACCACATGACCACTGTCTGGGGCTTATCCCACAGTGAGGGCTAGAGCTGAGCTCTCTGACTCCTGCACTGTGCTTCTCTCAGCAGAGGTGGGCTGTTCTTCCTGAAGAGCCAAGAGCCACTTTTGCTTTACATCCCCAGCAAACTTTCCATCACCAACCCCGACTTGAAGGAGGAAACCCCAGGACTGTGCCTCTCTTAGTTCCTCGCCAAGACCCCTCACATCTTCCCAACTTCCCAGTCTGGATCTTTGCCCAAGCCATTCCCTTGCCTGGCAGATTCTTCCTCTTTGCCTTCACATTTTAGACTTTTTAAAGTTGGCTGAAAAATGTGCCTCCTTCTGAAAACTTCTCCAGGCCTGTCCATCTTACCCGATCACTCATTACCCAGTGTGCCCTCAGCATCACATCACCACTTTGTACTACTGTCACACCTCATTTCTTTCTCGTCCTTGGAGAATGAACTGTTCTACATAATTTAATTTCAGAAAAAAAACAAGACTTTACCCTAAGCACTTCATGCTGAAACTTTTCAGATTTCATCCTTATTTTTGGTAAACTTTTTGAAATACAGTTTAAACTTTCCGTGCCTTATAGCCTTATATACAGACCATTCTGAACACAATTCACCTTTTTTTTTTTTTTTGATGCCTCAGGATGCATGGCAATGTTCACTAATTTCAGTGAACATGAGTAGAGAGACCTCCAAGGCCATTGCAGAGGCCTAGGCTTTCCTTTTCCATTACAGAGGGTCCCTCCCAACACTGCAGCCCTTCTAGGACTGACTTGCTTTGAGGGAGGCCCGATCAGAGAATATAGCCCCTAGAGCAGTATGTGTCACTTCCTGTGGGCCCCGGAGCAGCCCTGTGGCTAAAAGCCATATTTCTCTTGGATGATGATGATTATCTTAATGGTATACCCGGGGAAGGTGAGATATAAGTGACCTAGACCTTCTAAAGCCACGGAAACCCCAGTCCCAGAGTGTACCAGCAAGATGGGAAGACAGAGGATGATTCTTCTACAAGTAGATCTCTCCTGTTATTCCTTTGATCTTTGCATCACTCAATCTTTATTTTGCTGATTTTTATTTAAAGGGCCCTAAGCATTTCAATCACATCAGCTTGTCGGTTTCATACAGATAAGTACCAAAAGACTGGCCCCTGCCTGTCACTCTTTGCTGCTGTCAGCTCTACGCTGTGGGCATGAGGGCTTTGATATTTATATGACGGTGATAAAGAAGGCTTTCAACCAAACCCTATAGCCCCATTCCAGATAGAGGCTCTTGGGAGTGTTGTCTGAGAGTCTGCCTCACTTTTAAGTATTTTCAAATTTGACATGTCTCTTATTTTTGACTGCTGAGGGAGACAACTCAGGGTCCCGGGTAGTTGATGTTGCATTGTGCCCAGGGGAAATAATTTTCAGGATTTCATAGGTAATTATTTTTAAGTGGATCTTTTTTGCATATATATGTCATATCAAAATCATGTTTCTTCAGAGCTATGATGAGCAGTGTCATAAAGTCCAAACTGAGAAAGGTGAAATCTCTGACTGGGGCTACAGAGAGATTTTGCATTTTTTTATGATTGAATGTTTCGCAGTGGTTGGTCAAGCATGAGTGTCTTCAGGTTCCCAGAACTAGGAAATGCATCTGTCTCTAAGATAAATACATTTGTAATGAAAGTTGTTTGTATTTCTGGATGTACTCAGTTGACAGAAATATATTAGATCCTTACGTTTTCCTTTAAAATTTCTTTTATTTGGTAGTTTTCAAATTTTGAAAGTGATTCCTATTTTTTGTAATAACAAGTGAAACATTGCAAAGATATGTGTAAATAAAAATGCTAATTATCCTTCCACTCCCACTTCCCAATCCCTCCCTCCCAAGTCAATCCCAGTTAGCTTGTACATTTTTCTTCTTACACATACAAAAAGGAGCAAACATATAAAATTTAAATATAAAGTTTTGTTTATTTTTTGGCATAATTTCTAAAGAATGCCCTGCATATAATTTTTATACTTTGAATGATTTTTCCTTTTTTTTGACTATAAAATTAATACATGTTCACCATAGAACATTTGGAAACAAAGAAATAGTGGAAAAGAAAAATCATCCCTAATATAACTTAAAGATAATTATATATAAACTATTAATATTTTTTGGCAGATTTCCATTCAGCACAGCAGAATGCAAAGAACGTTTTGCTTGGAGTCAAATAAATGTGAATTCCACATTGGCATCCACCATTTACTAGCTATGTGAGCTTACTCAAGTTCTTTCACCTTTCCAAGCCTCAGTTTTCTTATCTGTAACATGATACAATAGCATAGTCTACCACTGTAATAATGTTTGTAAGTGGATCCAAAATAGGCAGCCATCAATATCAGTAATAGTTTTTTCCGATAGATAGATAGATAGATAGATAGGAGTCAGAACCATACTGTGATTTATCCTGACTTGTTCATTTAATCTCACATCAGGAATAATTCCTCAAATCACTAAATAGTCTTCAAAACATAATTGTAACGACTGCCTCATGTGGTCGTACCACAGTGTAGTAAAGCCTCCCCCTATTATTGAGCATTTTGGTCTTAAGGAACATTACCATTCATTCAAAGCCTGTAGCCATTTTAGGGCAAAAGACTAGATTCCTCTCACCTTAGAATTTCAGCCCAGGCTGTGAGCCCAGTCCTTACATGAGTGGTTTCAACCTTAGGTAGTGGCTGCAATTATAAAAAACATCTGCTGGGGGAGCTTTTAAGAACATACGCTGCCAGATACTCTCCTCGCCCACACCCATAGCCTCCCATTCTGATTTGAGTGATCTGGGGTAGGGCCTGAGCAGTGCTTTTCTTCCCCAGATGCCTTTACCTACCCTAATCCAGTCCTCTGAGAACGACAGGATTAGATGATTTCTTAAGGCTTCTGCCATATGAATGATAATCAGAAAAGCACTGTAAGCTGAGGAGGTTGTACAGTCTCCCTCACTGGGGCTTCCTCTATGGTTTTATGATCTAAAACAGTGTTTCTCAACTGGAAGGCATTTTTGCCCTCCAGGGGACATCTGTCAACGTCTGGGGACATTTTTGGTTATGACATCTGGGGAAGGGATTGCTATTGGCATCCTGTGGGTAGAGGCCAAGGATTCTGCTAAACATCCTGCAGTACACAGAATAGCCCCTGTATTCATTTCCTAGGGCTACTGTAACAAAGTACTGCAAACTGGGTGGCTTAAAACAACTGAAGTGTATGTCTCACAGACCTGGAGGCTAGAAGTCTGAGATCAAGGTGTTGGTAGGTTTAGTTCCTTCTGTGAGGGAGAATCTGTTCCCAGCCTCTCTCTCTGGACTTCTGGTGTTTGCTGGCAATCTTTGGCATTCCTTTGTATCATTCCAGTCTTGGCCTTCATGTCACACGGCGCCCTGTCTATGTCTGTATGTTTATGCGCCCATCTTTTTATAAGGGCACGAGTCATAGTGGATTAAAGCCCACCCAATTCCAGTCTGACCTCATCTTAACTAATTCCACCTACATCAACACTATTTCTAAAAACGGTCGCATTCTCAGGTACTTAAGGCTGCAACATATCTTTTTGGATGGACAGAACTCAACCCATAACAGCCCCCCAACATAGAATTATCCAGCCCAAAATGTTAGTAGTGCTACTATTAAGAAACCTTGTTCCATAGAATCTGTGGATGAAACCCAGGGAGGTTGGCTAAGGTAAGTACAGGGCAGATAGGAGGGGTTGGGGTCTGCGAAGTCGAAAGTGAGCAGGAACACCATCCATAAAGAGAGTCAGAGGCGGAAGGCTCACTGTAGATCTATGTAGGACCCTCAGGGCTGTATGTGACTACAAGAGGGTAAGAGGGCTCGAGGAGCACTGTGCTTACCAGTGTGAGAGCAGAAGTGTGGGCCAGCCCCTCTGCTTGTTCTCCCCATCACGTGATCCCCATTTCCCTGGGTCAGGCATACCTTTCCCTCTCCATCCTTTTCAGGGTGGAACAGAAGAGAAAAATAAATCCACAAGCCCCAAGGTTTTCAGCAGTATTTTTAAGCCTACTGTCTTCTCTCTCTAAAGCCCTGCCTTCTCCCTCTCATGCCCACTGCCTCCCACTGCCAGCCAAACATAGGATATGGAAAACAGGAAAACCAGCAACACTGCAAAGTTACTCTTCTGAGAGAGAACATCACTTTGGGTACATCCCCCCACCCCCAAATCTCTTGAATTGCCAAATCCTGCAACAGGTGGCCCTACTCATCTCTGTTCCATGGGGATGCTGTCTCACCAACTACTGTTTCTTTGGCTTTAAGAATTCCACATGAGAATGAACTTCTATAGGGCTGGGTGACTGGGCAATCCACAAATCCGTATCTGAACACTTTGGTCTGCCTTCTTCACTTCTAAAATATTTTTGTCCTCATTCTTCTGTTGTGGTTACGTGTTCCCCTTCATTTTTTTGCCAATTTGAGCTGAGTGAGGGGAAGGAGGGAAGAGGAAGAGTGGCCAGGGTGGAGACTGTATTATTAATTTCCAAGAGTGGGTTGTTTCCCAGCAGCAATATGGATGCCAGCTGGCTGCATCTGGGACTTGCTCAGTGGGAAGAGGATTAAATGCTTCCCTCTGCAGTCTTCAGAGCTTTGTGTCTGCACAGCACTCTCCTGGTTTTGATCTCCTAATTGCTCAGCTCCCTAGGACTCTTTCCTTAGCCCCAGCCTGTAACTCTGGGCCAACCTCTGGCCTCTAGGCCCCTTCCTATAAGCACCATCTTCTTTATGTTCAGTCTAAGCGTCAGGCCTGGCCCAGCCTCTGCCTTCAACTCTCCATGCCCTGGAGGCATAGGTGGGGAGGGTCAAGGAGAAAGTCCTTCCTTGCTTTGTGTCTCAGTCCCCTAGGGATGGCCACATTTTCTGGAATCTGGCTGGTCCTTTCTTACAAGCTGGACCTGGTATTTTCTGTCAAATCACATTTTGTAACTTGTATTGGCAACCTCTAGGATTGACCCTGCCTTTTGGTCCAGAAACAAAGTGTTACTTTTTATTATTATAATATGCTAATAGTTAATTCTCATTATCTCTTTTGCTGTCTTACCTGAGAGTACTTAGATCTTCAGCTTCCAGCCTGCAGCTGAGAGAAAATACACTGAAGTTCCTTTAAAGCATAGCATGTAAATGAAGAGGGTTAGTGAGGATTAGAAGGAAAGAGAAAATCAGTAAAGGAGAACACCCTAGCAAAGAACAACTGCTATTCTTTTCTTGGAATTCCTCAGCCTAGGTACATTCTTTTTTTTTTTTTTTTTTTTTGCGGTACGCGGACCTCTCACTGTTGTGGCCTCTCCCGTCGCGGAGCACAGGCTCCAGACGCGCAGGCTCAGCGGCCATGGCTCACAGACCCAGCCACTCCGCGGCATGTGGGATCTTCCCAGACGGGGGCACGAACCCGTGTCCCTTGCATCGGCAGGCGGACTCTCAACCACTGCGCCACCAGGGAAGCCCCTAGGTACATTCTTAAACAAATAAAAGTTAGACTGTAGGAAATAAAACTTTACTTAAAAAATGTGGAGTTCTGAAAAATACACCATTTATTGTTAATAGGAAAAGGTGTTGAAGCATTTTAGAAACAGAGAGGAAAATGCTTTCCAGAAAGTAGAGATGTGTGTGAGAATGAAACAGGGTGGTGATTGTATATGTAAATGTGATAAAGCCAGCATTTAGGTTCCCAGAGATAATCTCAGCTCCCAGACTCTTTGTGTTGGGAGGTATTGGCATCTACAGTAGTTATATTTGGTTTCAGTCCCAGTTAGTAGATTTGTAGCAGATTTGTACAGACAGTCTCCAATTTAAGGAGCATCTGATTAGGACTAGTCATTAGTTACTCCTTGTTTGGACATACAGCTTGTCCTAATGGAGGCAACTATTGTTTGTTCCCTTATTCAGGGCACCTAGGAAGACATCCTTCCAGCAGATATAATATGGTGGGTTAACCCATCACTGATACCAAGTAGTTTCCTCCTTTCCATCTTATTGCTTCCCACCAAAGAGCATTGTCAGAGTCCATCCCTTCTTCCCCTGCAAGAGCCAGCAGATGATGGAGAAATATGTGCCTGATGCTCCAGAATGAAAACTGAAAAGCATTTTCCTATATCACCCTAGTTATAAATTTTGGCTGATTGTACATGATGTGCTATATCAGTACTGTATTTTAAATATGCTATGTGCTCAACTGAATTTCTTTACTTTGTCCTGAGACTCTAACTCCCTTTTACATGGAAAACACACTCCCACTGCTAAGTAAGTCTTACAAAGGAACTTTTGGATCACTACTTATTCTTAAATTCAGGACTAGCTGCATTAGGAGATAAGGTAAACGTCCATTTCCAAGGCTTACTGCTGACAAGACGCTGGGCTGCAGAGTTTTGGGGTTGAGTGCCTATTGAGAGCAGTGCACTGTGCTGGCAGGTATATTGATGAGTAGCTGAGATAGAAAAGACGAGTAAGACAGGACTCTCTCCTCCAAGGAGAATTCAGTTCTCTCTGGAAGTCAACGTGTACACACTGGAAGTTTGTTGCAAACAAGAATAGCAGTTTCAGATGAACAATTACAGTGTCATAATTTGAAAATCAAAGGCATAAAAGTGAGTAAAGTAACAGAGAAGCAGAGGAGATGGAGATTTTACATTGAGTCTTAGAGAGATACATGGTTCAGTGAAAAAAGAGCCTGGATGTTACAGTCAGAAACACAGCTTGCCATTTTCTAGCTCTGTAACATTCTCCAAACAAGTTACTTTACCTCTCTGAGCCTCATTTGTTTTCTCATTTGTAAAATGAAATCAATAATGCCTATCTTATGATTGGTTTCAAAGCTTAGAGGTAATGTATATAAAGAGCCTAACACAATGCCTAGCATACTGTACATACTTGGTAAATGGATACTGCCTTCTTTGACCCTTGGATTATTTAGAAGTGTGTTATTTAGTTTCCCACTCTTTGGAGTTTCCAGAGATATTTCTATTATTGACTTATAATTTAATTACTTTATGATCAGAGAAAATACTTTTATGACTCCTATCCTTTTAAATGTGTTAGACTTGTTTTATGGCCCAGAATATGATTAATCTTGATAAATATTCTGTGAGCACTTGTAAAGAGTGTGCATTCTGCTGTTGTTGGGTGGAGTGTTCTATAAATGTCAATTAGATCAAGTTGGTTGAAACTGTTCAAATCTCCTATATCCTTACTAATTTCTTGCCTACTTTTCTATTAATTATTGAGAGGGGGCATTAAATCTCTGTCTGTAATTGTGGATTTGTCTCTTTCTCCTTGCAAATTTATCAGTTTTTGCTTCACATATTTCGAAGCTTTGTTATTAGGTACATAAATGTTTAGGATTAATGTATCCTCCTGATGAACTGACCCTTTTATAATTATGAAGTCACCTTCTTTTTCCCTGGTAATATTATTTGCTCTGAAACCTACTATGTCTGATATTAATGTAGCCACCCAAGCTTTATTTTGATTAGTGTTATCATACTATATTTTTTTCTACCCTTTTACTTTTAACCTAGTTGTGTCTTTACATTTGAAGTGCATTCCTTATAGACAGTGTATACTTGGGACTTGCCTTTTTATCCAGTCTGAAAATCTCTGCCTTTTGATTGTGGTATTTAGACAATTTATTTAATGTGATTATTGATGTATTTAATGTCATCTTATTTATTTCTATTTGTTTCATCTATTCTTTGTTACATTTTCTCTTTTTCTTCCTCTTTTGGATTAAGTGAGTATTTTTTATGATTCTATTTTATCTCCTTTGCTGGCTAAATAGCTATCACTATTTAGTTACTTTAATGGTTGCTTCAGGGTTTATAGTATTTGTCTTTAATATATCATAGTTTACTTCAAGTAATATTATCCACTTTACATATAGTACAAGAACCTTACAGTTGTATACAGTTTACCCAGTGCAGGTTTGTACTGCTCAGGTCCACTTATACGTAGATATTTTTCAATAGTAAATACTACAGTACTACACAATCCATGGTTGGTTGAATCCTTGGATGCAGGGGAACCTCAGATATGGAGGACGAATTAACCCCCGTGTTGTTCAAGGGTCAGCTGTGTTTCTGTTTCTCTCTTCCTGGCCTTTGTGCCATTGTCATATGTTTTACTTGGGTATGTGCTATAAACTCCACACTACATTGTTACTATTTTTGTTTAACCATTCAATTATCTTTTAAAGAGTTTAAATAGTAAGAAAAAATCTTATATAGTCACCCATATGAGAGCACTTCCAGTGTTCTTCAGTCCTGTGTGTGGATCTATATTTCCGACTGTTACCATTTTCCTACTTTCTGAAGGACTTCTTTTAACATGTCTTGTCATGCAAGTCTACTAGTGAAGAATTCTTTCAGCTTCTGTATGCCTTAAAGTGCCTTTATTTCACCTTTGTTTTTGAAAAATATTTGTGCTGGGCATAGAATTCTAGTTTGACAGGTTTTTTGTTCGGTTGGTGGGGTTTTTTGTTTGTTTTTCACTTTAAAGATGTTGTTCCACTGTTTTCTTGATTGCATTATTTCTGATGAGAAGTCTGTTGTAATCCTTATCTTTGTTCCTTTGTGTACAATGTATCTTTTTTCCCTTGGTCACTTTTAAGAATTCATTTTCTTTTTCCACTTGACTTGATTTCATTTTTATGTGCCTTGACATAGTTTTCCTTGTGTTTCTTGTGTTAAGGGTTTGTTGAGTTTCTTGGATCTGTGGATTTATAGTTTTCATTAAGTTTGGAAACTTTTGGTCATTATTTCTTCAAATATCTTTTCCACTTCCCTCCCCCTCCTTTAGGGATTTCAATTACATGAATATTAGTCTTGCAAAAGTTGTCCCACAGTTCACTGATGCTTTAGGTTTTTTTTAATTCTTTTTTTTCTGAGCATTTTATTTATGTGTTTGTTTATTTATTTGAAGTATGAGTGATTTACAATATTGTGTTAGTTTCAGGTGTACAACATAGTGATTCAGTTCTCAGCATTTTCAGTAGTTTCTATTGCTATGTTCTCAAGTTCAGTAAACTTTTCTTCTGCAACATCTAACCTCCTGTTAACACCATCCAGTATGTTTTTTATCTCTAAAAGTGTAAAGTCTTTTTTTTTTAATGTCTTCTGTTTCTCTGCCTAACTTTTTGAGCATATGAAATAGTTAAAATAATCATTTCTAAGTATCTTTCTATTAATTTTAACATCTATGCCAGTTCTGGGTCAGTTTTGATTGATTTTTGTTTGCCTCGTAAGTTATGCTTTCCTGCTTCTTTGTATGCCTGGTAATTTTTTACTAGATACCAGACATTATGAATTTTACCTGTTGGTTGCTGGATATTTCTGTATTCTTATAAATATTCTTAAACTTTGTTCTGGGACACAGTTAAGTTATTTGAAAAAAGTTTGATCCTTTCAGATCTTTCTTTTAAAATGTGTTAGGGAATGCAAACTGGTACAGCCACTATGGAGGACAGTATGGATGTTCCTTAAAAAATTGAAAATAGAGCTACCATATGATCCATCAATCCCACTCCTGGGCATATATCTGGAGAAAACCATAATTTGAAAAGATACATGCACCCCAGTATTCATTGCAGCACTACTTACAATAGCCAGGACATGGAAACACTCTAAATGTCCATCAACAGAGGAATGGATAAAGAAGATGTGGTACATATATACAATGGAATATTACTCAGCCATAAAAAAGAACAAAATAATGCCATTTGCAGCAACATGGATGGACCAGAGATTCTCATACCGAGTGTAGTAAGTCAGACAGAGAAAGACAAATATCATGATATCACTTATATGTGGAATCTAAACAAAGGCTACACATGAACTTATTTATAAAATAGAAATAGAGTTACAGATGTAAAAAATAAACTTATGGTTACTGAGGGGTAAGGGGGAGGAGGGATAAATTGGACGATTGGGACTGACACATACACATTACTATGTATAGAATAGATAACTAATAAGGACCTACTATATAGCACAGGGAACTCTACTCAATACTCTGTATTGGCCTATATGGGAAAAGAAGCTAAAAAAGAGTGGATATGTGTATATGTATAATGGATTCACTTCACTTTACACCTGAAACTAACACAACATTGTAAATCAATTATACCCCAATAAAATTTTTTTTTAAATGTGTTAGGCAAGACCAGAGAAGTACTCAGTCTAGAGCTAATTATTTACCTTAGCTGAGGCAAGACTCATCTGAATACTCTACCCAATATTCTGTGAATCACAGCGTTTTCCAGTCTAACTGGTAGAAACAGGTACTATCCGTCACCCAGTGAGAGTACTGCATGCTGTTACATCCAATCCTTTCAAGTGGTTCTTTCTCCAGCCTTGGGTAGTCTCCTCACACACAGATGCATCCTCTGTAGATCTGCCCCAGATTGGGTAAGGAAGGAGTGCGAGAGAGATTTATTTGTCAGCTGTAAAGTACTACTCAAATGGCATTACCTTGATCTGCCTGGCATTCTCTGATGTCAAGATCCAGAGATAAGTATATGCCTCCATAATGCCTGTGCTTCTATGTCTGTCTGTCTGTCTCTCTCTTTTATTTTTTTAGTGTTTGTGTCCTTTTGCTGCTTTCCTCTCACTGCTCATTGGTCCCAACAATGCAACCTGGAAAGAAAATCATCAGGAGGGAAGTTCTATCCTGGCCCTCTGATAGTTACGTTCTTCAGTCCATATTGCCTCTTTTGAATTATAAGAGTAACTTTTGGCCTCATCCTTCCTCATCCACAGAGCATAGGGCCAAGATGGCTAACTTCATATTATCAAGGAGGCCAACTCTTAACACCGGAAATGTTTTTACTGACTGCCTGTCCCACACCTTGCCTGAAAAAGCCGACCTCCTGTCCCTCTGCTTCAGCCTAAGAAGTCTGAAACCACAGCTGTATTGCTGGGATGCCCATGTTTTTAGTTATCCTAGAATGCTCTGTTTCAAAAAAGTAATGAGCACAGGCTGCAGAAGGGGGAATGGAAGGTACAGGCATACTTCAGAGATATTGCGGGTTCAGTTCCAGACTGCTGCAATAAAGTAAATATGGCAATAAAACGAGCCACATGAATTTTTTGTTTCCCAGTGCATATAAAAGTTTTGTTTACACTATACTGTAGTCTGTTAAGTGTGCCCAGAGCATTATGTCTAAAAAAACAATGTATATGCCTTAATTTAAAAATGCTTTATTGCTAAAAAATGCTAACCATAATCTGAGCCTTCAGCAAGTCATAGTAGTAACATTAAAGATCACTGATCAAAGATCAACAAAGATAATGATAATGAAAGAATTTAAAATATTGCGAGAATTACCAAAATGTGACACAGAGACATGAGGTGAGCAAATGCTGTTGGAAAAACAGTGCTGATAGACTTGTTCAACGCAGGGTTGACACAAACCTTCAAGTTGTTAAAAAAAAAAAAAAAGCAGTATCTGCAAAGCACAATAAAGTGAAGATGAGATTTTATGCCTTTCTACATAAGGGCTTTTACCTGATGGACACGGGCATGGGGTGGGGGGGGAGGGAAGAACAGGAAGTGCAGCCATCTGTATGGCCCAAATCTCTGACTCAGGTCTCTGGCTACCACGGGCCCTGCTTGAAAGCCCCAGGGGCTGAGGGATTGATATCCCCGCACTCATAACCCATTTTCGCAACATCAATTAGGAAACGTCAGCAAGGGGCCAAACCCAAGACGGGGTAGGAGGCTGGAGAACCAAAGAATACCTAGGAACTGCACTCATAGTGAGGTTGGACTCTGGCCCTGGGGCAGAAACTGTTGTTAATTTGGTCAGAAGGTGAGCGGAAGCCTATGGTGATCCTTGCCCCAATTTGTGTCAATGACAAGCATCAGTGTATTGCTCTGTTAATACTTTAGTTGGTATTCTGTAAGCACGTTCTTGTTTCAAGACTGTGCCAGGAGGTAGGATAAACCAAATGGGATTGAACATTGAACATGAATTCTAGCATGTGAGGTCTTATACCAAGTAGTTGATGAGGGCCAAGGATTGAATATTAGGATTGGTGGGATTAATGTATTCTTTAATTATCCATTCCTTCACTAAAATTTTATAGAGCACTTATTTGGTGCCAGGCACTAAGGGAAAGATGTGAAAGACTTTACCTGCCCCTAAGTGGATGAGAAAGGCAAACATTTGCATTAGAATATGGCAGGTACCAAGGAGGGAGTTGGCACAGGTCACTCTGGAGCCCAGAGGAGTTCATCTAAGCCAACCTTGGGAGAGAAGTGGATCTCAGGGTACACTTCCTGAAAGAAGTGACACCTGGGCTGGGCTGGGTCTTAAAGGGTGAGTAAGAGTTGGTCGTGTAAAAAAAGTAGGGGAAGGACACTCCAGGCAGAAGCACAGGGGAAGATTCAGTGCTGTGAGTTTCCGGAAGTGTAAGCAATTTGTTTCACAGGCTATTTGTTGGGGAGTGATGTGAGTTGAAGCTGAAGGGAAAAAACAAGTGTCAGGTGAAGAAGGGCCTTGCACGGCACCCTGAGTTGTTTTACCCCAAAGTCAGTGGGAAGCCCCTGAACAGTTTTACGTGAAGGAGAGGTGTGACTGGATCTGAATTTAAGAGGCTCTTTCTGGTCGTGATGGGGAGGAGGGCTGGGTAGCAGGTAGAGCAGGGACCCCAGCTTTTAGTGCTGACTCTGTTGCCCTCCCCGCGTCTCTCTTGTCCCTCTCTCTCTATAAAATCTATTATCGAGCTCTCCCCTGCCTTATCCAATGTGATTTCCTGCCACTCTCCAATTTTAGTCAGGTTGCCTCAACTTATCCAGACATGACATGAGCATTCCCATCTCTGAATCTTGTTCGTTCAACAGACATTTAGTAAGTGCCTATTGTGTACCAGCCATGATATCTGGCATGAAGAACCAGAGATGAGTGAGACATGGAACCTACCTTTAAGGGGTACACAGACCAGTACCTGGGGAGATACCCAGGGAAACACATCATTACCACGAGCATGAGAGCAGCTCTGGTATGGGATAAACAGAGCACAAAGAGAGACAGTCCTGTCCATGAGAAACCCTTCCTTCTCTGCTAAATCCTGCCCATCCTCAGGCTTCTGCCTTCATCTGTAGAGAGGCAGGGTAGTGTCTCTAGATACTGTACCCCAGTCGTACTTCTCTTCTACCTACAGCTGTTCAGTGCTTTCCCACTACCTTGGACCAAAACACCTTAGCATGGCGTGCAAGGCCCCTTTTCATCTGATAGGGTGTGCGAGGCCCCTTTTCATCTGATAGGGTAGTTTGGTTTGGAGCTTGGGCTCTGAAGGCAGACAACAAGATTTTAATCCTGTTTCTGTCACTTTTGAGAAATGTGACCTTAGCCAGAAATACTTTTTGCCTCAGTTTCTTTATCTGTAAAATGGGGCTGATGGCTATATCGACTTCCTAGGGTTATTGTGAAGATTAAGCAAGTTAATACATATGGTCCTTGGCATGTGAGAAGTATTCAGTCATTATTGGCTACTATTATTTGGTTTTCACTCATTTTCTTCTTAGCACCTATATCATGCCAAGAAACGTTAATCCCTAATTATTGTGCTGCTTGCCCCGTTTAATGTGTTGTCACATTATTTCTCTCAAGGGTGATTTTATTCTCCTTTGAGGCAATATACATCGTATATGTATCTCTACTCCTGAGACACCTACAGTGTTTGGTGTGTGTTAGGTTGACCAGCCATCCCGATTTTCCCAGGACTGACAGGCTTTCCAGGACACAGGACTTTCAGTGCTAAAACCAGAAAAGTCCTGGGCAAACCAGGACAAGTTGTCCACCTTACATGCAGCGGAAACTTCACTTTTGCTTTCTATTTACCTCTTATTGGTCCCAAACTTAACTTGAAAGCAAGCTTGCTTTGGCTTGGCATAAATTTTTATTTATTGGCTAGAAACTACAAAGTCACAACCTCAGGGTTTTTTTGTGGGGATTTCTTGAGATTCCCTAAAGTTTAAAGTGAAAGATTTGAAAGATCCTTGAAAAAACTCTCTCCCATCAGCTCTGGGTGTATTTACTAGAAATTGCAGGCAACCCACTAAGAGGCTTCCTTAACCTGGCCCACAGCCCCAGAGGTCCCCTCCCACCTATCATTTCCCATCTCTCCCAGCATTTCAAGTGAGGCCGAAGGATTTTTCTTCCTTTTCATCCCCACTCCCAGCCCCGGCCCCATCTCACCTGCTCTGGGGACAGTGTTTACCTCGGGCAGTTGCTTGTCAGATGGCATTCCTTACAGATCCACTAGGGCCTCTCTTGGCATCCCTTGAGGCCATGACAAGTGTTCGCTGCAAGCCTGCTCATCTTCTGCAGTTCCATCAAGAAGCTGGGTCAACAGTCTTTGGGGTCTTCCACCTGGTGTATTAGTGTGCTAGGGCTGCCGTAACAAAGTACCACACACTGAGTGACTTAAACAACAGAAGTGTATCGCCTCACAGTTCTGGAGGCTAGAAGTCCAAGAACAAGGTGTCAGCAGGGTTGTTTTTTTCTGAGGGATATGAGGGAGAATCTGTTCCATGCCTCTCTTACCTTCCAGCGGTTTGCTGGCACTCTTTGGCATCCCTTGGCTTGTAGACACATCCCCTGATCCCCGCCTTCAGCTTCACACGGTGTTCTCCCTGAGTGTGTGTCTGTCTCTTCACGTGGCATTCTTTTTTGAAAGACAGTAGTTATATTGAATTAGGGGTCCACCCTACTTCACTATGACTTGATCTTAACTAATTACATCTACAATAACTGATTCCAAATAAGGCTCCCATTTTGAGGTACTGGGGGTTAGGACTTCACCATGTGAATTTAGACGGGACACAATTCAACCTTTAACACCCAGGTCTTCAGGTGAGTCTAAAGAACTCTATGGAGAGCGGAGGCCACTTCAGATACGGGCAAAGTAAAGCACCATACAGTCATTGCTCCAAAATCCATTCTAGTTCTCCACTCACTTTGCATTCGATCCTGACTGTTTCTGCTGCCGGATTCACACCGTCACCAGTAACCACTTGTTCACCATTCTGTAGGTCATTGTGCCGCTATAGGGATATTAAGAAATATAATGTACACCTGAGTCACCAACTCTAATCCAGGGTCTGTCTGTAGATCTTTTTTAAGGGAAGCCTAGTGAGGAAAGTTGTATCCATGGCATATATGTAATAACTGGAATATAGGTATTGCAGAGGCAGTGACTCCATCCTGATGGACAATAATTACAAGTTGGTTGCCTTTTAAACTGCTCTGGAGAATACATACAGGGGTTGGGGGGAGAGTGTGTGTGAGAGTGAGTGTGTGCATGTGTGAATGTGTGTGTGCATGTGGTAGCTTAAGATAAACAAAATCACCAGACTCATCCCCAACCTTCCTGCAAGCTTTAAGCCTTCGCTGGGCGCACAGGGAATAGCCTGCATCTCCTCACTCTGGCTGTGGCTGCTTCCTTCTGTCGGTTCCCTGAGTTGCTGACCCTTTCCCCTCCAAGGAGATAGCTCCATTCCAAAAGATAAACACCAGTAGTTACAAGGGAGTTGGGGGGAAAGTCGAGCAAGTCTCCCAGTTATTATTTCCCTGGCGTTCTCATATAGAAACCCAGCCGATCTTCGTGGATGAGGTATTTCCAACTCTGGCAGTTACAGCCTGAGATGTGACGGCAGTGATGGATCTCCGTAAGGGTAGGGGGTCAGGGCGTGCGGCCAAGGAATGGGCATTCTAGGGTGTCTCCTCGCTTCTCTCCAGGCACGGCCCACCTGGGAGAAATCCCAGGGACGCAGAAGGCACCTAGCTAGTGCCCACTTGTTCCAAGCTGCTAGGCAGGCTGCTGGCTTGCCGAGAGGCGGTGGGTGAGCTGGGCGCTGAGCTCCCCCGCGCCAAATCAGGGAGCTCTGGGCTCGGCGCCCACGCCCTGCGCTCCAGCTCTGGGCAGCCCGGGGTGGGTGCTGGGCGAAGGCGCGAAGCTTGGTTTGTGACTGTAAGTTGACTTTCCCTCACTGTCGTTGCCGGCAGAATACTTACACCAATGCGGACAAGCTCCTAGAAGCGGCAGAGCAGCTGGCTCAGACAGGGGAATGTGACCCGGAGGAGATCTACAAGGCAGCTCGGCATCTGGAGGTGCGCATCCAAGACTTCGTGCGTAGGGTGGAGCAGCGGAAGCTTCTGCTGGACATGTCCGTCTCCTTCCACACTCACACCAAAGAGGTAAGGGCAGTGAGCAGAGGAGGGGTGTTGGCTGGGCTGCTTTGTTCCGGCAAAGGTCAGGGCAGTTTCCTAGCCCCCGAGGTCTGCCTGGGGCCCTGGGTGGTCTGGGGATTACTAGCCTCCTGAGGTTGATGATATTAACAATTTGCCCCTGATAACCTGTATTGAGGTCTCTACCAACATGGGGCAAAACTTCCTCCGCATCTCTAGTGAGGAGGGGGCTTGGGAAGGCAGGTGGTTTGGGGAGTCTGTTAGAGCATTTAGTCTGCAGCTGGAGGAATTTGGGGATCCCTGGTATAGAAATAGTCGCCATAAGAGGCAATATTAGAGGAACAGAGACTCCCTTCCCACCCCGCACCCAATTTTTCTTGGTTGCTGCTTCCTGTCAAAAATTAGAGTCCTGCAGAACTTTGATCATCTTTGCTACCAGCAAGGAACACACAGAGTTTGCAAATCTGTTCTATGTTTTTATTTTATTATTTTTTTAAACAGAGGATTAAATCTTCTTAATGAGGTCTGCCACGAGGTGCTATCAAAGTGAAATGGTCCTCACCTTTCTCATCGTGGAGTGACAGACAGTGAAGGAAGGGGGGACTGGGGTGCCTTCCATGCAGGAGGAAGCCAGCTGGGCTTAAATCCGGTCCCCGAATCATTCACAAAGTGGAGACAGGAGAGGGGAGGATGGATCATGTTGCATTGTTGGCAGGGCAGAAGGGCCCATAGAGAGGAGGAGGGTTGCAAACGTGCGGTTGCTCTTCGGTTCTGATTAACACGGGGCACTCTGAGATTGAGTAAGTGGCCAGTGAGGAGGCACGTTTGGCCTCTTCTGTAATAACACCCTTGGCAGATGAGCTCATTATGTGTGTGCATGCTTGTGTTCCCCCCAGGAATTCATTTTAATGGAGTATTAATTAAAGTTGGATTGCACCCTAGTTAATTAAGTTGATTTTTGATATTTGAAATGCATTAAGAAGCCTGGTTGTTACTCCTTCACAGGCTTTTCTGACACTTTGTGGGAATGAATGCAAATCATTGCAGTGCCTATCAGAGATAAACATGAAAAGATAATGTTTTCTAAACTGCTATTCCCCAGGCAGATGAAGGGCTGGGGAGCCCCGTGAAGCTATCTCTGCTTCCTCTCTGTGGGACCTACGACCACTCTCTGATGAGTGTCTGTAAAGCAAGGGGATTAGCTTTAATCCAGGTTTTCCTGCCTATCTGTCTGCTTGCTTGTGACTCACCCAGTTCTTAATAATGGTCTCAGAAACCAAAGGCATGTGTATTCTCTTTTAATTATGAGCCTGTGGGTGAGAGAATGGAGCATGAATGAACAGGAGTCATGTTCCTTGTGAGGGCTGTGAGGGTATTGGCTGCCAAGAGAGGTGATGGATGAGGTTAGTTTCCATGGAAGTGCCACTCCTGAAAAGGTGACTGAGGCTCCCAGGAACCCTTTCTAGCGGCATCTCCCACCTTCTGTACATGAAACTAGGAGGCTGGGATCCAGTCCAGATCCTGCTGCTATAGAACCCTGTGAGCTTGTGCAAATCACTGTGTCTCTGGCCTTGGGTTGCCTCATCTATAAAATTATGCAGTAGGACTCAATGGCCCTAAGGCCCCTTATGGTTCCAATGTGAATTCAAGATTCCTTTCTTTTTCTTCTCCTCCTCTTATTTATTTGATACTGATAATAATAATTAATAATAATAATAAATTAAGCCTGAGGTGATACAGGTGATTTACCTAGCCTAAAGATTTGGTTTATTGTAAGCACTCAATGTATATTAGGTAGTAGTTTTTTCTAATTGAGTACCTACTAGTTAGACACATACATCATCTCGTGTAATCCTCATGAGAATCTCATGATACAGACTTTATTGAACATATTTTCAAGTGGGGAAACTAAGGCCCAGAAAAGAACTTGTCTAAGGTTACAGAGCTGCCAGTGCAGCAGAGCCTTGACCCATCTCCCTAAACTCTACGCTCATGCTCTTACCTGCTACCACACATGCTGTCCTCCTTTTTCCCTCTTGTATCTCCTCCTGTCCTCTGCTCTTCTTTCTTCTCCTTGCTCATCTTTTTCCTCATTGCCTTTTCAAACCCCAAAGCAGGGGCTTGATGGGGAGGGTAGCTCTTAGCTGAGAAAAGCAAAGTGTTTCCAGGGCTGGGGGTGTGGCACACAGGAATCGTCGGGCATGCAGTTAGTAACCATTGTTTTCCCAGAGAGCTTTCAAACCTTGCTAAGCCTGGGGTCCTATTTAAACCTGAGACTTGTTTTCCCACCGTGGCTCAGTGTATACAACCACATTCATATCAAATAGTACCAAAGGGAGCAGCATGATACTGGGAGCAGGTGAAGAAAGGGAGAGGGAACTAAAATGGATGGGCCCCTACAGTGCGCTTGACTATTTATCTGTCTAGTTGATAGCCATGAGAATTGTCATTTTTTATTCTAATTTTAAAGATCAGAGAAATTAATAATTTACCCAGGGTCTTGTAGTGAGGATGTCGTAAATGTAGGGATTGATCTCAAATCTGACTCCAAAGCCCATGCTTTTTCTCATTTGCCTTTCATATAAAGGCCAGGAAACAGAGACTTGGAGGACTTTTCTCCACCAGGGAATTCATTCAGACAGGAGGCTGTCAGGAAGTAGCATAGTCTCTTTTCTTCGGGACCTCAAAATATGAGAGAAATTAGGAGCAGTCCTGCCTGGGTGCAAAGGGATGTGTGATTGTGAGGCTCTTTCTATTCAAGAGGTCTGCAACTCTCAGATCATACAGTTTCTGACCTTTTTTTTCAGGATGGAAAGAAAAACATCATTTTGAGTGGCTATTGTGGAGGGGATGCTCACAGAGGCCATCCCACAGGACTTTATATCTGCATGCTTTCTCTCAGCTACTTTCCCATCCCCAAACTAGTCTGTCTGAGGTGCCTTTTAGGCAGAGTAGAGAATAAGACATGTGTATGTATGTACACACTTAGGCATATGTGTTATACACACACCTGTTAAGTACAGCAAGATCTTAGATGCCAGGGAGGTCAGATTTCCAGATCTAGATCTTCATTGAGCATGCTGTGTGCCTTTGGGAAAATTACTTACTCTCTAGTACTTTGTGATAATTATGATGATGACTATTACAAAATTGAATAGTACAATACTAATACCCATTTTTTTCCTAGCAGAAAACTGCCCCCCCCCAAGTTTATTCTTAGAGCATCTCTAATGCAGGGTTAATAAGGAACTTGAGGACTCAACTCAGGCATCATTTTTCCTTCAAATTCTTTCCTGGGGCTTCCAACTTCCCACCCAGGCGGGACAGGAGCACTGTGTGCATACCTCATCAAGATGCTGGGATCTCACTGAGGTGATTGGAGCTTCCTCGTTAAATTGGAGGTGCTCAGATGGAGCACACACATGTGGGTTTAGATGTGTAGATACAGATCTTACTGTATATCTACTGCTGTGTCAGATACATAGTGTTGCTGAATAAATATTGAATAGGTTTACTTGACAATGAGAAGCTAGTCGTTTCTGCTAAAAAAATAAAATAAAATAAAATAAAATAAGGCAGGGGGAAGCCCATTCAATCACATGGTTCATCTATTCCAGTTATTTGACTTGAACTCTATAGACAGTGAAAACAAAGAAGAGCAGGTGGGGAATCTGAATTGCCTGTGGGGCCTTTCCTCTAGAGCCTGTATGGCAGGCAGAAATGGACTATTGGGGCAGAAGTCAGCATCCTTGGATGGGCTAATGGAGAAGGAAGTCCTGTAGTTTGCTCTTTCCCTATTCTGTTTATTACATCTCAGGACACACCACCTCTCAAACCTTGCTAAGTGTGGGTCCTGTCTGATCCGGGTCTGTTAACTCTTGACTCCTTCCTCTTGACTCCATAGGCAAACTTCTGGCATTTTACTCAAGGCAAGATTAGTAGCCAAGTTTACTAGTCTGCAAGTCTGTGAGGGAATTTTGAGTTGCTATGGATGTTTTTCTTTCTTACAGTAAATAGAGTGAATGGAAGGATAATCTTCTGCTCAGTTTTGCTAAAGATGTACTCTAATTAGGATCAGAGAGGAAACCGAAGGAAAATATGAAGAACATATCCTCCAAGCTCATTTCTTCTGCAGATTGAAGAGTCTGCTTGATTCTATTTGCCTGCTTTGTGAATTCTTGGTGACTAAAGGAGTCTGGAGGGTTAAAGCCTTCTAGCCACTTCATTACAGCGTTATTAATAACCTTGAATAAATTAGAAGCCATCTAAATATTCCATGTTAAGTGACTCATTAAACAAATCATAGTAAATCTATAGAGTGAAATATTATACAGTTATTATAAATCACACTGTCAAAGATCATTAATGGCATGAGAGAGGGCTTGTGGTGTAACATAAAAAACTGTATATCCATCATGGCCTCAATTTTGATCACACACATAGAATAAAGACTAGAAAGCGGTATACAAAGAAGCTAAGAATGTTATGGGTGATTTAATTTTCCTTTGCATATTTTATTTGTTTTATAAGTTTTCTTCAATGATATTTTCAATTGAAAATCAGGAACAATCTCAATAAATGTTATTTTATAAAAACGAAACTTCCCATCCCTACTTAGAGAGAAGAGCTACATAATAAAGAGAAGAGACAAACATGTGCTTGGAACCTTCTTAAGTATCCAGAACCTCAGCTATTAATACAAATTGTGCTGAACTTTCAAACATCTTCTTTTTGCCTGGGGGCAAGAGGCCAGCTGACTGTTTGCTGGTCTGGGGAGCTAGGAGAGGATATAAGGAGAAGCATTTACCCAAGTCCTCATTTTCTTTGTCCAGGGAAAAGGCATTTGTAGCAAGTGTCATCTGCTCTGCAGAGATTGTCCAGACAGAATTCTCTCTCCTTGTGTTTCCATGGAAATGCTGCAGTTGCTGGGTTTTCAAAATATCCATTTTTAGATATTTTTGCAATCATAATATGAGAGTCAAATTAACTAAGGAATGTGGCCAAGATAATCAACCTCAGCTCTTTATTAGGTAGTTTAATTAAATGCCCATTTCCATTTGTTTATAACCCTGTGAAATCATTCTTTCATGCTGTTTCCTTCTCAAATAGGTACACACACACATACCACAAATGCCACAGACACTCACATATATACATGTTTCTCTACTCACCCACTGTAGAACCAAAACTAAATCAGTCTTCAAAAGACATAATGGCCTCAAGAACAAAACAGCTTCATCCTCTGTTTCAGTTGCTAAACTGATATGGTGTTTATTTAAGAAATAAAAGCTTGTAGTCAATGCCAAAGAAAAATGATTTCTTCAGAATGAGGGAGGGGCGATTCATCCTGTGGAATTGGTGCTCCTTTCTGCATCTCTGGGGGTCAATCAGTTGTATCAGCACAATGGCTACCAGAGCTGTGCAAATGGTACAGCCAATCAGCAGGAGAAGGTGATGGAGTAAAATTACCTCTTTCCTTAACCAGTCGTCCCTAAGCCTCATTATTTCTATAAACCTCCTAGTTTCTCCCTTCCTTTTCCCTCCCTTCCTGCCCTTTTCAGTTGCCCTTTTCTCAGGCTCCCCACTATGCAAGCAGAATGGGGTCCATGCGCTGGCCCTTCCTGAACTCACTGGTTTCAGTCTTAGAGCTCACCTTAGGTAGGGCATTGAAAGGCTGCCTTAACTCTCCCCCTGCCAAAGTTCTAGAAATTCTCAAATTAGGCTCATTCTTTTGGATGTAGGTATTTTTGGCCACAATTACATGTGTTCTCTGAGAGAAAGGGTACATAAAGCCATCTGAGTGTATATATCAGCATGGAACAAATAGTTATTGCCAAGCAGAGAGCAGAACCCTGAAAGAATGGTCCTTGTACAGGTGTGTTTGATCGAGAAGAGAGGGTCTGACAATCCTATTATGTTGGCTCCATCTATAATTTTCCCTTTTTATAATGTCCATGTCAGATTTGGGGATCAAAGTTATGCTTGTCTCATAAAACAGGTTGGGAAGTAAATATTACGTTTTCCTATTCGGTAGAAAAAATAAAAAAGAAGAGAGGGTCTGGAAATGGGTGAAACAGGAGGTTCTTTCTGGGGAGCAGGGGGGTTGATGGCAAAGGTGCAGTGCTAATATGTTAGACTCTAGATAAGCAGAGGGTTAAGAGGATTATCCTAGGAGAGAGAAAGGAAATGGAAGGCAGTAGGAAGAAATGTGGCGGCTGCTCCCAAGCTGCCTCACTCACTCCATGATTTCACCTTGTTCTGGCAATCCCTTGTGATAGCTTGAAGTGTGAGATCATTCTGACTCAATCTCATTGGCTCCTGATAATGAGTAAAGTAATAATAGACGTGGCTTTCTGTCGGAAGCCATCCTGGAGCCATTGCACCATGACAAAGTCATGAGCAACGGAAGGCGAAACTGCAAGGCAGCGCCATGCCAGGAAGGTGGACTACAGCTCCATTGTTATGTTTTATGATAATAAATTTACATACAGGGGCAATTTTGGGGGGATGTTGCTCCACGTGAAAGAAAAATTCCTCTAGGACTCCCCCTCCTGAAACTACCACAGAATGGGAAGTACCCACTAAAGCCCTGGGGAAATGGGTAAAGAATTAAGAGCCTGGAACTAAGGGGATGTTTTTATGAAAAACACCCTCTAGTATGGAGTTATGGCCATGGGCCGGAGTTCCTGATGACATAGGAAATTTATGGTTCTATTATAAAGGAAGATTAATTATAGAAAAGCAAATGCCTAGAGCAGAATTAGTTGCTAGGGTAGGGAGAAAACACTGTCTCAGTTGGAGGAAACAACAAGAAAGGGCATGCAGGGTATATTGTAAATATTTTCATGGAATCATTGTAAAAGATTGCCCATTCAAGAAGAGAAATAGGAACAAGTAGCTCCAACTTTTACAATTAAAATAATCATATAACTGCTTGGCTTGGTTACTAAGAAATAACCTGTGATTAATGGGAACTTGGGGAAATGTTTTAATAGGACATCTAGAAACTAGGGGATATATATTTTTAAATCTTTATAGAATATTTTGAGGTTTGTGCTAAGATTGCATGGCCACGTACCTGGTAATGTAATCAACTACAATATATAAACCTGTGATTGTAAACAATAAAAGAAGAATAAAGACATGAGAAAGAGAAACATGCAATGCTGATACTTTAAGAAGTGTAATAGAATTATTTCCTTCGCCGACGCTATCCATCCCTCGGGTATCCCTGGACTCGCTGGAGCTGGAGTCCGGCAGCTCTCTGATTTGTATTCCTTTCGAAGCAGTCTAGGTATGCTCTTCAAGGATAAGTCAGATAGACACATACACAGAAGGAAACCTACAGGAAATTTAGACAGTAGAAAATTTACAGCCCAGGGAATAGAATATGGATCCTTACTCATAGTTTAGTGACACTGACGTTTATGTTCGTTCACTTTATGCTCCAGAGGTGCTTACAACAAAATTATGAGCATGCAATTTAAGCTTGTTGACACCAGGGGGTGACTGTGTGCATGTTTCTCGGGATCCCCTGTGGCTCCCTACTCAAGCTTTCCAGGTGGTAAATAGTAACTTGGTGGTGCAGTTATCCTTGAACTGTTGCTAACTTTTGGTGTCTTGGTGTGAAAGCCATGATTGCAGTTTTTCAGTTTAGAGAATCATTTCTATTACTACCCTCTTCTTTACCTCAGTTTCTGAAGAGAAACCATAGCATGTTAGAGTTGGAAGGGATTTTAGAGATAAGTGAGAGAAATCACAAACACACACCTACACACACACACACTAATGCACATGCACTTTAAGTATGAAGTAATTGAAGTAAAGTAGTTTTCCCATGAGTATAGCACTAGCCAGACAAGGGAAGAATCAAGAATTATCTCCAGTAAATATCAATTCCATTCAACAACTCTTTTCTCTCTGGGTTGTTTTGTTTTGTTTTTACAGAAGGAAAAATAGAGAAAGATGTCACTAGCCCTTTGTCTCTGGTGCTGTAATCCCCTTCCCTTTCTCTGAGTCAAATTCCCTAGCAATTTTGACATTTTATCCTCTTGAAAGTAGACTGGCCCCTTCCTTTCCTAATCAGGCTGCTGACCACTGGGATGAGCGGCATCTAATGTTGTACTTGATTGTTTATCTCTTAGCTGATTTTCCGTAGCAGTAGGTTTTAATCTACCTTAGATAAGAGTTTCTTTATAATATAGTACACTACATGGCCAGAAATCTGAGAAATCAATTCATGAATCAGAGAATTTTGGTGGGGAGGACACATTTTTTAAATGATATTGACTCCTGAGGTCAGTGTATTATCGGACATACCCAATCTTTGTCTAGTCTTTTTGTTTGTAACACTGACACCTCATATTTGGCAAGTTTGGTCTTTGACTGTCCCTACAATTTAGCTGCATGACCACCAGGCGGAGGGAGTGTCATGAGTCATGGTGGATTTCCTCAGAAGGGAACGATGCTGACTTTCTTCCCTAGACCTACACCAGAGGTGTTCAAGTTTTTGTTAAAGAGGGGGGAAAAAGGAACTCCAAGCTGTGAAGCCATTAAAATAGCTTAAGGATGGTACTGAGAATAAAATTATCCTAAATAAAATAAAATCCTCAAGATATCTGTAAGCCTCTGTCTCTTATTCCTGTAACGGGAGTGCCAGCCTCATCCTGAGCAGTCTTCCATCTCAGTGCCTGTCCTCCGTTGACACATTGAGTTTATTTTTCTTAAGTGCCCTGCTTCCTGTCCACAATTTTAATCTCTCTCTCTCTTCACAGTCTTTTCTTTTCTTGCTTTTTTTTTAAAGAAATATGTAGACTTTTCAATCTCTAGGCTTTCTTTAGATATCCCACAACAAAGCTGCAAAAACAGAAAAGAGGGGCCCAGCTCATCCTAGCATATTGAAAGACCAAATCCAGTATTGATCTTTTGCCAATTTCAAAATGAAGGAGTATTTCAAACTTTCCCTCTGTCTTCTAGTGGGAACTAGAGGTGGCTTGCATGAAAAATATCTTTTAAATATAATAATATCTAGCACTTGCATAGCACTTACTATACGCCAGGCACTGTTTCTAAGTGATATAATACATCTGTGTGCAGATGTCTGTGTGTGTGTGTGTACAAATAAATACATATGTGTATATATTTATTGGTATATATATGTTATATAAATGCAGAGTGTGTATATATATCTGCATACACACACATATATCTCACTTATTTGTATGTATATGCACACAGACATAACACACATATATATATATCAACTTATTAATAATCTTTACAACTCTGTGGGTGTAAGAACGATTACTGTTCCCATTTTATTGACAAGGGAAACTGAGGTGCAAAAACGGTAGGTTACTTACTCAAGGTTATATAGGAAATATGTGGTAGAACTGGGGTTTGAAACCCTTTCGTTATTTCCTTCTTTCTTTCTTCCTTCTTCTCTTCTCTTTTTTCTTTCTTTCTTTCTTTCTTTCTTTCTTTCTTTCTTTCTTTCATTTATTTAATTGAAGTATAGTTGATTTACAATGTTGTGTGGGGTCTGAAACTCTTAACTACTATGCTATATTGCCTCTCTATACAATAATTTTTCAGAGATTCCGTTATCTCATACCCAAGGACTTCAGCACATCTGGAAAATGGTTTTGCTCTAGGCAAAATGACAGCCAGAAAGTCTGAAGTAATTTTAAGTTATAGTGACCAATATCCTGAACTTCCTAATTTCATGCTGGTTTGAAATATATACATTCATCCCTGTAGGAATATGTATCCCAGCTTAAATGGTCTGGAAAACTTGTTTTGTGTTTTACAACAAAAAGTTATTTGTAAAGAAAATAAACTGAATTAATTACAACCAGACACAAGCTACTAAATGACAGGAGCACTGAATAATAGTAATTCGTATTCCGTATAGCTATCATCACAATGTTATAGGCTTATTGATAATGCTATTTGTTTATTTAAAGCATTGATAATAAGTAAATAATTTATTTCTCATAATCTTTGAAGTGAGCAGGGCAAATCTTATTCTTCCCATTTTGTAGATTAGGAAACTGAGGCTCAGAGAGGTTTTTGCCTGTCCAAAAAGAACATTCTTTATACCCCATTATTTGCTACCTCGAGGGCTCGTTAATCTTGTGAACTCCACCTCTTCTGCCACACTTAGGGCCTTTCCTCTCTAAAGAACAAAGAATAACTTGTCCAAGATCTGAAGACTATTTTTGTCTCTCTTTATTGTCTCTTTTTTAATCCCTTGTTCCAAAGGCCATACCATGATTTATCATACTGAGAACCAACAAGATGAAATAGTATTCTTAAGGTGAATATTTAGCCATGTTTTTAACATGGGAGACTTACAGAATGTTAGAACCATAAGGTAACTAACCATTTTATTTTATGCTCTCCCCAGCCTATTTTACACACGAAGTCTTGGAGAGCAAAGGGTATAGTGATTTACTCAAAGGCACCACAAGTTATAGGAAGAACAGAGGCCACAATCCACATCTTCTGGCTCCTTCTATGAATTTTTTCCCTCTACTGGCTTTTCTCCTGGTAGAGCCATGAGCTTATCTTTCCTGCTAGTCAAGTGAAGATTCCTTGTTTCTAAGCAAACATCAGACTCATCTTTCCCTCTACAATTCATGAAAATGCTCAATGAAAACAGAAGAGAAGCGCTGTGGCCACTGGAGATCTATTTTCAGCATGAGGAAGAGCTATTAATAAATGAGTTTTCAGTAATTCAATTCAACTCCTCATCATTTTCAGTACTGTTCCATTCAAAATGCTATACTTAGCTCTTTTAAAGTTGTCTGACCAGTAATATCATCCTGACTGCATTTCATCATCTTGAATATCATGGGAGAAATGTCTCATAGTTACATTGAAATTAAGATAAGCTACGTCTTTAGCATTCAACTTTCTAACCAACCAAGCAATCCTGAAAAGAACAAAATAATTTAGCATAGCACATATTTTCTTAATTAATCTTCACTTGGTTCTTACTGAGTGTCACATTCTTTCTTACATATTTGTAAAATCATGATACATTTCTAGGAATCAGCATCTAGCTACCTGGAGGAAGTATGCAGAGCTGTCCTTTATGAAAGATGAAATAATATTTGTCCATCACCAGTTTCCTGTTCTTCCCAGTCGCTCAAAAATGAGTGAGCTTCCTGCTCTAAGACCACAGTTTCCCTAAACTACTGGGAAGTTAAGGCTGAGGGTGGTTCCTGTCCTTCAGGAATGCCAGCACTAATGGAGTAAACTTAACAGAAATGCGTAGTGAATATAAATACAGAAATGTAAACTGACCCATAGGGGTGCTGATTAGAAGGACAGCCTGATACCGCACTGACTGGTTGAGGGTAGGTTGAGTGACCTCAGTTCCACACTCTTGCCCTTAACCCCAGCCCTAGCCTCTCCCACGTGCCCTGAGTGGAGTCTCTGCTCTCTCCCCCACAGCTGTGGACATGGATGGAAGACCTTCAGAAGGAGATGCTGGAGGATGTCTGTGCAGACTCTGTGGATGCGGTCCAGGAACTGATCAAGCAGTTCCAGCAGCAGCAGACCGCTACTCTGGATGCCACACTCAACGTCATCAAGGAGGGCGAAGACCTTATCCAGCAGCTCAGGTCAGCGCCTCCCTCCCTGGGGGAGCCCAGCGAGGCCAGGTCAGCATGGGCAGTGCTTTCCAGTGGGAAATGCCTCGGACTAGACGCGAGATAAGTCATCATGTTCTGGTCTTGGCTCAGCCACAGCCAGCTTTGTGGTCTTGTGTGAGTTTTGGTTTCTCCATCTGTCAGATATAAAAATGCCTGCACCATACCCAACTTGAATTTAGAGTGGAAGAGTCAGTGGAAAAGCTCTGATGTTTCAAAGCATTATGTATCATTGAAGACATTATTCAGCAATCAATAAGTAATATAAATACAACAAAAAGTTAAATAAATAGTGTCTTCATTGAGAATGATGGCACATTTGGTCATGTGGAGAAATAGGCATTATGGAATATAGTGTTATCTGGCATCTGTTCTCAGGCTGCCTCTGAATTCTAGTGCTCCAGTTGGTGAAATGTAACCCCAAATGGCTGCCTTTGGCCCTGTGAGAATGTAGGGAGTGTGTGATGTGTCCCACTCTGCTCTCCACTTAGCCACATATGACCTTTCCACCATTCCTTGCTACCCAGAAAATAAAACTCCTTCTCTATTGCCCTAAACAAAAATAACTAAGAAGGGATCTTAGAAAATCCTACCTGATACCTTATGTTCATTTAGAATCATCCACACCATTGCCTCCTTTCTATTGGCATCAGTGTCTAGTTTCCTGTCCCTGTCAAGGGCATCGGCTCCTCAGGTAAAGTGTCACGAGGCCTTGAGCAAGCCCTCAGCAACCAGCCCTATGTCCAGGTGCTGTGTAAATAGGATTTGATGGCGCTGATGATGTCTGCCTGCGGGGACTTGTTTTTATCCTCAAATCACTGAATGCCGGGACCTCTGCCAGCTCTGGACAGAAATAATCTCATCAACAAGTCCCAGGACAGTCCTGGAGCCAGAGGGGATTACTTCAGTTGGAGAGGGCTTCCCCACCACCCCATACCAGTTGTCCAATTAAATAAACAGTGAGAGCTTACCTTAAGATGGCCCTGGCATGTTTTTCTGTTGGATTAATCATTTCTATTCCAAACATGCACATGAGATGAGATGTTCTGAGTCCTCTTTTGCATACCAGCGAGACAGCCTCTTTCCCTTCTTCCCCCAATTCACCGTCATGAATATATAATATGTGACAGTTTTGTCTGCCTACCTAGGAAACTCCACTGTTACTTGCTTCTGAAGAAAATTCCAAATAGTAGGCAGCCACTTAACCTCTCTGGGCCTCAGCTGCTTTGTCTGTGTGATTAAGGGGTTCACTGTAGGAGCTTGTAAGCTCTAGAATTATGTGATGGCTTTTGCATTTTCTCTCCAAATACTTTTCACAAGCTTGGCTAGCCTCTCTGTGGCGCTGGGTTTGTGGAGGTGTCACTTGCTCTTATCCCTTGCCAACCTTGCTCCATACCTGAGGGCTGAAGGCTACTCAGTGATGGTAAAGGCAACGAGGTTGCTGATGCCTGTCCTACAAGTTTAAGTTCCATGGACTTCAGAGAGGGCCATAGTCGTGTGACAAGAACCACTGGTGACTGTTCGTCCCCCCAGCAGCCTGATGCTAGCCTGGACTCTCCTCCCTGATATCAAGACCAGTCAAAGAAAAAAAGCAAACGATGCCTAGTGGACATTGGCAGGATGCCTCACACATACCAGTGCACACATCTTCCCTAGGCCTCCACGACTCCTCTGGCACTGATCACCGAAGCACCTAAGGTGGTTTTTATATCATCTCTATGATTCCTAGTGAATGTGACACTGACAGAGATGCTGAACAAAGTGACCAGAAATCACCCTCTTCCTTCTGGAGGCTGGGTGATAGAGAAAGACTGAGGGGAGCTGTCAGAAAGAATAGTCATATCCACCCTCCTTAGCAAATGCATAATACACAGTGTTGAGTACTCCTCTTGAGTTCTTTTCGTAGTTGGGGGAAGCTGTGCAGTAGGGGGCTTTCATGCCCAAATAGGTCAGGGTGAGAAGGGAGGGATCAGAAGCTCTCTAGATGACAGAAAGGGAGGCTCTTGACAAACTGGCTTTATGCTCCGTCTAGAAATAGTGTGAGCTCAGATACCATTGCTTCTGAGACAAACACAGGCCAGAAGGACCTGGTTTTCAGAAAGGCTGCTGATGAGACCATTCAAAACTAATGATTTTCCCCTCTGACTTCTTAAACTGTGTCAGAAACGAAGGTATCATGAAATAATGAATGTGCTTGTTTACTTCAAGTTTTAGGGCTCTAGCTTACTCAGTCAAGGCCCTGTAGAATCTGAACTTCTTGAACTCTGCAGTTTTCCTATTATAATGGACTCTGGAGGTGTCACCACCACCTCAATTGTCTAAGCAGATCAATATGTTTATCTCTTGGTTCCCTCTGTGGCATGCCACCTCCCCTTGCTTCTTTTGTATAGACCCTCTCTGCTCAGAAAGCCCACCCCTCGCATCTACTCAGCTCATCCTTTTCTTCTAACACCCAATTCTGGGCTCATCCTCTCTGAAGCCTTCGTTGGTTGTCCAGCCTCTTGTGCCCTAGCTTCTACTCCACAGCTGGACCCATCTCCAGTCAGCACCTGACACATCACTGTCCTTTCAGGATTAACAGTCATTCATACAGCGTGTTCCTGGTCACAGAGCACGGTCACACATGCCATCTTCTTTAACAGCAAACTGTGCCATGAGTAGGGCAGGGATTATTAAGCCCACTTTACAGGAGGCAACTGGGCCTCAGGGAGGTGATTTCCTAAGGTCACCAGCCCATATATGTCAGAGGGAGACTTAAGCCAGGCTTGCAGCCTCCAGACCCCATGCTTTCCTAAGTATAGCGTGAAGCCTGTGTAATAACACTAGCCCATAACTTTGGCATGGACTTACAAAGGGGATGAATAATTTTGGCAGCCATGATCTCATTTTAACCATGATCCTGTGAGGTAAAACTAGGAAGGATTTTTTTTTTACATATGCCTTAATTTATGTACCCTTATGTATTGTGATATGTGTATTTGTGTATGTGTGTCTTGAAATATGTATATATTCGACTACATAGATGTGTGGAACCATTCTATTTCTGTAACATTTGTGGAGCCCTTTTGCATGCATTATTTCATTTGATCCTGTCACGATTCTGTCTGAGGAATAGGACAGCAGCTAGCCTTAGAGCTATGGTGCTGTGAACCCCCAAGAGGATACAGTAGCTTTGGCTCACCTACTAAGCAGACAGTGCCAGGCTCACAGTAGATTGCCGTCCCCCTCACTCAGACGAGGAAGGCCCCCTGCTCCTCTGTCACTGTGAACATGTCAAGGCCCCTCCCTTCTCTCCCCCGCTCTGCCACAGGGACTCGGCTGTGTCCAGCAACAAGACGCCCCACAGTAGCTCCATCAGCCACATCGAGTCGGTGCTGCAGCAGCTCGACGACGCCCAGGTGCAGATGGAGGAGCTGTTCCATGAGCGAAAGATCAAGCTGGACATCTTCCTGCAGCTGCGCATCTTTGAGCAGTACACCATTGAGGTACATGTGGGGAGGAGGTGCTGGGCAGGTGAGGTGGCCAAGGGCAGTGCCCCGGGAACTGGAAGGACTGCTGTGTAGTAGCCTAAGGGGATTGGAGGGGATTATGCATCCTGATATGTTTCTGGAAATCAGCAAATTCACATTCCACCGTGTTGGATTCCTTCCAGTCCCCCACACCCAGGCTGCCAAGCAGAGCCCCTCGCCTCGCTGTCTGTCTGGGATTACTCCATTGAGAAGGGTTTTGTTGGCTTGCATTGGACTCCTACTTGGCACTTTAGTTCCTGGCAGACCGTGGAGTTGGCTGTTTGGTGACTGAGGCAGACTTGTTGGATTCTATAGCTTCATGAGTAGGAAGGTGATAAAATTAGGTGGTCTCCTCAGCTGGTAACTGTAGATCAGGGATTAGATAGACTCACACAGCAGCCAGGAAGTCAGGAGACACAGGAAGGAAGATCCGAATCCTCAGTTTGCTTTCTGCTTATTAAGAAAGTAAGCATATGTGGAGGACATTTGCTGGTTCATTTCATTGACTCCTCACTTCATTCTGGGAAGGTCAGAATCCGCTGTTCTGGTATATTTATGTCCTCTTTGTGATGCCTATTAATACTGTCTGCCCCACATAATATTCACCTTTTATTTTATTTTATTTTATTTATTTATTTTTTTTGCGGTACGCGGGCCTCACACCGTTGTGGCCCCTCCCATTGCGGAGCACAGGCTGCAGACTCACAGGCTCAGCGGCCATGGCTCACAGGCCCAGCCGCTCCGTGGCATGTGGGATCTTCCTGGACCGGGGCACAAACCCGTGTCCCCTGCATCAGCAGGCGGACTCTCAACCACTGCACCACCAGGGAAGCCCCACCTTTTGTTATCTTCTGCTTTGACACAGTAACTAAAGCCAGGCCAGTAGGGTTTCTGAGGTGTGAAGAGTATTCAACACCTATGGCACTTTGTCCTTTTCAGGGATGGCAAAGAGTTAAATTAAAAGCTATATCTTCTCTTTGCTCCTGGCTGGTGTGTTGTGAAGGAAAACCAATGATCCCTCTACCATTCATTAAAACTTTACTTTGGGCTTCCCTGGTGGCGCAGTGGTTGAGAGTCCGCCTGCCGATGCAGGGGACACGGGTTTGTGCCCTGGTCCGGGAAGATCCCACATGCCGCGGGGCGGCTGGGCCCGTGAGCCATGGCCGCTGGGCCTGAGCGTCCGGAGCCTGTGCTCCACAACGGGAGAGGCCACAACGGTGAGAGGCCCGCGTACCGCAAAAAAAAAAAAAAAAAAAAAAAAATTAAAAAAAAAACTTTACTTTGCATTCCAACCATCTCCTCCTAGTTGGGACTTCTGGGAGTCTGGGATTGATCTTCCCAACAATATCTGTGGAAACTTCTGTGGAACTGGTTTGGAAGGAAAATTATTATTTTTTCAAATGTTGTATGCTCCAATATCCCAATGCCAATGTCATTCGCAATCCCACGCAGGACCAGAAAACTGTCCTGGCAATAGAAGCCCTCTTCTTCAATCCTGAGACCAAAAATGTTTATAATGAGAATCAGAAATGTAAAAACAAACAAACAAAAAGCAGTCCTAAAGCAGTCCTTCCTATCCCTGACTCTCTTATGACCTTTCCCTTCTTCACTGCTATCCTGACTTCCTGGAAGCCACTGCAGCTTTTTTGCTTAAAGATGTCATGTTCTAAAAGGTGCTTTCTGGACAGTTTCCAAAACAAAGGAAAAGATAAGTCTTTAAATTTAGATCTCGATTATCCTTCCAACTCATTCCATAACTTCAAGTAAATTTATTTATGTTTCTTACTTATAATTTATCTTGAATCTACCCCCCAAGGGATTTCAGGTGGCAGACAGTATTAAAACATATATTGAAAGAACAGTGAAAATGCCAGTGGAAAATTAGAGACGTTGGTATGCAGAAAGGAATGAAAGTGGGGTGACAAAGGTAATAAAGAAAGGAAAGAGGGGGCCTGAGTTATTATTCTTTGGTAGTTGGGAGTGAGACTCACCGAAGTAAACAGAGGTAATGTTTGGTTGCAGCAGTGTTGGCGGCAGGCCCTCCCACGGTCTTCACCCACCGAGAGTGAATATATCCCTGCGGGAATTATGTTAGCAGGTGTGGGGATTTGACTGTTGTATTCTTTATCTACTCTCCTGTCATTCCAGGTCCACATCAAAAAATGCTTAAGGGGGAGGAAATAACCTGAGGGTTTGGGTGTTTAAGCTTTATTTGATGAAACGGCTGTGGTTTTGAGGTCTGGGTTGCTGGTTTATTTCCAAAACGGGTCAGTTGGCTTCACTTTGCCACTTGAACTGTACCCCTGACATCAGCCAGGGGCCTCACTCTGGTGTGTTTGCCTGCAGTAATTCTGGGAAAATCCATTCCGAATCCAAAGCATATGTAAAAAGATATTCTTTTTTTTTAAGTTGATTGTAAATCAAATGCTTTAAAATTGGATCCTATTTAAATGTTGCAGTAGAAGAGTTTGATATTTAAATTGTAGAATTTGCATTTCTCAGCCTTTGTTTGTATAAATGTTTGTATAAATGTTTCCCCTCCCACCCTGACAACAACTTGGACAGCTTGGTATGCTGCAAACCAGAACTAGGGAAGTAGTATGAGGGTCTAATAAAATGAGGGAGATAAAAATAATAAACAGACCAAATGAGGGAGATAAAAATGAGGGTGATAAAAATTTAGTTCTGCACCCAGGTTTTAGAAGGGGTCTTGTTCCCCATTTCGGGTGTGGCCCAAACCTTGGGGAAGTGCTGCCTTTCATCTTAGACAGAAATGGAAATCCTGCCAAACCTATGGAAGATTTCTCCTTCAAGTCAGATTGTCAGAAGTTATTTTTGAGGGTGATGAGATTATTTCAAATACCAGCTAGGGTTTCACTGTGAGGATGAAGGGCAAACTTCTAGAGAAGATTCAGAGTGTGAAACTGAGGGTGGTTTCTGTAATGAGAGCCATGCTGGAGCTGATATAAGCCAGGGCAGAGGCTGTCACTGCAGGACCTACAGCTGTGGTTTCCTTTCCTAAAGGAAAGCATTTGATGGACATACTCAGAATTCCTAGGGATTACTGAAAACCAGAGCTGACCTGCTCCCCTGACATTTGGGTAATCGAAGTGTGACTCCTTAACCATGTCACTGATGGCTAGCATGGGCTAATTAATTTTAAAATTAAGGTAACACATGAGTTGCAGCACCAGTCTCGTTTTACTTAATTATATGGCTTCCAGAGTATACCTGGGATGGGGTCAGGGAGTACGCCCATTGAGAGTGAAACTTAACCCACATGTATTAGGCAAATGTTCAGAAACCAGGACTGCAGCTGCATTCCTGACACTCCTTCTTAGACTCCCTGGAGACTAGATGAAGTGACCCATAGCGGAACATGATGCTCTTTAAAGTTTTTTCCCTGTAAGTTCAGCCTCCTATGAAAGATAAGTTATAGGAAACAGTTGTAATGGAAGAGACACTTCACCAAATGCAAATAATGTTTATTTTGCGGTGGTAAGAATATGGATAATTTCTTCTTGTTTTTGATAACTCCATGCATTTCACCTTTTCTACAATTAATCAGAATGATCAGAAAGAAATAAAAAAGTATTTTTAGAAGCAGGAACAGGACAGTGGTCTCCAAACTCTTTTGATTAGACACTCTCTCAATAAAATATTTTTGAACTTGCAACCCCCTATATACGCATCCATATTAATTTATAAATTATATACATGTTATACTGTCACTAATAATCTCAAAATTCACTGTGCCTTTAAGGTGAAGTTTGGCTTTTTCATTAGAAGTTGTAGTTCCGTATTTCAAATAGTCTTCTTGATCAATTTTCAATTATTTTTTGGTTTTGGTCTCTTGACAGACCTGATTAGATTGTCATTGTTTCTTTACCCCATCATGTGGCTGCCAAAGAGTTCAAAGTTCTCTTGTGCTTTCATGTTTAGTATTATCTTCAAACTGTAGTTTCTTTGAGGAACCGTGTTAAGCCACGTCTTTTTGTGAAGGGTAGTTTAGTTAAAACTAGATAATAGATAAGTCCATTTAACTGGGCACATGAAAACAGCAATAATTTGAAATATGCTGAAAGCAACTGAACAAATGAGCCAGTCCACCCCTCTGCATTGTGGTCCTTCCCCCGTCCCTGAGGTGCCCTGCCCACCACATCACCTGCCATGTGTTCCGAGTGAGACTCCAGTGTCAGTACCCTATGAAAGTCCAGGGAAACATCGTATCGTTTTTTATTGGTTTGATCAAATACGTGTGCATATAATATATATGCACATATATATGCTTATTTATATACAGAGAATATTTCTCTCTGTTATCAACGGATAATTTTGTACTAGGAACGACACCAAGAAAGATACTCTATACAAGGGACTAAAAAATAGGCCACAGTTATTATCTTTCTTTTAAATTTCTGACTCTATAATTAAAACCAAAGTTTTCTCAATGTACCTGAAAATTAATCTGCATCATTAACCCAGGTAAGGAATGGAATAGCAAACTATAAATCCATGGAGTTCACATTAGGACAAGCTGGGGCCAGGCTGAGGCTGAGGAAAATGGCCTTCAAGGAGGAAAATTCTGCCTAGAGGAGAGAAAGCTGATTGTAATTTGCACTGGTGGTCTCAAGTCTGCAATTGGTTGTATGCAGAGGCCTTTCACGTTTTACACTTGATAAACATTTAGTGAGCACCTACTATCAATACAACTTGATAAACATTTAGTGAGCACCTACTATGCACCAAAAAATGTGTTGGGCATTGAGGATGAGACAATTCCTGCCATCAGTGGGCTAGTTGGGGAGAACCATAGCAATAGAACCATCCTATAATGTGATCATTCTATGACAGAGAGAAGCTTACAGCTTGATGAGAACACTGAGACAGGAATGCTTAGCTTTCTCAGGCTGCCCGTGGAAGGCTTCCCAATGAGATGACACCTGGAGGACAGGTGAAAGTTGGTGGCTAGGATTTGGCATCTCTGAAGGATGCCATCTAGCCTCTACCAGAATATCTCCAGAGCCCAGAAGCAGGGTTGGGGAGAGGAGGGAGCTCAGGATCTCATTAGTGTGTTGAACCAAGATCTCCACCCTTCTACCCTTTGGTCCTTGTTCTGTTCTCTGAAAAACAGAACAAATCTGCTCCCTTTTATTTGGCAGCCTTAAAAATATTTGAAGATGTTCATCACAGACCTCTTTTCCTTTATCTGAAAAGTGTTGAGATTGTGTAAGTTATTTCTGCAGTCCCCTCTGACTCTAAAACTTCGATAACTACTTCTCTTTATTGTCAGCCCTTTTCTGTGGGACATAGCTCTGATGTACTCGCCGCTTTCTGGGTACACATTGTACCTCTCCTGGTTGCCCCCTGCTGGCTGGGCTGTAGTTAGCCACGGCTGGCTTACACACACCCCTTGGGAGCTGTGTGTCCAGGACCCTGGCGCTCTCCCAGCACAGCCCAGGAGATAGGGGCCTTTTCTGTCTTGCTGAGGCTTGTGCTCCCTTAAAAGCCCCTGGTTGTCTTTTCAAGATACGTGCTTCCAATACACTGACTTTTTTTTTTTTTAACTTAAATGAAAGCTTTTTATGTACTTTTCCTCTCAAATTTTACTCTTTTTTTTTTTTAGGCCCAGTTCTTCAGCTTATCAAAATAAATTTAATTTATTATTGCTATCAGTGTTTCAACAACTTGAAATATTGGCCAGGTCAGGCAGGGCTCTGCAGTGCTTCACTGGAAGTTTTCCTTTGGTGACACAGCCATCAGCCTGCACAGTCATTCCTTCAAAGGGCCACATCATCTTCTAGTCCAATTTCATAGCCCTTTCCTCCATAGATACAGTGTGAGACTCTGCAAATCCTTGCTGTTCTCCATGTTTGTAACATGCCTTAAATGCACCAATTTAGTAACTATATCAAGAAAGAAAATGAGATCTATTTGAGATCAATTTTTGTGGGTTCCCTTGGGATTCCTACAGCATTTTCTAAATGTACCCCAAATCATTTGCAAAGGAAATGTAGAATAAATACAATAAAGTAAACCAAAATTCTCACAAAATAGTTATTTGATAGTTTCTTCTAGACTTTTGTCAATTGGTTTCAGGATCATTGGGAGTTTCCCCTAACATCTTCCTTTGAAAAAAAAAAAAAAGGATTATTTACACAGCTTTAGTATTCCGGCATGTCACTTGTTTTTGGCAAATTATCAAAGATCCCTGATGGAAGCTTTCAGATCATTCTGTAATGGGGTGGGTAAGGAGCTGTGGACCTGAAGTCAGGTGACATTATCAAGGTTCAAATGCTGTCTGCTTCTCCTTTCTGGTAAAGATAACAGGGAACTCAGTAGAAGGAAATGATGTAAGCTCCAGCACTGGGTGTTTAGCTTTCACGGGAGAAAACCCATTCTGACACTCAAGCATTGATAAGTTTTAGAATGGGTGAACAGTATTCATCATAGGAGCTCTTCAACAGAGGAGAGATTTTTTTGAAAACAGAATAGAGTCCTACAAGTCTCAAACTGATTAAGAGGCAAAGATATGGGCAAAATAAAGACTCAAGATCAGTCATGATTATAAAAGATCTCAGTTTTAATCATGATAATGAAAAAAAGAACATGAACTTGGTCATAAAAATTGTGTTCCATTATCCAAATTATCCAATTGGAATAGAAATTAGGTGACCAAACATTGGAACTCATCAGTTACAGTGTTGCAATATGTTCTTACATTTTTTTGCCAAAAATCAAAAAACAGAGTGGATATCTTTACTGCTAAGTCCTTCTGCTTTTCCAGAAAACTCTTGCAGTATCCTCAAAGGTTTTCTTATAGCTACATAAAGAAATATTTTAACTCTTTAGACAGGTTATATATATTTCTAAAACAGAGGGAAATTCTATGATATACTTTTAAAATAATCTGTATTAGAATTCACTAATCCTCATTTATAAATTGATTAACAGAAAAAAACTTAACACTAGACTAGACAAGAAGAAAAAACAGCTATGGTAATTTAGTTTATTTTAGCTTCACAGTGATAATGCATATCAATGTACATACCCATTATAGATAAAATAACCCTTCCCATGCAGTGAGACTGTCTCTTTAGCTGCAATATGTCTTTCCCTATCAGCCAGCACTTGTAGGTCAGTGGAGAATATTTAGCTTTAGCTTTTCTCGTTTTAATACAAATAATGACCTTATATTTAGAACAGAAAGATGTTCATTTGCAATTGACAGCTCATGTATTTCAGAGCATCTTACCACAATGAAATGCCTTGGATCCTTCCTCGCCACTGTTAGTTGGAATGGGACTGGACCTTAATGTACATAACATATGCAGTGTTGATACATACACACACACACACACGCCCTTTGCTGAGAGGCAGTATAGTGCAGTCATTGAGTATGCAGTATTTTGAGTTAGAGTGCCTGGGTTTGAAACCTGTTTCACCAGCTTTACTAATTGTGTGATTTTTAGACAAGTTACTCATTTGGTTTCCTCATCTGAGAAATAGGTATGAGAATAATAATTCCCAGTCCCCATAGGGTTATTAAGGATTTGATGAGTTAACACATAGAACATTTTTAGCAAAGTGCCTAGCACTTAATAAACACTTTAATACATTGTAGTCAGCATTGTTATTATTAATAAAATACCTAAATAATATATATTGGGTTGGCCAAAAGGTTTGTTCAGTTTCTTCCATAAGATGTTATGGAAGAACTCGAATGAACCTTTTGGCCAACCCAATACTAATATGCTGTATATACATATACATATGTATATGTATTTGCATCCAGACTTTAAGCAAACATTCCATCTTATTCTCCCCCATTGTTTCTCTCTGAATTTGTTACCCAGTCCTGTTAGGCAATCCCTGAGTGTTCACGTAACTGCTGTGAGAGCCACAGGCATTTGCGCTTGCCATACAGAGAACGTGCCCA
This sequence comes from Hyperoodon ampullatus, assembly GCF_949752795.1. Classification (NCBI taxonomy): domain Eukaryota; kingdom Metazoa; phylum Chordata; class Mammalia; order Artiodactyla; family Ziphiidae; genus Hyperoodon; species Hyperoodon ampullatus. The sequence goes on from NC_136918.1 coordinate 32,895,152, forward strand.
TGCAGAGGGCAGGTTACACTTCTCTTTGCCACAGCTTTTGTCCCAGTGTTCAAACCCCAATGCCGGATTGCAGATGTGTCCCCTGTTCATGGCAAAGGCCCCTGGGAAACCAGAGAATTCTAGATAGGTTAACGTGACCTTTATACTGAGTATAAATACTCAGTGTCAATTTTTTTAAACATCTTTATCGGAGTATAATTGCTTTACAATGGTGTGTTAGTTTCTGCTGTATAACAAAGTGACTCAGCTATACATATACATCCATCCCCATTCTCCTCCCTCTTGTGTCTCCCACCCTCCCTATCCCACCCCTCTAGGTGGTCACAAAGCACCAAATTTTTTAAATTTACCAACTCTTCAACAAAAATATCCTACTGGGGGAAGGCTGTGTGGTTTTTTTTTGAATGGGTAAAATATTCCTGGCATTATATAAGGCCACAAACACACAGTTAATTGATCTGTTCAAAGCACATGATTAATTTCAAAGGTTCATGTGAAGTGAAGAAAATGGAGTTATCAGGAGTTTGTGGGGGGTTTTTTAGAGAAGAAAACAGGGGAAAGGTTAAACAGGCACTTCTCTGAAGTGAGAAAAATAAAAAGAAAGCTATCCCCTGAAGTTAGTTCTTGGACCAGCTCTGTTGATATGACACCGTGGTTAAGAGCCCTGGACTTTGTAGTTGAATGCTGAGCTCTGCCACCACCAGCTCTGAGACCATGAGGCAAATGATCTGACTTCTGTGTGCCTTCGTTTCCTCCTAGAGTTGCTATGAGGATGAAATAAAAGAAAATCAAATGCTTAACACTGTCTATCCCATAATAAATGCACAATTCAGGATAGAATCTTCTTTTAACCATGATCATCATCTTCATCATGATCACCAGCATCTGAAACTGATCTGAAGGAAAGGACTACACAGTGATATTTCCAACTCTGCAGCTGATAATAAAGAGCTAAGGTGATGGGAATAGATCATAGGAAGTGGGAAAAGTGGGACAGGTGAGTTCTGTTTCAGGCAGGTACACTTGGGGGTGAGGGGAGAAAGCATTCTCTACACGTAACTCCTGGGAAGGACCCAGAAAATGGGAGGAGCCAGTGAAGAGGGCTTTCTGAGAACAGAGCCCAAGGCTACTGCTAAACCAAGTCCCTTGGGTCAGTTTTTGACCGCAGAATACTGGGTTCAGTGAATCTCATCTGGTAGGAAAGCCTTGGTCTTCTTTTTGAAGTGTCTTCCCATTTCCCACTGCCTCTTATCCTTTCTAAATTCCTGTTCACCTCCTTCTCTGATTTTCCTTATGGCTGTGGCTCTAGAGTAGATAATTGGTAGAATAGAAACACTGGCAATGTATCTCTCATATCCTCACATGCCAATTAATTCAGAAGAGTGAGGCAGAGAGGGGCCACTGGAGCCCAGAGAGGAGCTGAGTGAGCCAGGAGCCGAGATGGAGCTAATTGAGTGGAAGGAGAAAGCAAAATAGGTTGATTGAAAGCTGAATGCCCTGTGGGTACTTTCTATTCCATCTTTCACTCATTTGGTTCAGGCCCTAGTTTCTGCCTAGTACAAATTCTTCCAGGTTTCTTTTCCAAATGGAGTTAGATCACCAGATCAATCCCCAGACAGGTTTTTCTTTTCATGGCTTTGTCTCTGTATTAGCAAATTAGCCCATGTCCCATGTTATGAGATAAGCCGGAGAAAAACGTCAGGTTCTGGGGGTTGTCATGAAGCTCTTCATGACAGAGGGGTGACTTTGAAGGGCATTGAGGACTTGAGCAGACTGGGAGGAGGGACAAGGATGTCTCAGGGCTGCTGGACCAGAGAAGGTGATTGGAGAGGGCAGAACTACCTCTCAGGATCAGGGAGTAAACCAGATGCCTGGTTCACATAACAGAAGAGCATGAGATGGGACCAGAAGGCTAGGTTTGTTCATTAGCTGTAAAGCAAGCTTCAGGTTTGAAATCAAATTTTTTTCTTTAAAAAAAAAAAAAAAAAGAGCCCCTGCTATATGCCAACCTTGTGCCCCAGAAAGCAGGTGGAGAGAGGGAAGCCAATGACAGAATATTCCTGGAGGAAACAGAAAATACTCAGGAAAGAAAATAATTTAAACTCCAGACGACATTCGAAATTCATAAATCAGACTATTTCAAGGCTCTGGGCATTAGTTCTTGGGGATTTGGGAAGAGAGTCAGACATGACTGTACGTAGACCCAGGAAGGGAGGCTTGGAAGCCAGGCTGTTGCATTGAGTAGCTCCTTGAAATTTTCATTCTTCAGGCTTCATGACAGACTTGGGTCCTTCAGCTCAATGGTATTGGGAGGTACGGGTGGAGAAGGGGAAGGAAGGAATATAGAAACACCAGATATAGAATCCTGGGCATACTTCACATTTGCTTTAGGTTCAGATTCCCAAGATACCAGACGTCTGAGCCTCACTCTCCCCAACCAAAGCACCTCACCTTGGCTCTGCCCTAACCAGGACCCTCGACACTTGCCTTTCTGCTCCACAGACTCAGGCCTTGGGACCCTTCTGGGATCTTCCTGCAGCAAACAGCTTCTTCATAGACTCAGTTTCATGAAAACAAAACAAAAGCTAAAATGTAAAGAAAAGGCAGACTCTTCCTTTCATGCTTGTTTTCTTATTTTTATTTTCCTTAAGCTTGTAGACAAGGAAATGGACTAAAAATTTTGTTTGGTCTATTTTCCATATATTATCTGATAAATGACTTATATCCAGCATATATTAAGAACTCTTACAAATCTATAATCAAAAGATAACCTAGCTTTCGAAAAATGAGCAAAAAACTCAACACTTTCTGAAAGTAGATACCAACGGTCAATAAGCATATGAAAATGTGTTCACCACCATGAGTCATCAGGGAAATACAACCTCAAACCATAATAAGATATCACTTCACACCCACTAGCTTGGCTAAAATTAAATAGACTGATAATACCGAATGATGGTGAGCAACTGGAACTTTCACAGGGAATGCGAAATTCCTCTTGGGAATGTTAAACGTACACTTACCCTATGACCCTACAATTGCACTCCTAAGTGACCCTCAAGAGAAATGAAAACCAATGTCCACAGTAAGACTTGTGCAAGAGCTTTCACATCAGCCTTATTCATAATAGCCAAACACTGAAAACAACCCAGGAGTTCACCAGCTAGAGGACGGATACATAAATCACGGTATCTCTATACCATGGAACTCAGCATTAGCAAGGAATGAACTGATACAACACAGATAAATCTTAAATACAGTGTGTTGAACACAGAAGCTAGACATGAAAGAGTCCATACTGTATGATTTCATTTGTATGGAATCTAAGAATCTGTGAGGACAGAAATCAGAAAATGGTACCTGAAGTGGGGCAGGGTCAGGAACTGACTGGAAAGGATGACTCCCTAGGGTGATGGAAAGGTCCTATATTTTGTTTTTGGTGGTGGCTACACCAGTAACTAAACGTGTCAAAACTCATAGAACTGAATTTAAAACTTAAAATTTATGTGTCTTATTATATGCAGATTATACTTGAATTTTTTTTTAAATACAGGAAGGGAAAACATAGCTATAGGCCTAGTCTACAAAGGCCTATTCATTCTATAAGTTATCTCTTATAAATTATAAGTTATCTCTCTTATTTTTCTCAGTTTAACTCCTTTCTCTAGTTAGAGAATGAAGTGCTTTTCAAAGATGGGATATAGGGACTTCCCTGGCTGTCCAGTGGTTAAGACCTCACCTTCCAATGCAGGAGGTGTGGGTTCGATCCCTGGTCGGGGAGCTAAGATCCCACATGCCTCGCAACCAAAAAACCAAAACATAAAACAGAAGCAATAATGTAACAAATTCAATAAAGACTTTAAAAATGGTCCACGTCAAAAAAAATCTAAAAAAATTTAAAAAGACGGGATATAACAAAAACCTGTTTGCCTACCAACCCACTGGTTCCCAGATCCCCAAGGGCTCCCCACAATAAGTAGATACTAGGTTTTCAGGCTGAGCTCAGTGGATCCCTTAGTTGACCTGCAAAGAGGTGGCAGCATGAGGTGAGAACCCACGACAGTGAAGGTAATATTTTTACAGTTCCCCATTTCTGCTTCAAAGAGAGAAACTGCACTTTCAGTGGAGGAAAGTCTTACTGTTAGACAAAGAGTGGAATCCTGTGTCCTGGATGGCAGCCCCTCACAGGGACTGCTCGCCTTTCCCATCCCAGCCTTTATGGCCCCGGCACAGCATGGAACAGCACCATCTCTCAGCTGCATCTTTCCTTCTCTTTGTCCCCTGATGCTCCTGGACAGCAGTGTTTGGTAATTGGGAAGGTTATGCCACATGTCAGCTGGGATGAGACCCAGCATGATGAAAATCACTAAGCTGGGCTCTGGGCCATATGCTTAGGCTGCCTGGGCCATACTGCAACTGTGTGATCTAGGGTGAGGCTTCCATTGCCTCTTCCCAGAAAAGAGGGTGACAGCACCTGTGCCATTGCCTTCACAGGACTACCACAGGGCTGGCCTGCGAGAACAGACCTGAAAACCGTTTTAGAAAAGGTTTTATTTGATTCACGTATCAGGTGGAATTATTATCCAATTCAATACTTCTGAGTTCTTACTATGTGGATGCTAGCAGCGATTGTAAAGGAAGTATAGGATTCCGTCTCTATTTGCAGGCACACATTTGCGAGTAAACAAGGGCACATCACGGGAGTGAAGGCGTAGAGCAGTAACCAATTAGCAAAGTCATCTTAGGGCGAGGGTCTCCTTCACTGCATGCTCAGTCTTCATTAGACTCAGTCATGCCTCAATAGAGTTTAATCTGCTTGGATTTCTAGAGGTAAGTTATACATCTCTACCTCGTTTTGTTACCACTTCCTGGTATCAGCCATTGTAGCCGAGAGAATACTGTACAACAGCACATGGGAACCAGATCAGGGCCCCTGGGTTTGGGGTCTAACCAACTGTGTAACCTCGGGCCATTTACCAGGATTCTCCAGCCCTCTGTTTCTGGTTCTTGAAAAGAGTTAGACTCCGTACTTAATTAATTAATTAATTAATTTTTTTTTGCGGTACGCGGGCCTCTCACTGCCGTGGACTCTCCCATTGCGGAGCACAGGCTCCGGACGCGCAGGCTCAGCGGCCATGGCTCACGGGCCCAGCTGCTCCGCGGCATGTGGGATCTTCCCGGATCGGGGCACGAACCCGTGTCCCCTGCATCGGCAGGCGGACTCTCAACCACTGCGCCACCAGGGAAGCCCTCAGTACTTAATTTCTGAGGCCCTCTCCGATGATGAGATCTTTACAACAACGGTTGTGGTATGGGGGACAAAGTCTTTGCAGTCAGGAGAAGAAGTGAGCAATGTCCCCAGGTCGTGCCCCTCATGAGCAGGGTGAACTCTGAGCAAAGCATTCCATCTGTGTGAGTGAGCGTCAGCTTCCTCTTCTGTGAGATGGACCTGGGGATGTCCACCCTGCCTGCCTCTCCAGGTTACTGTGGGAGTAGGATGAGATGGAGTGTGAAAACCTTTCTAAACCATAATCCATCATGTAAGTGTTTGCTGCTGCTGGTAGACATTGAAACACAGGGAGAGCACTTTTAAAGGCATGCATATGTGGGTGTATGGCACCATGCTTAAACGTAGTCTAGGGGTCAAAAAAGAGATGCAAAGTAGAGACAGTTCTGAAGCTTGGGTTAGTTAATAAGGCTCTTGTGGACCAGTGAGCCTGCACTGATGGTGGTTCCCTCACAGGTGACGGCAGAGCTAGATGCCTGGAATGAGGACTTGCTTCGGCAGATGAATGACTTCAACACGGAGGATCTGACACTGGCGGAGCAGCGGCTGCAGCGCCACACGGAGCGGAAGCTAGCCATGAACAACATGACCTTCGAGGTCATCCAGCAGGGCCAGGATCTGCACCAGTACATCATGGAGGTCCAGGCCTCAGGTAGGCGACCTGTCCCGTGCTCCTGCTTCCGGTGGGGAGGTGGTGAAGACAAGGACAGCAGCTTGACTCCAACAAGCCCTTCCGCTCCACTCACTCATTCTCTTCCCACAGGTACAAGGAACAGAGGTTTTTGACCCCATGTTAATGAAAAAGAAACTGAAGCATGAGAGCTGAAATTGTTTGTCTGAGGTTGCCCGGTTAGGCTATGATAAAAATAGGAATAGGGCCAGGTTCTCCTGGTGCTATGGGGAGAAGGGGAAAAACCAATGATGGAAATTAGCACAGATCCAAAAACATGGTGGTCTGGAGAAATAAACCAGGTGGACTGCAAAGGCCGTCAGGCATCCTTGTGAATTGTATTCAGATGTACGGATGCTGCTGTTCCACCCCTGTGCCCTGCACACACTCCCCTGCCCTGTCCTCCACCGCCAGAGCCGGCTCCTCATTCTAGTCCAGGCCTATCTGTCCTCATTTTTCTTAAAACTGTCTGTGCTTGAGTGTAAGAAGTACTGATAAAGTTTATGGTGAGGTCATATAATTTTATAACTTCTCAAAAAACACATGGCCAAGTTATCCAGGCTTGACTTCTTTTCCTGCTCAGGATTTATTCACTGTTTTTTTTTGTTTTTTTTTTTTTTTGCGGTATGCGGGCCTCTCACTGTTGTGGCCTCTCCCACTGTGGAGCACAGGCTCTGGATGCGCAGGCTCAGCAGCCATGGCTCACGGGCCCAGCCACTCCGTGGCATGTGGGATCCTCCCGGACCGGAGCATGAACCCGTGTCCCCTGCATCAGCAGGTGGACTCCCAACCACTGTGCCACCAGGGAAGCCCTATTCACTGTTTATCCAACAAGTCCATGAACACTTAATGTTACACCTGCCACTTTCTAGAACAGCCTTTGATGTTAGAACCAGAGAGAGCCATAGCTGTCCCCTCGTCCAACTAGTCCAGAAAGAGGAAGTCATTGATCTGGACTCACACCAGTGAAGTGCCAGAACCCAGGTCTCCACACTGCCACCCACCTGGCTCTTCCAGGAAGAAGCAGATAGGGCCTCAAGCCATCAACTCTTTAAAACATGGTCTGTCCACGTCCCTGCTGATTGTGAAGGATATTTAAATCATGAGATTGTCAGGCAGACTTTAGCAGTCAGACTTGACTTTAGGGTACTGTGTTTCTCTTAATGACCTGATAGAGGACATAGCAGCATTCAAAGGAACTTCACTTCTAACCAGAGGAGAGACAATCTAGTAAATTCTGTTTACTTTGGTCAGCATAATCTTTCCTTGAATTTTCATTTGTTGTGAACAGGCTGCAGCTGCCTATGAGACCCAGGCCTGTTTACAGGGTGCAGCCCACACTCCACATAGCTCCAGGAAGCCCCTTCATTCACATGATTATCTGGGGACTATTTCTAAAATGACAGTGCCCAGATACTGTGATCTAACACCTCTGAATGGGACTTGGGCATCGGCAAAAGCTCCTCAGGTGATACCACTGTGCAGCCAGGGCTGAGAACCACTGCTTTTCATCTTGATGGTTAAATCACAGCAGCTGATATCTATGACGTGCCCCAGGGCAACGACTTCCAAATGTGGTCCCAGATCAGCAGCATCAGCATTACCGGAGAACTTGTTAGAAATGCAAGTTCAAGGGCCCATCCCTAGAACCTGCCACGTCAGAATCTCTTGGGGGTGAGGCCCAACAATCTGTTTCAGTAAGCCCTCTAGGTGATTCTGATGCACTAATCCAGGACCACTGATCAGGACCTACTCTAAGTGTGGGCCCTGAACCAGCAGCACCAGCATTACTCTAGAGCTGATTAGAAAGGCAGAATCCCAGACTTACGAATCTGAATCTTCATTTTAACAAAATCTTCAGGTAAATCATGTGCATGTTAAAGTTTGAGAAGCAGTGTTCTTGGCCACAGCTGTACCTTTTCAAGGCCTTATTAGGGAAGGGGCAAACTGTGACTGAGAACCTTGTCTGGAGTCAGGGTTTCACCCTACAACTTGTCCTCATGATGCTCGCCATAGCCTGCTATCCAACTAAGATGGGGAACCATGAGAGAATGCAGACATAGTACCCAGGAGAGAGGCTGTGCAGAGAAACTCTGCAGGGATGCTCATCCCCCATCCCTTCATCCCTCAGTATTGACGTGTCTGGCAGGTGGAGCGCCTCATCTGCCTGAAAACCTGTGGCATGTAGGAGCAGGATGCTGGCGTGACCTTGGGCAAGTGCACCTCTGTCCAAGAGCCAGGTATCCTTGGTAACGGAAAGACTGCCGGGAGCTGGCAGTCCCTGAAGACTGGCTGTGCTTGGCAGCCACCTTAACCATGAGGGCTGAGTGGGTGAAAACACCCCAAGCAGATGGGCTGCCCACCCCCACATATCCTGTTCTAGGAATGAGCTTTGTCAAAAGAGCCTTGATTGGCCTCTTCAGTCTCTGCTCCTCCTCAGCTGGCTGTTCAGTCTGGCATAGCCCGTGAGGCCTCAAGGCTCTCAGGGAAGCTCCCTCTGTCTGCTGCCGTGTGCCTGTCCTGCAGAGGAGGCGTCAACCTCATCTCTGGCTTGGAGGAAGGGAGGGCAGCAACACGCCAGAGCTGGGGTCCAGGGGTGGAGGTTGGAGGTGGACCGAGAGTGGGCCTTACTGAGGACCTAGGTGGCCAAGGAAGGCAGTACTTCAGAGACACCGGACTGAGGCAGTAAATGGGTTGGGCACTTACCTTGTCTGTTTAATGAACTATATTTGAACTAGAGGTAAAATAAACTATTGTCTCAGAAAAAGGACAATTAGCAAAATTAAGAACTTGGTTGCTATTTAACCCTCCAGGCTAAAATAATTAGGGCTTATGCTTTGATTTTTGTAGGAGTAAATGATTTTTATTGGATTTTTATAGGAGAAGTAAGGAATTTCCGTACACTTATTTTTTGGTATGAAGTTTGTAACATTCAGCCAGGTCCTACTAAATCCGCCTGATGTGCCAACAACCCTAACCAAAGCAAAAGCCTTGTTTAAATCAACATCAGCCTTAGCAGTAGTTGGCAAAATAGGAAGTTTCTTTACTTGCTCCTTGTTTAGGGTTATCTACTGGGCCTCAAGTTGGAAAGTGGCAGGGTTTGCTGGAAAGAGTCAACTTGGAGTAAACCCACTGACTGAATTCAAGGTCCAGCTGCACCGCCAACAAGCACTTTGACTTTGGAAGTCCCTGTTCTTTCTCTGTAGACCTTAGTTTCTTCTTTTGTCCAGTGTGGCAGGCAGGCCTTCATTCCTAAAGTCCCCTCCAGTTCTCACTAGCCATGATTCAGCCTCACTGCCCCCATTGGTTATGGCCCAGGTCTTCACCCTAATGTCACCAACCATGTGACTGTTACACATGACCTTAGGAATAAGACAGGAGCTGCGTATCCTGTGCATACGTTGCTTTTGTGGTTTAAAGCGTCAAGTTCTCTCTTTATGCAAGGTTTTTAAGTGAAAACTCTATGGAGTCTGTGGCAATGGTGCTTCAAATTTACTGTGCCTGGAAAATACCCAGACCCAGCATTTAAATGAAGTCTTAAATTAGGTTGTGAGGGGCTTCCCTGGTGGCACAGTGGTTAAGAATCCACCTGTCAATGCAGGAGACACAGGTTCGAGCCCTGGTCCGGGAAGATCCCACATGCCGTGGAGCAACTAAGCCTGTGCGCCACAACTACTGAGCCTGCACTCTAGAGCCTTCCAGCCACAGCTGCTGAAGCCGGCGCTTAGAGCCCATGCTCCACAACAAGAGAAGCCACCACAATGAGAAGCACATGCACCGCAACAAAGAGTAGCCCCTGCTCACCACAACTAGAGAAAGCCCGTGCACAGCAACAAAGACCCAACACAGCCATAAATTAATTAATTAAAAAAAAATTAGGTTGTGAGGATCACTCTTCTCCTTGCACATAGAGGTTAAGGGTACAGCCAGGAGAGAGAGAGATTTCCTTTGTTGGGGTCCCAGCCGCACCTCTCACTACCTGGGTGTCCTTGAGCATGTTACCCAATCTCTCTAAGCTTCACCTTCCTCAGAAGAACGGCAATTATAGGAATCTTATGCAGTCATTGTGAGGATGCAGTGAGAGAAACACAAGCGTGGTAAAAGTTCAGTAAAGCTTGATAACTATTGTATATTTTACTGGTATTCTAGTGCATACTGAATTCTGTTGGGGTTATTTGCGTTCCCGTAGCTTTGGTAGAAGCATGAGGGTAGGGCTCCTCCTCTCTTCTCTTTACGTTCCCGGTATCCAGCAGAGTGGTTATGTCTCACCATAGCAAATTCTCAATGTCAATGTTTACTGAATTAATCAAGAGTGAACATCAGTCTGGGGAAAACAGATATACATAAAAATAATGGGCCACAAATAATTGTACTTGTGTCATAAAAGGAAAGAAAAGGCCTGTGTTCTTCCAAAATGGAAGCTACTCTGGGCTGAAGGAATGTGGATCTGGAGGAAGGGAAGAAAAGTGGATATAAAACAATTGTTCTTAGCCTGATTACACCATCTTCACCTATTTTATTTCCTGTGTTCATCTCACATAAAAAAAAATCAAGCAAGATAGATGAAAATGAAGGGCTGGAGTCTCCGGCCAGGCAGGGAGCCTGTTCTGGATGATCGTCTAAGCAGGTGGCTGGTCCCTTTGATGAAGCACCAGGCTAAGAAAGCCCATTTGCATGTGATGTCGCATGGGTAAGCCATGAGCTTCCCACAGAAAGACACTTTGCCCAAGCCCAGCACACTAAACACCAGAGATGCATGCAGGAAGAAAACGAGCTGGAAAAATATCTGCATTGTGACTGGAAACAGGGATTCACTTCTGCAGGTGGATCTTTTTTTTTTTTTTTTTTTGCGGTACGCGGGCTTGTCACTGTTGTGGCCTCTCCCGTTGCGGAGCACAGGCTCCGGACACGCAGGCTCAGCAGCCATGGCTCACGGGCCCAGCCGCTCCACGGCATGTGGGATCTTCCCAGACCGGGGCACAAACCCGTGTCCCCTGCATTGGCAGGCGGACTCTCAACCACTGCGCCACCAGGGAAGCCCCCTGCAGGGGCATCTTAAATTACATTTTAAAAAGTAAACATGGAGGCCAAGGGTCATCCCATGTTGCCTAGCACTGCAAAGGTGGAAATTTTTTATTTCTTCTTATTTTTTAATTTCAGTCAAGGAGATGCTCTACCTCATCCCCTTGGTAATTGCAGATAGTAACTAGAGGAAGTTGACTGCTAAAAGAACAAGTCATTCTCTTCTCTGTCTCCCACAGATATTTCAGGAGCTGGGCCTTGGAATTATGAAACGGACAGAAAAAATAAACATGAAAAGATACTGAAATTATTACCATGTAACACCAGAAAAAAATTTCCCACTCTCCCATATTGTTCTTATATAAAACACTATTTTTGCTTCTAGAAAAGAATTTCCTTTAGCGTGTACGGACTTTCCTTATATGCCCCCACTGTATCAGGCAGGTGTGTTGGTGGTGGCAATGATGAATTTCTGAGTTGCTTTTTTAGGGGACCTAGGTAGTTGGCTAAGAAAATCACCACTGGCCAACTATTCTCTTCAGAATGGACTTAGCATCCAATGGTAAATTGCATCTGACCAGCTAAAAGAGAGTGTGCCTTTGGTAGAAGTTCCTGAGACAGGGTCTCTGGGGCTTTGTTTTATATTTCCCAATGTGATCCAGAGGCTCGGTTGTGAATATTCTGGGTGTAGGCAAACTGCCCAGCAGGGACTGCTGTATGCAGCCTTGTCTGGGATGGAATCCAGAGGACCACCTCTTTGACTCCAGTTGATAAGGAGCCGATCATCTGTTGAAGAGTTGTTTCCTGACAAAGGATCAGTTAATCCAACAGAGACGGCATGGTTCGAGCATCCCAAACAAAGACCCGTTATGGTGATCTATCCAGTTTCACTGAGGGATATGCAGAGGTTGGGAGGGTGCTGGTGATGGCTATTTCCAGATTCCAGCTTTCATGTGCATATAGAAGGAAATGTAGTCTTTACGGTACTACCTGGTTTTTAATGGTTTACATTTTGTTTAAATCAGGAATTGAGTTAATCTGTGAAAAAGACATTGATCTGGCAGCCCAGGTGCAAGAGCTACTGGAGTTTCTCCAGGAGAAGCAGCACGAGTTGGAGCTCAACGCAGAGCAGACCCATGAGCGGCTCGAGCAGTGTCTCCAACTGCGACACCTCCAGGCAGAGGTCAGACAGGTGAGCCTGACTCTCGTCCTGCAGCCTGGGCTTCCCAGTGGCTGAGTCTGGCCTGGGCCTGCTCCTGGAATGGGGTAAGGCATACAGAGCCACCGGTATAACCAGAATTAGGAAATAGGTAAGTTAAGGAGTGGTTGTATTCGTTTCTGAAAGCTAGGCTGCTATCTACTGACTCTAACCAATAGATCTAATGGTACAATGGCTCAAACTACAAGTGCATTATTTCTCTGACATATAACAATCTAAGGAGAGCACCTCAGTGCTGTTCCAAGTTGCCCTCAGTCACTGAATCGATTCTCTTCCTTTCTATCCTCAGCCCTGCCCAGAGTTCATAGGAAATGCAAAGCCTGTATCAATAAACATATTCAGACTTTAAAGCCAGCTTGATTAATTTGTGTGCCTAGTACAGGACCTGACATATACTTGAGAATCAATAAGGGGTAGCCATCCTTCAGTTCCCATCATTCTTTTCAATGTGTGTGCGGTTCTTATAAGAAAATGTTCTAGTCACATTAAAGCCAATTTTAAAAAGAAAAGAGTACTTACCTGTATGAGACATGATACTAGCTATCTTTCTAAAGGACATCCCTGTACCATTCCTAGGGATCTCTAGGAACATACACACAATGACCAATGATACATTTTAAAAATACTACATATTTATATCATGAACAGACTAAGTGGGAATTTTTAGCATAATTATTGGGGATTTCCTATTTAGACAAAGTGGGATTGAAGAAATACAAATATAATTATAGTTCCTTTAATTGAGTGTTGTGTGCCTTTTATACCTATCTCTTGATCAATCCTCACAACCATTCTGTGAAGCTGATATTACTCTCCTTTCAGAGGAAGTCACCAAAGCTTAGAAAGGTCACCAGACAGGTCTAATGAGGCGAGGAAAGACCTCACACTGAGGAAAGACCTCACCTTCACCCTCCATGGGTGCAGAAGGGCTTCCCTGCAGGGCAGAGCTCATAGCACTTCAGTGTTTTCTCCTTGTGCTCCAGACTCTCCCAAGCAACCCTATCCCCCTGCTTCCTCTAGGGAGAGCCCCACCCAAAACATCCTAAGCAGAGACACATCTTCCTCTTTTAAATGTTTTTTCTTATGTTCAGTGACTGCTAGAGCTTTTAGATTTGTCTATTAATTTAGCACAGGGAACAAAAACATATTTTATTTAATTATTGCTCGGCCCCTTTTATTCAGGGTATTCCTTGCTAATGCCTATGTTTTAATTATATACTATTTATTATAATGTGAAAAATTATCTTCTCTGCTCCCCTTCTTTTCCAAAGAGTACTAAGAGTCCACACATTCTGTGCTAAAGATCCATCTTGAGCACAGGTAACATCACTGAGCCCCAGGCAAAGCCAGATACAGCACTGCCATCCGGGTTGTTTTCTGTTTAATTGCACTGGAGTCACACCTGAATGTCTGGTGAGACTTGTTACTCATGGGGACATGGTAGAAATCCTAGCAGGCCCAGAGCAGTGATGAATATTCAAATTCTGAATCTCTTGGCAGTAATGATAGTACTTTCTTTTCATATGAGAAGTACTTTCTCGTTTGTGATTTCGGTTTAGGAGAACAGGCCCATGAGAGAAAGTGGTGGACGTTTAGCTTACAAATGAGGAAACTGAGATACCATAGGATGAGTGCTCCCAGGGCCTGTTGGCTACTTAGCTGAAACTTGAGCCCAAGCCTCTGAAATACAAGGTCCTACAATTTGCCTCTGCTGGACCCCACTCCCACCCTGGAGTTCCAGGAGAAATAGACAGAAGCTCTCCAGCAGAATGCAGTCTGGGCTTTTCCTGGCCTCCACAGTGCCATGTCTGAGAAGATGGGTAGGCATGGCCTACACCTGGCAGAGGGGGTGGCACCAGCCAGATCAAGCAGCGGGCTCAGCAGGCCATGGGAGTTCTCCTCTACTGTTTGTTCATGTCATCTCAATAAACCAGATAACAGGAAAAATATTCCTAATTGACTTTGAAATTAAATATATAATTTTGCTTTTGTTCCTGGTTTTTTATTTTATTTATTTTTGCTACAGCATTCATAGTAGAGCCAACTTCCTAATTATGTTTTTCTTGGCTGAGATGAAAATGGAAATGAAATGAGTTTTAATCCTCCAAGTATCCATTCTGTACAGGATGGGGAGCTGGGATGATGATAGGTAGTTTGTCGAGTGGGAAAGGAGATTATCTATGTATGGATCATCCAGCCTTGACTAATATCTGTGTACGTGCCTGTTCAGTGTTTCATGAATTGGAGGACAAAAAAGAATTCTTCTGCAGGAGTGAGAACATTCCTTCTCCTTCTCTCCACCACAGCAAGGATGACACACAGGGGGACTGTAGTTCAAAACGGCACTGGATTGCTGGGGTCAGCCTTTAGGAAAAGCGTGAAGGACTGCGGCCCTCGGAGGTGCCGAGGGACCACTGCTCCATTAAGCCACTGTGCCTCATTAGACAAGCTTGTTCTCCTTTAGGGGTCGTCTGGTCCAGTTTCCGACAAGGCATTCGCGTTTGATGGAAGTTGGTGGAGCAGGAAATATTGACTTGAAAGCTGTTGACGCTTGGAAAGAGGGACTTAATTTGGATGTCAGTACTGATCACTTGGGCTAAATTTAGACACTAGCTTGAGAGTTTCTCTTTTGAATATACTGAAAGAAAGAAAGAGAGGGAGAGAGAGAGAAAGAGAGAGAAAGAGAAAGATAAAGAAAAAGAAAGGGAGAGAGAGAGAGAGAGAAAGGAAGGAGGGAGGGAGGGAGGGAAGGAAGGAAGGAAGGAAAAGAAAGAAAGAGAAAGAAAGAGACACCTTCACTGAAGTGCCATTAATGGGGAGAGAAAGGGAGAGGGTCATAATGTGTTGTGATACAGCTGTGTTGTTAGAGCTCAGAGATTAAAGGTGTAGATTTGGCCTTCATAACCTGACGTGCAGTTACACCACACTTATATTGAACTGAAGCTCTGAGGAGAGGTAATGTCGCAGACATTGACTGAAAATTATTTTCAAGTATTTAGAACAAATGAAACTGATTAATGCAACTGACTTGCTTTCTGAGGGATTACATAGGACTTTGTATCTAAGATAAATGTCCCCAACATCTCCAGAGAAATGCTGAATCTTGAAGGGAAACCATTCCCCTGATTCCTATGGTCCAGGGCCATAGACCACCCAGATGCCCCCTTTCTTCTAGAAAAATAGTTCAGATTATTCTCCAGACCCCACAGAATGCTCTGATTGCTTTCCAGGAAAATTGCTACTCTGGTAAGGATAGCCTCACATTTATTAGATAATTCAGGAAGATTTGAAAAACCTATTTAATGGGCATAAAACTAAGTGAATTTCCATGTTTCCTGCAGAGCAATGCATTTAGCAGAAAATAGGCCAAAATGGATTTATAAGATGTTGGAGCTCTAAGCTTTGGGGAAAGAAATTGTACTTATCATTTGTCTACTAAAGACATTGACTTAAATTACCCCTGTGGACCAAATACTGGCCAAAATTTGCATATGATCAAGATGGAAATTTAAATCAAAGGAGAAAATATCCTCTCCTCATATTCCTGTATAGACTACTGTTTCATTCTGTTCACTGTACATAAAAGTTAGAAAGGAGTTGGAGTAGATCCAAAAGAGAGGCAGCCATAGGTACAAGCACTATCCATTTGTTTCAAAACGGAGATAATTAGGAAGACACACAGTCATAGTCTATAAAACCATGAGGGATGAACACATATAATCTCATAAACTGTGAATTTTTAGAACTAAGAAACGCTAGAAATATGACAGGCTCCCAGTTACCACCTGAGGGACTGATGATTTTCCTGTGGCTAGAGTTTCAGAAGTCATCGTGCCTTGTGATAAGTCATCTGCAGTAGCCGGAGTTAGACGCAGTGTCCTTCAGTGCAGCCTCATAGCTTTCCTGTCAGTGTGGCCTAGAGAACACAGCCATAGCCAAGCAGCTTCCCCAGCCTACGTGGCTGCAGTGTCCAGCTTGACCAGCTTAGGTGGTGTCATCATTTTGGACATTCACGTCCAGTTAACCACATCCATGCTTCTCCTAACCCGGGGTTCTCTGAACTTCCTTGGCCTGAGGAACCAACAGATCTCCATCTTCAGTTGCCCCCTCACCCCTGAGGGAGCTGAATTGGTGGCCTAGCTCCCAAGTCCCCAAGCAGCAATACTCTTCCCATCCCTCATTTCTGCAGAGCTAAGTTCCTCTGGTATTCCTATGGTTATAGGGGCAGTCTCTGAATTTTGAAAGAAGTATGGAATATTATGGCTCAAAATGACCTTCAAAGACCATCTAACTTATCAGTAAACTGTTGTCTAAGATGAATGATCAGTATAAAATGTTCATGTTAAGGATTACATTATATGGTTTGCAAAATACTTTTACATTAATTATTTCATCTATACCCTGTGATTTACCATTTTACAGTTAAGAAAACTGAGCCTCAGAGAGATTAAGTGATGTTTCCAAAGTCATGCAGGTCAAGATTAGTAGGACCAACATTTTCCCATGTTTGTTACAAACTTTCTTCTACTACCTTTCTCTCATTTGGATGATCACACAAGAATAACCAATTTTATTTTTTATTTTTATTTTTTTATTTATTTATTTATTTTTTTTATTAGTTTCTGCTTTATAACAAAGTGAATCAGTCATACATACACATCTGTTCCCACATCCCTTACCTAACCAATTTTATGAACCAGAAAGATAAAGGATGACAGTAATAGAAAATTATACCAACAAGAGTTAGCATTGATCAGAGCACAAAGAGTGATGATAATAAAACAGCTAAGGTATTTACATCACATCAGAATATGTCAATAAGCTCTACAAATACTAGAATAAAAGTTAATATTCCTAAACTTTTTCTCTTCTCATTGTGAGAGGTGTAAATGAAGAATCATAGCATTAGCTAGTTTTGCCTCAAAACTAAAAATCGCTAGCACCACCATCATCAGGCTTTGCATTTTACGGTAGGCTACATCAACGCTGATATAGGAAGGGAAGGTACCATTATCCTATCTTTACAGATGAAAAAGCTGAGGCTCAGAGGAGTTAAATGGTTTTACCAGGCAGTAACAAAGCCAGGTATTCTGACTTCAGATTTTATGCTCTTTCTACACATTCCCAGTTTTGCTTCTAGGACTGAGTCCGGGACTTCAACATGGGAGGTTTGATTTTAGGAAGATAAAAATACTTGGTAGTTTAATCATTGGCATCAGTCCCACCCCTGAACCCAAGCCATTGATTGAACTACAGTGCATTTTTATCTTCCTAAAATCAAACCTCCCATGTTGAAGTCCTGGAATGCCTTTATAAACAACATTTGGGAAATAAAAATGAACAAGGATATCAAGGATATGGCATCATTTAATGAAAGCTGTAGAGACTAAAACCTATAATATTTCTAAATGGAAAACCTGGTAAATGGTGACCTCACAACCATAGCTATAACTGATATTTTCAGTTGACTGAAACTAGAGAGGAAAATATTCCAGCAAGACTCAGGAGGCCCAGAGGGAGTCAAATTGTCCCTCAAGCATTGATTTGTCATGCACATTGAGAAAATGTTTCTCTGACACCCTCAAGTGAATCTTGAACCAAGCAAGATGTGATGAATCACTGCAGAAGGACTTACATAATTCAAAAATATAAATTGTGAGCTCCATTTTCCAAAGAGGTGAAGCATTTGGGCATGTAATCCATGTATGCATGTACCCGAACTTGCAGCCAGCTTTTAGATATCATTAGCACCTCTATAGTCAGCCAGCTACAGCACACCAGTGGCATCAGAGATTTCACACATACGCTCTGAGCAGTTATTTCCTGGAACTAATTGCTTTACAGATTGGCATCTCATCCACAATCTGCCAGACTGCCCATGAATTAACATCTCAATCCAAATAGCCCAGCTTCAGTGGGATTTATGTCCCGATGTTATCCATGAACAATATGGTATCAGTCATTTTCTGCCTAAGGAGGACATTTGAGAAATGCCTGTGAGGGTTATGGAATAGGACATCAGACTTAGTATTTTTCTAATTGTTTAACATGAAGAAGTTGAGAGAAGAAAAAAAAATCTGAAACAGATTGTGGTGTCTTCTGCTTTGCCTTGAGGGAACAGATGGATGGTATTTACTGATCTTAAAATTTCAGAAGAATTTTTATTTCCTCTCCAAGCAAACTCTCAGACTCCTTAATAAAGCAAATATTTGGCAATTTTCTGATGACCAAACACAAGGTAGATTTTCAAGGCCTGTTACTTCCAGTTTGATTATTTGCACTTGACTCTATTAGCTGGATTATTGCCACATCTCTATTTTAGCTGGGACTGTCTAGACAGTGTCAGCTATTTCTCCTTCTATTCTAATATTCCCTAGCTGAGTTTTCTTTCCCCCTGTACTAATTAAGGTCACCTAGAAATTTTACTCAGCCTAGCCATTGCCTCTAAATAATTTAAATCAATTATAACATATTCTCCCTTTTTCTAATGATCCAGTGTGTGGATGATTCATGCTATTTTGCTTGTTTTATTTCTCCTCCCTTTGGATTGTTTAACCAATCAAAGCTCAAACCTGTCTACTCTTGGCTATTTTGCAAGATATAGGAGGTTGGACACACTGCTCAGGTGTGACTTGGGTATTTTCCACGGTGACTTGGGTATTTTCACTCTTTCAAAAACGTTACTGCATACCCGTCGTATGAAAGGTACTGTGCTAGGCATTGGGTGAGATTAAAATATGACTCATATATTACTCTAGTCTTCCAGAATTTTACATTGTAAGGGGAGGAGATGAAACATAGGTTGAAATAACTGAATAAGGCAGGCTTTGGTGAGTGCCACAAAGGTGGTACATGCAAACTGATCTGGGTTTCACTAGATGATGAAGAGATTGTTTCTAATAGGAGTGGTTAGGTATAGAAGATTTCAAGCAGTTATTGTTATTTGAATTGGGCCTTAAAAAAATGAAAGGGATACCAACAGATGGCATTTATTTATTTATACCATCCTATGTTCCAGATGGAACTTTGGAAACATACATACAATGCAGTCAGATGAAGTAATGTTTAAATTAAGCGGCTGAGGAGCCTGGGATTGAGGAGTGTTAAGGGTAGGAAAGAAAAGATGAAGTTGGGAATGAGGTTGGTACTTAAAATAAGTACCTTATGGCGCAAGGTACGAAGCAAATTTAAGGAGATTTTAATTATCCAGACTCTTCCTGTCCTGTTTTCAACTGTGGGTAGGAGATAGCAAGCTCTCTGACTGAAGGGCCTGTCACAGAAAGGCCATTCACCTATGCTCTTGTCCCGAATCCCTAGGTCCTGGGATGGATCCGCAATGGGGAGTCGATGCTCAATGCCAGCCTGGTCAATGCCAGCTCTTTGTCGGAAGCAGAGCAGCTGCAGCGGGAACACGAGCAGTTCCAACTGGCCATCGAGGTAACACCCAAATCTGGCTGCACTGTCCTCCCTTCCCCTCTCTGGTCTGCACCTTAGGCAGGATGATTCCTCAAGATGTGGGTGTTCCTTTATGTGGTGAAGCCATTACTCTTTCTAGTGAAATGGGCCAGGTAGCCTCCTTATGACCCAGGAATTGATGGAGAAACAAATGCAGGGCTTCATCACCCCAAGGAAGCCTGGTATTAGAAGACAAATATTCACACTCCAAATGTGGATCTTTCTTACTTATTGGTACCTTTAACTTTCAAGGCCCCTGGTCCACTGAGTTTTTTATACATTATGGACTATACACCACGTGAGAAATGTAAAGCTATAAGGTTAGAAGTCACCTCTAGTTGAAGCTCACAAAGAATTGAGGATAAACAACTGCAGAAGTCATTAGTAAACTAGGATTCCATTTTTAAACATTTGGTTTACATGTAACATTTAGATTCCATTGTCAGATCTGCCTTTTAACGAGTAGTGAGCACGGGAGCAGACTGCACTAGATAGTTTGATTCACTGAAAATAGTTGCTCAGTAATGCTGGTGGAAGTCATATTTAAAGAATAAACTGAAACCAGAAACTCACCAAGACTTGTTTTAAAGGCTATTTTAAAATAAAACTCCACTTATGATAGTCTAATATAAATTTTGTCTTGCTTTAAATAATATCTTTAATTATCCTTTCTACTAGAACATTTCCTTCCCAAAGAGACTTGAACTGATTGTTCTAGAGTGGTGTAGGGAAAAGAGTAGGAAATGGGACATGGGAACTATGTTAAAAATAAAATAAGTTCAGTACCAATGGGAAAAGAGATAAGGAGTGAAAACCTCAAAGACATCCATTACTTGTGGTTCAGTATAAAACTTAACCCACTTCAGAGTGTGTAAGAAATGCAAAGGTGATTATCTTCTACTAAAAAAACACAACAATGATAAAATTTTAACTGTTCATGCCAATAAGTATATCTTTAATACAGTGATCCAACTGTAGCTATTTTTAAGCTAGTATTGATTGATTTCAACCATTTAATTTTCCAAAAGCTATCTTGTATGTGAAAACATAGCATTGATACGAGTGATATATTTCTCTAAGATGTCTGATAACTTCTTAGGAACCCTTGCTCGTACCAGACTCCTGTCTGAGATTTGAGATCTAAAAATAAACTGTGTATTACACACACAGTATGGACAAATTATTTTCTGAGGAAGAACTAACCAGAGGAAAGAAGTTTTATCATCAGCAGTTCTGTTGCATTTTACTGGCATGCCCAAATATTAGAGTGTTGGAATCTATTCATTGTAAAGGAAAAATCAAGATTGGGATTATAATCAAGAATTAGGCACACAGTGGTCAAAACCCCATCGAGAGGCAGCAGTGAAGAGAACGAAGGTTGGGCAGTCACATTCAAGGCTTGGCATGAGCTGTGAGGGATGCTACGCAGGGAGAGGGCAGCCTTTGGCGATACCTCCTCCTTGTTTATCTTGAACGTGGAGGTTTACCTGCCCCATCAGGTAATTAAATTTTCAGCCCCTTAATCAAACGTTGGGCAAGTAAAACCAAGCATTATAAAAAAATTTAAAAAACACAAAAACCAAGCGTTATGACACCCTTGAGTATCTCAATGAGCTAGTAGAAAATAGTGGGTAAATGCATTAGCAATGCTATTGAAATAACCAAATTCCACCTGACTTGCATATGCAGTATGTATGAATTTGTATTAGATGCTGTTGCATCCTTAACAGAATAGAGGCTCACTAAGCATCTATATCTCTTTAATTTCATGGATGCAACTTGATCAAATATTCTTAGAATAGATGTTGAGATATAGACCCCTGTCGAGTTTATGTCTGTGAACTCAAGGCGACATGGCAGAACAGATAGGATTTCTCATAGATCTTGGGAATGGAAGGTAGGCAGGGTCTGCAGCTTGGCTAGAAAAATGACGAGAACAGAGCCAGAATTTCAACATACGTTCCTTCTCCAGGTGGCCTTGTGCTTCTCTCTAAATGTGTCAGTTTAGACCAGGTTCTGCATTGGGGGAACGTACGCCAGGGGATTTAAGCAATTTGATAGGAGATCTAACTAGTCTGGTTTGATTTAACCCATTTTGATACTGTTACTGGAGGCCTTTACAGTGATCACTGACAGGGAACATAATTTGTCTTCTTGGACCCTAAGAAAGAACCCTGGGCTCCAGAAGGGAAAATAAAATGGCTATAGGTAAGATGATCATATAAGTTATTGTTAGAACTGAGACACTTTTAAGAGTGAAGGAGGGAATTATTAATAACTAAGCCAGGAAAATCAGCATGTACTAGAACTCTCATGGGCAAACCAAGATGTTTGCTCACCCTAGGTTTGGTGGCCTCATCAGTCTGAAGGTTTTGGTCTCCTTAAAGAAGGTCAGAATGTTTACCTGAGGTAGCCTTGGTTACAGAAAAACTTCCCCAGAGCCATTCAGAGTGCAGAGCAGTACACAGCTCTCCAGAAGCATAGCTCTATCAACAAACCCAGATTATTGTCTGTTAGTATCCAAATGTTGTGGCTGATGTGTCTTCAAGAACTGTGAACATCATAGAGACACACTTGATTTTAAAATCCATTTTTATTTGAAATCCTCTTATGCATTTTAAGCATAAGCATTATGACAGAAACAGTAGTTAAAACTGGATAATAAATTCAGTTGCTTTGGTTCGGTTTTCTTCCATGTCCTCCTACTAAATATGAACATCCTTGATAATCCATGTCTCAAAGATACAGCACTCAATAGGATTAGATAATAGTAGAAATAAATGCAAAATAATGACTCAAGCTTTAGCAAAGCAGAGATTATGTCATATGCATAAGAGTTCATCATTTAGGTAATTAAAGGGAAGAAGGGGCTCCCAGGACTATTAGATAATAATGAGTTTCAGAATAAGGAAGAGGATTTGTTACACAGCATAAATTATAGGAAAATGAAAGTTACTCCTCTATCTCCTCCATTCTCAGAGAAAATATATAATAACAAATTTATGATGACAATTATATGCTGGTTTCATATATTGAGAAGAGGCCAAATAATTATCAGAATCACTAATGTTCACTTGGTGAACTCTTCCTCTGAATGAGAAACTGTAGATAGATGCCGTTCTAATGGCTAGAGATGAAATGATATGGTGTGATATGGTGGAAAGGACATAGATTTGGGAATAGGGCAAACCTGAATCTGGTTTCATCACTTCCTTAGATGTACATTTTTGGGCAAGTCCCTTAACCAGCCTGAGTCTCAGTTTCTTAATCTGTAAAGTGGGAATAATAATATCCACCTTGGAGTAATGTTATGAGAACTAAGGAAAAAATGCATAAGTACAGTTCCTAGCACAGAATATATACCTGGTTAAATGACAGCTATTAAAGGGATATTTTTAAAACAGTCATTGCCTTGAGAGTTTCACTGTATTAAGTAAGGAAAATCAGCCAAGCGTTAGATGAGTGATATAGGTATTCAGAAGAGGGTAGTTTTTAGTAAGTCTCAGGCTGTCCAAAAAGGCCTCTTTGAAGGAGGTTGGATCTGAACTGAGTCTCCAAGGGAGACTGGATCATAGATGAGGAGAGTCTAAGATGTGTTCCTTAAAGGCAGGGAGAATGAAGATGGCAAAGGCAAGTTTGTTTTCAAATGGTCTTTGTAAAAAGTAGTAGTACATGATAATGAAGTACTTGGGACCACAGTGTGAGGGGCTTTTAATAACATCCTCTAAAGTTTGGACTTGACTTCATAGCAGTGGATGAACCATTGCAGGCATTTGAATTGAGAGATGGAAGTGATGTTTAGAGCATAAAATTAGGGTTTTAGCACTGGAAAGGATGTTAGAATTCTCTTAATTGAAGCACTTCCTGTTAGAGAGAATCTGTCAGAAATGTAAGGGACGGGTTCGATGGGTTAGAAATGGAAGGCAGGAAAAGACTAGTTAGGTGACCACCACAGAGGCCTAGGTATGAAGTGGTGAGAGCTGGACTGGGTTTCAGGCTGAGGAGCAGCAGGCAAGGATGATGACAAGACTGTGATCCTAGATGGCAGTGAGGAGGGCACTGTCCACAGGATGATGGACTGCCTGGGAAGACTGTTTCAGAGGGAGGAGGAGTTTAGGTTTAGGTGTGGAACTTGAGCAGACATCTGGGAGGAAGGTGGAGGCTCTGATTGGGCAGTAAAGCCATTCTCATTCCTTGGCAAGGGTTCCTCTTCTCTCTGGGAAGATATTTCACTTCTACTGAGAATGCATCTTTGTAAGTGACTAACATGGGTTGGGCAGCTAGATCATCCGAATCAGTGCTACTGACCTAGGTGAGAGGTGTGACAGGCATCTCACCCTCACATCCAAAGACAATTAAAGATGAGGCTCAGATATCAGGCAAGAAATACAGATTGGAGAGCCATTTACAAAGAGGAAATGATAGAAGCCAAGGGAAAGGATGAGAACTTTACAGACGTGAACCAAAACCAAGAATGGACCTTGGGGTACCTCTACATTTAGGAGGCTGGAAAAGAAAATGGTACCAATAAGTAAAACAGAGAAGGAAGCCAAGGATTTTTAGTGGATCATTTCTACTCGTTAGTTTATTTTTCTAGCTTCATCCAGCAATTAGGAACCCAGATGCTAATGTGGTCATCAGGACTGAAGGCCGACTCAGTGGCAAAGCGAGGGAATAAAGGAGTCTAGGCTGCTGGAGGAGGTCGTGCTAACATAGCTAACACTGAGGACAGATTCAGGCGGCAGGGGAGGGCAACCAGGAGGTGGTTGATAGACTCTCTAGACAGGCTGCCATCTGGAATGAAGGTGAAGGGGGAGGCTGAGGTGAGAAGAGGGGGAGGTTGTACTCACACACAGGAACGCTGATGGATTCACTCTGGGGAACTGTCCCAACACTGCAGTCCAAGAAGGGCAGAAATCATTCTGGAGTGAGGTGCTGGGCTTCTAGCTGCTCTTTTCCACTGCCAGCTAAGCTCTACTTTGAAAGTGCAAAGGCCAAATTAGTACTGTGCCATTGGGTTGAAACGATTCCAGCAGCTGAAGTTGGGATAATATTAGCTCTTTGAAGTCATATGGCTCATCCACATCAGTCCTTTATTTTAATACATTGTAATCCCATTTGGCTGTCTCCCTGCCACCCAGTTCTCCAACCTGTTCTCCCCAGCCCCTACAGTTAAAGTGAACTCAGAGAATGACACTTACCCTGAATAAGAAACAAACCTTCTACAATATAGATTATCCTAAAGGCAAACATAAATAAGGTAGTAACGTGGGATGCTGTGTTAAGCTGAATTATCTACTGTGCTGTTCTTTTCCCTTGGTAACTAAGAGATGGTGTGAGATGCTACTCTTCTACTTTATTAACCTGCCAAGTGTCTTCCTTCTACTGGAACCTTTTTAAAACTGATCATTCATGTTTAAAATGATTGCATTGTTGGTTGAGATTTGTGTTACATGGGGATATTTTTTATGGGCTATGTTTATCTGATCTGCAGAATGGGACTACAGCAGTAACCTCCTTTGAAAATCCATGATGAATAATTTTATGATTCGATTTGAAAAGGAAATTTAACTAATGTATGAATAGGTCAGGAAGCAGATTTATACACAACTGCGTTTCTCTAGCACAGGAACTGAAATGTCTTTAAAATGCAGAGTGATGCAAGTAAAGAGAAAGGAGTGGGGGGTAGGAGTTAGGGACCTGAACAATTAGTTAATGAAAATGTTTGATATTCTTTTTAAAAATATGCTTAAGAAACAATGATGACAACATGTCTGAATCAGTCATTTAAAGCTCTTTAACTTTTCTGCATCTTTCCACTCACGCCTCGCTCCACCCCCTCCCATACCACGCCTGGGTCGTTCCCACGGACCTCTCTCTCCTCCCCTTGTGCCCAGTCCCTCTTTCATGCCACTTCCTTGCAGAAGACACACCAGAGTGCCCTGCAGGTACAGCAGAAAGCTGAGGCACTGCTCCAGGCTGGCCACTACGACGCGGACGCCATCCGGGAATGTGCTGAGAAGGTGGCCCTCCACTGGCAGCAGCTTATGCTGAAGATGGAAGACCGGTTGAAACTGGTCAATGCCTCAGTGGCCTTTTACAAAACTTCTGAGCAGGTGAGGGAAAGGGCTGTGGAATGTGTGGGGCTGAGACTGACGGAGGACTGTTTTCTGCCTCACACTGCAAACCTGCAGC
This sequence comes from Hyperoodon ampullatus, assembly GCF_949752795.1. Lineage (NCBI taxonomy): Eukaryota > Metazoa > Chordata > Mammalia > Artiodactyla > Ziphiidae > Hyperoodon > Hyperoodon ampullatus. The sequence goes on from NC_136918.1 coordinate 32,921,000, forward strand.
ATCTACCTCAGCAAGAAGCCACTCCTCTCAGTACTAGCCTTTGAGAGTAGAAGAATGATTTGTGGAAACACCATGGTTTGCTTCCTTATAATCCTTTCCATTACAGGAGTAGACTATGTGATTTGTTTCTTACAAATTTCTCAACCTCACAGGATTTCGGTGTTGAAGTAGAAACTGAGTAGGTGTAGGCTGAGTGCCAAGTTTGAGTGGTGTACCAGTTAGCTCTTGCCACAATAATGCTGTGTAACAGATCACCCCTCAACCCAGTGGTATAAAACCATAAGCACATATTTTTTGCTTAAGTATCCGGTGTTCAGCTGATCTTGGCTGAGCTTGGTAGAACTAGGCTCCAAGCTGCAGGTTGGGTCTGGATCTGTTCCTATATTTCTCCTCCTTCTTGACCAGCAGCTACCTGAGGCATATTTATGGTGAAAAGCAGGAGTGCAAGAACCCAAAATTTACTGTGCAAGTGCATTTCAAGTCTGCTTGTGTCACATGCTCTAACATCCTTTTGACCAAAACAAGTCACATGGCCAAGCCAACATCAACGAAGCATGGCAGTATATGCCTCCTGTGAAGCTTGGGAGAGGAGAGTGACAATTTGCTGAGCACAGTCTAATTTACCACAATCAGGCACTATGCACTGCTTGAAAAACATACAACTCTTTCATTCATGGGATTCCCAGTCTAATAAGGAAACACAGCTTTCTGTCATTGGAGAACTGTGAGCCTAACTAGTAGGATGGTGCAGCTGGGGGAGAAAAGGTAGGAGATACCTACAGCAGGGCCATAAAAATACAAACCCATTACTAGTACATCTGTACAGCAATATGTGCAAGGGCTAAGAGGAGTTTTAAATGATTTGGGTGCTGTTAGGGGACTCTTTTCATGAAACAGAGGTTTAAGACAGGAGTAATTCTGTTCAGTATAAAATAATTTCCTCATTCAAATCACTCCCTGGTAGAAATAGAGAAACATTCTGCTCTGGGTGACTTACAGGGACCATGGGAAAGTCTATCTCAGAGCAAACGTAACATGCCTGTCAGAGGGCCCTGCAGCCAGTATTCATCTTCAAACCTTCTCTCAGTCCTCCTTTCAGTGTTTCAGAGAGATGATGCCTTTGATGGCCTCCGAAGTGGGAGCAGCAAACTAACGAGATAAAGAGCTTCTCCAGTTGATCTGTAAATTCAGCACATCCCAATCACACCCCAGAAAGTCGATAGGCTGATTCTAAGATTTACATGGAAATGCAAAGAGACTAAAATACCCAAAACAGTCTTGAAAAGGAAGAACAAAGTTGAAGGAGTTACACTACCTGATTTTAAGACTTACCCTAAAGCTGCAGTGGTCAAGACAGAATGGCATTGGTGTAAGAATAGACACAGTTGAACAGAGTAGAGGTTCCAGAAGTAGACCCACATATATACAGTCAGTTGATTTTTGAGAAAGCAATTCAGTAAGTAAAGTCTTTTTAACAAATGGTGCTAGACAACTGAATATCCATATTTAAAAAATGAAGCTTAACCCCTGTCTAATATCATATACAGATTTTAATTTGAGATGGTTCAAGATGCTGAAGGGGACAAAGCACTAGATTGAGTCAGGAAATTTGACCCTGAACTGACCTTACCAAAGGTCACTTTATCTCTCTAGATTTCTGTTTCTTCACCTATTAAATTAAAGGACTTGTGCTGGATAATCTTTCCATTTCCTGTAGCTCCCAAATTGATTGGTTTTAAGTCCAATACTGTCATGGGACAGGTGTCAAGTACTCGTTTTCTTAAAGTTTTTGTGTGTGTATAATCTGGTTTCTCTCAAGACGTGAGCCTCCTGCATGTTTTCAGGCCTTGCAAAAAGAGAGGTGTGTGGTGCTAAAGAAACCAGCTGGAGTTCAGGGATAGGCCTCCTCACGACATGGGAAGCATGTTGGCTATGGGGGTGTTCTGCCTGGGACATCTTTCAGCTTATTTTTCAGCTCAGTTCATAACTCAGAAAGCATCTTATCCAATGCCACATGCTTCACCAAAAGAGATGCCTTTCTCAGACAGAGGAGGCCAAGGGTAGTTAGAGCTGTTCTCCCCTGCTGCCACAGACTATTGAAGGAAAGTATAGGAATGAGTTTCTATTTTCTGCATCCTTCCTTAAGCCCTGACACTAGGCTGCCCTGGGTCTCCTACTGATGCACTCAACCTAACTTTCCCTGTAAGCCCCATTTGAAATGCTTTTGGTCTTTTGAGTTCATCTATAAGGTCACTTAGAGCATGGCCTCTCAGCATTTTTAGAACTGAAAAACCATCTTAACTATCTTTTATGTCAACCCAAATTTGTTATCCCTCTGAAGGAAATGTGCATTTTATAATAGCAGGCCTGGAGATGTCATTGCCTTATAGTAGTACCTTGAAACAATTTTGCTGGAATATTTTTCCCCAGGGAGGGAAAAGGTAACATTCATTTATGGCCCATAAGTCACACAACATAGGCAACTTCCTCCTTTACCTCTACTTGAGGCTACTTCCTGTAGGGCAAGGACAGATAGTTGGGCAGCCCAGTTATCTTCTTCAAACCTCTTTCTCCTGTTCTGCCTAATTCATAGACGTATCATAAGGTTATAGCAATATAATATATAAAAACACTTTGAAACCCCCCAAATTACTAGTCTCTCTTCCTTTCTTGCTCTGCATACTATCCCTAGGTGATGTCATCAACCCCCATAGCTTCAGCCTTCAACCATCAACTGTCAGAAGATAATTCGAAAATCCATATCTCAGCAGTCATCTGTCTCCCAAGCTCCAGATGCTGGATTCTCACTGCCTCCTGGACTTTTCTTAGATGTCTCAGGGGCACTGTGCACCTAAGTCTACAAATTAGATTTTGAATGAAAAATATCACTTCTGTAGGGGTCTCTTAGCTAAAGGTCCTCATAAAATAGGACCTTTAAATGATTAATTTACTAAGTTTTTCCTCCATGATTCATTAGGTCTGTAGTGTCCTGGAGAGCTTAGAGCAAGAATACCGGAGAGACGAGGACTGGTGTGGTGGACGAGATAAATTGGGGCCAGCAGCAGAGATCGACCACGTCATTCCACTCATCAGTAAACATTTGGAACAAAAGGAGGCCTTTCTTAAGGTCAGAGCACATTGTCATCCAAGGTCTGGGACTTTAGCCTTGTTTTTGATCTGCTGTCTCACTCTCCCCATGGCCTCCGCCTTCGCCTCCTCCTTTCTGTCTCTGTTTCTCTGTCTCTCTCTCACTGCTTTGTGTGGGCTTCCCATACCCCTCTATTTTCTAGCTTCTTATCTAAAGGGGGCATTTGTAGAGGGGATACTGGCTGGTTAATTCGAAAAGTTGAAAGGTTACACTTCAAACATTCTTTATTTCTCTCGGTACTTTTTTGTGTAATTAGGCAATTAGGATGCTTCATTTCTACTGGTGCCATGTACAAATATCCTGATATCCCATTGATGTTAACTGAGAAAAGTACCTACTTTCATTTATCTATAAAAATATTTTAATTGAAATATATAAGCCTAGATAGAAAACTATTAAAATACATCTTTTATAAATGGATGATGCAAAATTTAGGGCAAGAGTTAAAGAAATACATTTAGACATCTTATTTATTTATCAGTCTAACGATTACCAATTACCAACGAATGTAACACTGTTTATTGTGCTGTATGGAGAGATACCTTATTTTGTTTGTTTTGTTTTTAAAAGAGCCTTAGCTTCCCAGAGAGGAAGCACAGTCCTGCTCTGGTGTGGGAAGTTCTCCTAAGCCTCTTTCCTCCTGCCTTTGATCTTCTCTCTGACAGAGCCTTCAGTGTTAAAACTTATCTAAAGGCTCCATTTTCTCTCAGATTCCCTGCTTTCATGTTCTGCTTCCTTTCAGGTTTCTGAAAGCACAAAAGAGAATTTTTATACCCTGACATGTTGCCACTGATTTTCTACAATTCTGTAATTAACTGCCTTTCTTTTATTAGGGATTTTCTCTACTTGACCACCTCTTTAAGTTTTATTTTTATTCTTTTTAAAAGATGACCTCTCCCTGCCCTTCTCCCATCTATCTGGTATCTGTACCCGCATTTGATCAGAACTCTTAGTAATCAGCTCTTACTAATAAGATTAAATAGAAATTCTTCCATACAGGGCTTAAGATGATTTTAAAAGTCTTCCCTATGACAAAACAAAGTTTAAAACAAAACAATTTTTGTAGGGCATGTCAGATATTTTAAATAGATGTATAAAGGTATGTCTTCATAAAATTAAATGTTTCTTTTGAAGAAGGAAAAAAGAAAATGTTCTGATGTTTTCCATATGTGCCTAAAACCATAGTTGAAAAACTCCTTATTGTTGTGGGAATTACAAGCCCAATGGATGGAATATCGAGCTCTCCATGTGTATACATTAGTTGATCTATTTTGGATTCCTTAGCTTTGGACCACTGTCCAGCTGTTAAATTCATGGGCCTCAGAGTGGAAGGACCCACTAGCAGTCTTTTACCAGAGCTCCCAGAAGCCATTGTTGGGAATGCAACATTTAAAATAATTTTTTTACCACATGATTTGTAGAATCCGATGCTAAGTATAAAGATGTTTAAAAGTTAACAGTTTTGTCTAGAGATAATTTAATTCTGAAAACTGTGGATGAAAGTTAATGGACTAGCATGTATTACCTCCACCATCAGGAAAAATACTGCTTTTTAAAGAAATTCAGAAAATCTCTTGTCTTGAGAGAAACTAGAGGTACTCTGTCAGTAGACCTAGATTCTAGCCCTGACTTGCTTCATGACTCCTGCCCTTGCTGGGCCTGGATTGGGTACAATAGCATGGGACAGACCTGTCCTCTCTGCTACCCACCACTCTTGTGAGTCTTAAGGGGATGGTACAATGGCTCTTACCCCTTTACATGACTGATATTTCCCAGCAATAGGATCTTTATTAGTCTTACTGAGGTGGGGGTGGGTTTGATGGACAAATACGTTTCTAAAATGTGGGTAATTTCCATTTAGATTTGGAACATACAGTTAATAGGTTTGATCACTAAATTTGCTTTCTCAAGTCTAAATTAAGCTAATGTTAAAGTGGCTTACACCAGTGGTCATATACGAGGCATTTTGGTGGCACAGGGAAACCAACCTGAGAGTCACTCTCAGGTGGTCACGCTGAATCAACACGTAGTAGTCAAAGGGTGGCTGATTTCTGGTTTTGTCTGTGATGGAAAGGGGAGAGGCACAGGGAGCTAGCTTTTCTTTACTCAACAAAAGAGTGAGTGAGTCTCCTGCACTGGAACTGGAGTATACATAAACTGGAAGTTGCCCCAGGGCTCTGCTCACCCAGAGCCCCAGAAGCCTCATCATCAGCACCCCTTCTTCAGTGTCTTAGATCATGTGCCCCTACCAGACCGGGACTTATGTGTGGGGCTTCACACCTTGTCTCTCTCAGGCCTGCACCCTGGCACGGCGGAACGCTGAGGTCTTTCTCAAGTACATCCACAGGAACAATGTCAGCATGCCCAGTGCCGCCAGCCACACCCGAGGACCCGAGCAGCAAGTGAAAGGTCAGTACAAGCCCTGCCGGCCTCGAGCCACTTCCGCCGCATGGACCAGAGCCTGGGTACCTGGTCTTCATGTGACCTCAGATTTCCTGGTTCTTCTCCTTGGATGAGAAGAAGTATGATGTGGGATGGTGTGGGTGGTGGCGATTCAACATGCCTCAAGATTTGGGATGGAAAAATGACTATAAAATTTACCCAGAGCTTTTGCATTTATCTTAAGAGTTTAGAACAACGCTAATAGAATTTTCTGAAACGACAGATGGTCTCTATGTATCTACACTGTGCAGTACATGGCCACTAGTCAACCCCAGAGACCAAGGCTAGGGAGGGAAGTGATGCTGACTTGGAGTGAGGAGGGGGCACCGGCTTGGCGAGCTGCCGAGCAGACAGAGGGAAGCTCTGACCTCCTCTGGGAAGGGCCTCTCTCCTGCTCAAGGAACTCAGGAGGTGCGAAGATCAGAGGCCACTGGGAAGAATTAAACTTAGTAATCAAAGATCCCTACAGAGAGGAGGGAAGCAGCATTCCTTTTCCAGATGTGCCACCCTGTTTGCAGCCGAGGGTCCCTGTGGGTGGCTAGCATTACGTCACCTTCCCCTTCCTGCAGATTTTTCAAAGCCTGTGTTCTGATGTCCAAGGGCAGGTGGCAGCTTGGGTGAGGCCAGCTGCCTGCTGAGAGCACACACGCCCCGCCCCCGCCCCAGTGTGCAGAGAGTGACAGCCACCCAGGGTGAGCAGGATGTGCCGCACCTTCGTGGGCGCCAGGGCAGGGTTTGCCCAAAGGAAAGTTTACCAGATGGGGCACAAATGAGACCTGAAACTCATTAGGATTTTCGCCTGAGCTGGATTGATTTTCTCAGCCACCACAGAGGGACCTCAGTGAACAAAACTCTGACTAGGAGACAAAAAGAGTAATAAAGGAAACACAGGTTCTCACTGTCTTTGCCCAATTGAAGCTTCCACCTGAGCAGGGACCTACAATCTCTCCTATAGCCATTTCCTTTCCACCTGCTGCCTGGACCCAAAGCCAGTGCCACTTATTTTAAGTTTTTGTTACAGGAGCAATTATTGCTGCATAACAACCCCTGAAATTCAGTGGCCTACAACTATAAGCATTTATCATTCAATGACTGTGTTGGCTTGGGGACCAGCTGCCTTGGCTGGGCTCAGTGATGCAGTTCTGCTTGAGGCTGCAGGTCTGCCTGGCTTGGCTCCTTCACTGCAGGGTGGGTTCTTGTCTGCTCCATGTGGATTAATTCTGGGACTTTGGTTGAAGGGGCAGCGGTTACCCAGGAGAACTTCTTATAGAGGTGTTGGCAGAGATTTAAGGGGCAAGCTCAAGTGCACAAGCACACTTCAAGCCCCTACTTGTGTCTTATCTATTAACAGCCCATTTGCCAAAGAAAGTCACGTGACTGAGCCTGAGTTCGGGGGTGAGGAAGTACACTTTGTCTCTTTGGGGAGGAACTAAAAAGCTACATAATAAGGGCAGAGATATAGGGAGAGGTGAATAATAGGGACCATAAAAGCTCTCAGCCTAAGAGAGGAGAGACAGATTCTGTCCTTAGAGAGCCAAACTTCCATGGGGCATTAAAAGTACACAAAATCAACAAAAACTTCTAAGTGCAAGCACTGCATTTTGGGCTGTGCCTTTTTTGTAGAGCACAATAACTCGGTAGACCAAGGTGGCTAAGGACCCAGGCTCTTAAGTCAAATAGCTCTACCCCTTTATCTGACTGACCCTGGTTGAGTTTCCTATCCTCTCTAAGCCTCAGTTTCTTCATCTGTAAAATGGAGATAATAGTGGTCCATGCATCCTGAGGCACTGTGAAAATACATACCTGCCACATAGTGAGTACTGAATAAGTGTTAACTTTCCATAGCATCATTATTGTGTATTTTATTAGTATCTAATATAGTTAGGAGGAGGCAAACAATACAAAATAAATTTTATTGCTTCAAGCTTAGAACATACTATTAGACACTTCAGAAATCCATCCACATAACCAGCTGCTTCTGGAACAACAGAAGTAAAGAGAGGGAGGGACATGACATGGACAAACAGCTCCCACGGCCACCGTGGTGCCCCGTGCCTTGTACACATCCTCGCGCTCACCTTCATTAGAGATAACGTGAAACAGCTTTTAGCTTTTCTTATGATCGGTCCCAACCAGCATGGAAGTTTGGGCCTAGAGACATGATTCCGTGATGACGTGATTCCAACATAGCTTCCCTAGACCCATAATTTAGAGGTTTTAAAATTGAGGTTGTGCTGTTGAGATGCTAAGTGCACAGCTCTTTGTATGGGACAGAGCTTGTGGCAAGTGACATGGCTATCCATGCCGTTACCCCGGTCCTCATGCCGTTCCCCTCTGGCCCTCTCCTAGAACCCCTCAAGAGTGGCTGGTGTTCCTGTCAAGTCCGTTCACTCTCTGCAGGCTCCCAGGCACCAGTTATGTTAGCTATTATTTTCAGCACCGATAATTCCCAAGGTCTCTTATCATCAAGGACTAGCTTTGGCGTGAAGAGAATCAGAGTCACTTTTAAGTCACCCTGGGGACATCCTCTTCCCCCCTTCATTGATGGAACCTCATCAACAGGCCCTCCCCCAGTCTCCCTGATCTCTGGGAAATTCTCTCTGGACCAAACCTTTGCTCCCTTGCTTCTGGTGCTGAATCAGTCCGATGGGGAGCCTTAAAGGTCTCAGTTATCTGGCATCTGGGAGCGGGGCTGAAGCAGCCGGTCAGATTTGCTCAGGACCTTCCTGTGACCAGTGCCTGTCTCTCTGCCCTGCAGCCATCCTGAGTGAGCTCTTACAGAGGGAGAACCGTGTCCTGCACTTCTGGACCTTGAAGAAGCGGCGGTTAGACCAGTGCCAGCAATACGTGGTGTTTGAGCGAAGCGCCAAGCAGGTATGTTCAGAGCTTTCCTTGGCATTGCCTCAGTTCTGGGGACCATACAGAGGCCTAGATGACCAAGACTTGGGACAGTCCTCAAGAGGGTCATAGGAGCAGGCAGAGTAGAGATGGGAGGTGGGGATGAAAAGAAGAAAGCATCCATGTGCTGACCAGCCGTTCAGCCTTCACCAGGCACTCTGTTCAGAGTCTGGTACCAGGAGTTGGGAGGAGATTCTGGGGGCAGATTGCTCTAACTCATAGATGACACTGGGCCTGGCCTAGAAGAGTCCCCAGTCTAATGGACAAGACACTCTCTTTGCTGGTGGGTTGTTCCAGGTCTAACAGGGGAGGGCTCTTTCATAAAATCAACTTCCAAGCTACATACTGATTGAATCGTGCCAGCATTTCCTAGGTCCATCATGCTGTCCCAAACTACAAACCTTCACATCAGAGCATGGCATGTTTTCCTACTAACAGCTGGCTTTTGGGGCACTGAATGGGTTGTTTCCTCCTACAGGCGCTAGACTGGATCCAAGAAACAGGTGAATATTACCTCTCAACACATACCTCCACGGGGGAGACTTCAGAGGAGACTCAGGAGCTGCTGAAGGAATATGGGGAGTTCAGGGTGCCTGCCAAGGTAGGAAGCATCCCAGAGCCCTCCCCTTCCACCCAGCACTCCCCAATCTGGACAATTTCACATTGTGGGAGGGAGAACAGCCTCTGTACACAGAAATGCTTGACTACAGAGGCAAGGAGGGGGGGACACACAGGTAGGATCATCTCCTTTGAGACCTGAACATCCAAAGAGATGCAGCTGTTGGTAGAGCCTCTGTACGCAGGAACTCAACTCCTATACGCTGTGCTTCCAAATGGTACTCATCTTCGTGATCCAGATTCTGGAATCTGCTGTATTCTTTCAGACCAGATAAGGCAAAGGAATGTATTCATGTGAAATGCACATTGTGTGGGAATATCAGCCACATATTCTTGAAATTTGAATGGCTTGGGAAGTCCACCTTTAGGGAAGGGCCAGTGGCTATGGGTGGGTTCACAAAGCAGATTCCAGAGCTGACTACTTCCCTCTGGCCTCACCCTGCAAATGAGCCAGGCTGAGGTCTCTGGGGAGCAAAACATGTACTGGTGCATGTACCACACACCCTCACACCCCATTCGCACAGAGGTGGAGAATGAAAGTAATATAATAGAAGGAAATCTCATTTTCAGCTGTTTTCCCAGCCAGGATTTGATCTGAGGACCCTTGGCTTTGAGTGAAATCTGATGTCTCAGTTCCCTCTTTGTAGCATCCTTGTCCCTCACACGGGGCTCCCTGCCATGGAAGACCATCCTTGGCATCACTTCCACATAGGGCAGTTGCTATTCCCAGGATGAGAGGAGCTTTTGTGAGAGTCGGGGGGGAACATATTAATGCCTACCTTATCCAGAGATCCCTCTGACACTACAGCAAATTTCTCTCTAATCTGCTGCAACTGAATTAGGCCCTTAGCCTCCTTCCTGAGCTGGTATTTCAGAAGTGGTTATCCACTTTGTGAATCCTACACTCTGAACTCTTGATAGTGGGGAGCCTTCCCCTGCACACTTGTGAGCTTTTGGGCCTTTTCACCCAATGTGAAGAACTGTCATTTCAGATAAGAGATTCATTTCAATACCAGCTAGAGCAGACAGTGCCCAGGAGGTGGCAGATGCACAGAACCCTTTTCAAATCCAAATGAAAATGGTTTTGAATTACCCACTTTGCACCTATCTGCCCCTCTCCAAATAGTGTCAACAACGAACCACTAAGAGGCTGAATAGTATCAGATCCACTGGTGATCCTGCTCACGTAGGATGGGTCACAGCAGATACCCAGAACCTCCTAGGATCAGAGTCTGTCCATCACCAAAGTGGAAATGTGGAGAGTCATTCAGTCACTTTAATTCACCCTTCCTTTACAATCTTCCTGTCTTTCTCTTTTCTGTTCACATTGTTGTCACCCTAATTGGGTTCCATGCTTTTGGCCTTTCATTCCTTCCAACCCATTCTGCCCTTCATTGGCGTTCATCTTTAAAACACTACTTTGGTCAGATTACCACCCAGCTCAAGAGCTTTAATGATTATACAGTGCCTTTAGGCAACACTCAGCAATGTCTACAACTGTGCCACCTTACCACTGCCACTGTATCTTCAGTTAATGGGTTTATGCAGATTTTATGCTCCAGCTGAATGGATATTATTTTCTTACCCTCCGAGAGATACATCATTTATTTTCTTGCCTCTGTATCTTTTCTATACTATTTCTCTGCCTAGAATATCCTTCCCTTCCCTCTAGTTTGTACATTTTAAGAAGACCCCGCCTTCCCACTTCAGTGCCTCCTCCTCTGTGTCCCTGCCTACAAGCCAGATACAATCGGCCTATCCCTGCACTGCAGACATTGTCTGTGCAGCCCTTAAGGCACCTGACCTGGACCATCCTGTCCTCCCGGCAATGTGTGCGCAGTGTTATCTCCTGTATGAGCCTGCAAGATCCCAAAGGACAAGAACCATGCTTTATTCACGTACCTAACTATATCTTATGCATTGAAGGGAGGCTACAGATATTTGAGAACATAAGAGAAAAAGAAGTTTGGGTAGATTTCAACAATGCTTCCTCCCCAAACCTCTATTTAATATGATTCTTTTACTTTGACTCTCTCTCTGTTCTCTCTTCCTCTTAACTATTTCTCTTAATGGGATTTCATCCTCCCATCTATCATTTCCAAGTTTCAGTGCTATTTGTTATGAGAATATCTACAAGATAACAAATCCAGCTGGGGACCTTCTGATGAAAGGCAGTAGCCTCCGGCCCCACTGCAGTCCCACTTACCAGAAGCAAACCTCTTTTAACCAGCCATCTTTGGTTTTAATCTTTATAATCAATAAAGTGAATTTGAAATGGAAACCAAATTGACCTTAAAACACATGACAGTAAATATGGTGGCCCTCATGATTGAACAGAGCAACAGAGTATTCTGAGTATATTGAATTATTATACTCTGTTCCAAAGAAACAGATCAAGTAGAAGAAACACTGAATATAAAAAGGTACTTTCTATGTAGCAGTATACAGATGTGAGAATAAAAATAAGATAAAGAGAATTTGGATGAGGATAAGAGGAAAACAAAATTTTCTTGTTGTGGTATGCTGTGAACAATCCAGTTAGAAGAATGCCAATGATATTTTCCTATTGTGGGATTCAAAATTTATAAAGCATCAAGGTACATGGTGATAGGAAAGCTTAATCATCTTGACATCTGGAAGAATTCTATTTCTTCTAAGAGCAAAACTCTTTAGATTCTTCTGTTTTCCATTTTTTACAATTCAGTAGTTTTTCGTACATTCACAAGGTTGTGCAGCCGTCGCCACTGTCTAGTTCCGGAATATATCATCCCTCCCCACAATAAACCCCATACGCATCAGCAGTCACTCCCCTTTTCCCCTCCCCTCAGCCCCTGGCAACCACTAATCTACTTTCTATCTCTATGAGTTTGCCTGTTCTGAACACTTCATGTAAATGGAATCATGGAATCATGTAATATGTGGTCTTTTATGTCTGGCTTCTTTCACTTAGAGTGTTTTCAAGATTCATCCATGTTGTAGCAGTACTTCATGGGTACTTCATTCCTCTTTGTGACTGGATAATACTCCACTGTATGGATAAACCACATTTTGTTATACATTCATCAGCTGATGGACATTTGGATTGTTTCCAGTTTTGGGCTACTGTGAATAATGTTGCTGTGAACATTTGTGTACAAGTTTTGGTGTGAACATATGTTTTCAGTTCTCTTAGGTATATACCTGAGAGTGGAATGGCTGGGTCAGGTGGCGACTCTATATTTAACTTTTTGAGGAAATTCCAAACTGTTTCCCAAAGTGCATACACCATTTTCCATTTCCACCAGCGGTGTGTATGAGTTCTCACTTCTCTACATCCTCTACATCCTCCAACACTGGTTATCGTCGTCTTTTTTGTATAACCATGCTAGCGGGTGTGAAGTGGTATCTCATTGTGGTTTTCATTTACATTTCTCAATGAGTAATGATGTTGAGAAAACGCTTTTCTAAATTGATAATTTTATCTCTGAAAGTGAAAGAAGCTATGAGATAAACTGGACTAGCTTCTTCTTAACAAAAGAGAATTAAGTGATAATGAAAGTGACTGGAGCTTTAGCTGAACTAAATTATGTCTTTGAATTCAGATAGCCAGGAAAGAGAACACTGGGCTTGTCAGAGAGGCACTTTCTATGAGAAAAGTAGAATCTAAACAGTTCAGATAAAATATGGTCATGTTTCTGTTTCTGAGACTCTTAAGAGGAATGAACATAGCTCACATGTGATAGACATTTTTGAAAGGTTTAGTTTTTCATATTTAACAAGAAAATCTTTCTCCTGTGGAATGAATATGAAGATACATCTCAAGGAATGGTTTTCCCACTCAGGGAGCACAATAATTCCATACCCCCAAAGAATATATCAATAAGTACAAGGCAGATCAGCAATGAAAGGCCAATTGGATGCTTATAATTAGATTATGAGAATATGTTAAGAAAGCTAAATTTTAAAGACTTGTCAAATTTTCAAGAGATACCAAAAGGGCTTTTTACAAATTATATTCGGAGTAAGGTGCTCTGATTAGGGGAAGATGATATAATACTAACTGATCAAAAGAAGGAAGGAAGAGAAAAAATAAGAAAAATAGAACTACTGAACCCTTATTTTTAGCCTCTGTCTTTTCCAGCAGATAACATAGAATTGAAAATAAAAGGGCAAAATATACACTAGGGAACACAAGAATCCCAAGATAAGTGAGATGTGTTCTAAATTTCCAGGACCAAGTGAATTATATTTTCCAAAAGCTCCCTTTGTCCACAAGATCATGTCCATACTCCTGAAGCTAACATGCAAGCACCTCTACAATCTGACCCCCACTTTATCAGTCTGTATAAGTTATTCTTCTTGGTGGCAAGATTTGAGTTTCAAGCTGGCTTAAGTTTAGAAGGGGAAAAGATTTTGTATGGCTGTATGTGGAAATAAAGAAGACAGAAGCTGTGCAGCTGGACCTCGAAGGAGCCCAGGAAAAGCTGAATGACTCAGCCCAATGAGAAGAACAAGACACGTGGCATAGTCTCACCTCTGGAGATGAAAACTGGGATGTCACCCGAGACCAGGGCAGTTCCAGCAGCCCTGTTTCCGGGTCAGCTCATCTCAGGAGATCAGGCATACGTGACTACCACCACTGTGATTCAGCTTCCCTTCTCTCTGCTATTTGCTTTCACTTCTACTCTCCAACCAGCCACCCAGTTCCCTGTCTCTACAGTTCACATCCCCAGAAAAACCAGCTTAATTGACCCAGCATGTTGCCCCTGTCCCTGTTTAGTCAGAGCTTCTAGGCCAGGACACCTTGGAAGTCACTGGCTGCATATTGATGGGCTGCCCTCGTGGGACAAGTTTTACCTCTGATCTCATCAGCGGTAGCCAGTCATGGGGCGGGTCGCACTGTGCCACCATAGTCACCCACGTATAAGAAATCACTTCAGACTGCTCTCAGTAGGGGCTGTGGGCATGGTTGGGGTCAAATCTTTTCATCTAATTCTTCCCAGTGTAAACCTTCAACTCTTGCTGGTCTAATTTTACTCACCTCCCAGCACAATAATTACGCACTCATCCATTTACTCAACATTATTATTATTAGGGTATACATAGTAGACATTGGAGCTACAAATGAATAAGATCACACTCATCTCTTAGAAGCACATGGTCTAATGAAGGAGACATAAATAACTCAGCGTGATACACACTGAAGTAGCAGCATGTGTGTGGTACTGTGGGAACACTGGGAAGGGCATCTCCCACTCGGCTTGTGGACGAGGAGGAGAGGTGAGGGAGGGCCATTGGGGTGAAAGCAGGGCTGAGGAGGAGCCACTCATCACATTGTGGGGGGCAGGTGAGGTTTATTTAACATGGCTGGAATTTCAGGGCCACAGAGAGCAGTGGAGACGGTCACGTGGGCAGGTGAGGCCACGTGGGGGATAGCTTGTCTACGCTGCCAGTTTCACTGTCTGTTTGCTCCCCCTGGGTCCCACACATACCTGAAATGCTCTTGCTCACAAGCCACTATCCCTGTTGACTCTTAATCAGTTTTGATATTTTAGGATATCATTTCCTCTGATAGGAAATTATAGGGCTGCTCTGGTAGGACTGCTGCTACCAATTGGCTATAAACCCCCATCTCGTGCTCAAGTCTCCTTACCAAGAGCAGAGAATAAATATGCGTTTCCAAGATTTTATATGAAGATGGATTTCTTGATTATAGCTACAAAAATTAATCACTGTTTTAAGTAAATGACAAACCTAAGAAAAATTGTTTCCCGGGTCAGAGGGGAAACCCTAAATGCAAGAAATAGAAGTCCTTGGAATACCAGGTATCTTGTATTAACCGAGTCCCAGCGCCATTATTCTTTGCCTTTTCGTTGCTAAGGAGGTGTTTCTCCTGTCCTCATACCTACCTTCTTTCCTTCACACCAAAGCTCTTCTGGCCCCTTATCTCCCAGCCCACTGTGCTGAGGTAGCAGAGGCTCGAGGTGTTGAGTGAGTTGCTGGAGAGCGGGAGCCCTGGCGGTGGAGGACCAAGTTCTCTCTGCTTGCCTCTCTGGCCAGAAGCTTCCCTCTGGCAGTTCTTGAGAGGGTCAGTCTCTCGTGGGAGGGGCTGTGGGTGAGCCTGGAGAGGCAAGGGTGAGGGTGGTGGCATAAAGAAAGAAAGGCTCCTCTGTCTGTTCTGCTCTTGCTCCAGTGATTTTCTGTCTCAGTTTCCCTCAATTACCCAGATCGTAGCATGATCCAAACCTTGTACCTACTTTCCCCCAGTCCGAAAGATAAAAGATTACTTCTCAGAATATTATGTAAATATTCTTCCCTTTCTCTTAAAATCTATCAGGTTTTCCTGATAGAGTTTCAAAACCCAAACTGAGGATAAAAGATGAGCAAGCGTTTGCTTGTTTGAATAGCCCTTCCGTTTCCATATCTTACCCAGCACAGGTCCCGCCTCCCCCGTGACACCTATTCCGCCCCTGCCAGCCCACCTTCATTTTTTTCCTGTTTTAAAATTCCTGCCGTGTTAACTATACATATTTCTTATTTTGACGTTCAATTACATAATGCCCTGAGTTATTGAACTACTCTGTGTGAAAATCTTGTCCCTCTAGGGATATAGACAGTGTGGTGGAAATATCTTTTTTTTCTGTTGTTTACCCCCCAGGTCTTTCCCCACAGCCCTCTGCACAGTGGTGTGGACAGAGAAGATGTTGAACACACTCTTGTTAGAAATGAAATTGACCCACGTCAGGGCTCCACCTCACTTAGCCCTGTGATGGACACTAGCTTTGTTCACTCCTCTCTCTCTCTCTCTCTCTCTCTCTCTCAAGGAAACTAAAAACAAGGTCCTGGTGGTGAAAGGGACAGAGTTTACTCTTAAATCTGCTAGTTAGATTTCTGTAGATCCTGGCTGTGCCAACTCACCTGATGTTTAGAAAGCCTTCTTCAGGCCAGTAGAGTAAAGGGAGAGAACTAGAAACTATGGACCAGAGGCAAACGGCTCTATCACTTACAGGTTGTATGAACTTGGACAAGCCCTAAGCCTCTCTAAGCCTCAGCCTTTTCAACCTGTGTTTCAAAGAGAGCCATACCACCTCCCTCCACCTGCCTCCTAGGGATGCTTTAAGACTCAAACGAGTCTCAGATGTAACATGAACATACTCTGTAAACTGATAAAGTGCTATATTAATGAAAGAGATTCTTACATCAATAATCATACTGGCTAACATTTATTGCTTACTGAGTTTTTACTGTGAACACTGTGTTCCAGACACATCCTACATTGTCAACTCATATAATGCTCACAACAACCCTACAATATAGATACTATTATGATCCCTATTTTACAGATGAAGGAACTGAGGCACAGAGGGTTTCAGTAGTTTGCTCAAGCCCTCCCAGCCAGTAAGTGACAGCACTGGGATATAAACGGAGGCAGTCTGGCTCTGGGGTATTCTATGGCTTCTGTGAAGAAGGAAGGAGGGCTGGAGTGAAGGGCCATGATAGTAAAGGTAAGCTAGTAACTTATGACCATCTTTTGGGGCAGCAAACAAAGGAGAAGGTGAAACTCCTGATTCAGCTGGCCGATAGCTTTGTGGAAAAAGGCCACATTCATGCCACAGAGATCAGGAAATGGGTGACCACGGTGGACAAGCATTACAGAGACTTCTCCTTGAGGATGGGAAAGTACCGGTACTCTCTGGAGAAAGCCCTTGGAGTCAACACAGAGGTAGGTGTGGGATTGCCCAGCTGGGACATCCTCCTTTCTTACCTCCCTCAGTACTGCTGTTCATTGCTGTGGAGGGAAGCTGGGTTTGCAGAGGAATCTCCCTGAGCTGTTGACCCCTAGAGCACTTGCCTTGTGTTGTCTTTCTCCTGGAGGGACTGGATCTTGCTGAGCCATTGGCTTCCAGCTCCCCATGCCTGGTGCTATATGCAGTGCAAAATTGGCTGGCCAGGGATAGGGCCTGTGGCTACAGAACAGAGTTTTTCTATGTGTAGAGTTAACTGTTGACTTTGAGGATTAAACCTTTTATCTTGGCTTCATCAGTACTGTCTTCCACCCAATTATGTTAATCAGCAAATGATTAGAGTCTTCAGTATGTATAATAGTGCTCTTTCAAGAATAAGGTATGCAATTTGTATAAAGTCTATTTGACATTTCAACTGAAAAGAAGTACTATTTTCCAGGAAGCAAAGGAAGACTGACTTTTAATCTCCTCTTTATAATAGGGGTCATTAACCTATGAATTAAGAGCTAAATACAGACTGGCAATTTAATCCTAGGATTTCTAATTCTTAAATCTTTAAATAGGCTCATACGCTGAAGCAGAGCAGACTAGAGAATGAAGTGGTCAAACCACAAGGACTGGGGGAATTAACGTCTCCCCCAGGCTTTAACCTGTGAGATTTTTTTCCTAGAGGTTTTTATTCTATATAAATACCAAACAGTGGTTGAAATAAGCATGGATGGGCAATTAGAAAATTCAGTAATTGTTCTATCATTTAGCTTTCTATTTCCAAGGGAAGTTGCTTGTTTAAATAAAAATATTTACTTTTATTATTTTCCCTTGACAAATGAAAGTTTTATATCTTTTTACATTTCTGTTTCACATCTGTTTTAATGGTTAATCATCAATCTTGGACCTCTGTGTGTGTGTGTGTGTGTGTGTGTGTGTGTGTAGATCTAATCAGGCCCAACATCCTTGAGGAAATATGACACTAATTATCAAATGTGTACATTCTTTTTCTTTGTTGTGGATATTATCCCTGAGCCTTTGACCTGAACATTTTATACTTTTCTTATTTGAAAAAAAAATTATCCCATGAAGAAGAGTGCTTGTGGGTAGCAGTTGGTGGGATTCCGCATCTTCTCATCCTTCTCCGTAATATCTTTCTCTGTTCTTCCCTTCCCCCACCTCCACCAACTCTGGTGAGTTGCTTTCCCAAAGCATCTCCAAGGTGACCTCTGCGATCTCTCTGTGTGTAGGATAACAAAGACCTGGAGCTGGATATCATCCCAGCAAGCCTTTCAGATCGTGAAGTCAAGCTCCGGGATGCCAACCATGAGATCAATGAAGAGAAGCGGAAATCAGCCCGGAAGAAAGAGTATGTGGGGGGTTGGGCATGAGACGGTTCCACCGCCTGGCAGGCTCCTCATGGCTATGCTTGGTTTTCACTGCCACCCGTCCCTTTAGACAGCTTGCTGTGTCCCCATGACCACCTACAGAGGTTGGAATGGACAGACATGATGCTTCCACCCACATTTCACACTAACCAAGAACTTTAGGGCATTGGGCAGAAGAAACAATGAACCATGTCAACCTTACAAACCGGGTCTTGATCACTCTGCTTTCTTTATATCAGTGTTACAAAGTTACACATAGCTAGAGATATGCAAGGGCTTTATGAAGAGTATTTTGGCATTCCTTTTGGGTAATGCTGGAAAAAAATGGTGTGTTCTAAGATTAAGAAGGCCTCTGTAGTTGATTTTATCAAAATGAAGTAAGACCATAGGTCCCTTGGAACTGAAGAAACTCAAGCTGGTCTGTGAAGTCAGAGCTATGTTTCATCTGGGCTGCTGTAAGAAAGTATGACGAATCAGGTGCTTTAAACAACAGAAATGTATTGTCTCACAGTTCTGGAGGCTGGAAGTCTGAAATCAAGTTGTTGGCTGGGTTGATTCCTTCTGAGGGCTGGGAGGGAAGACTCTGCTCCAGGCCTTTCTCCCTGCCTT
This sequence comes from Hyperoodon ampullatus, assembly GCF_949752795.1. Lineage (NCBI taxonomy): Eukaryota > Metazoa > Chordata > Mammalia > Artiodactyla > Ziphiidae > Hyperoodon > Hyperoodon ampullatus. Next base: position 32,939,815 of record NC_136918.1, read on the forward strand.
ACAGATGGCCATCTTCATGTTCACATGGCATCCTCCCTGAATACAGGCCTGTGTTGACTTCCCCCCATTTTAAGGATACCAGTCATTTTGGAACGGGGGCCCACCCTACTCCAGTATGACCTCATCTTAAATTGCATCTGCAATGACTCTGTCTCTAAATAAGGTCACATTGTGAGGTACTGGCGGTTGGGACCCAACATATGCATTTTGGGGGAGACACAATTCAACCCATAACAGAGAAGGAAATGAGGAGACAACACATGGCCAGATCTTCCTGCTGGGCTGTCTCTGAGACACCAAATAGCCAGAGGATGGTAAAGGGTGGGTGGAAAGTAAAAAAAAAAAAATGGGGTAGAGGGTAGTGGAGCTAAATTATGAAGAAAAACAGGAAAAACTGCAGGAAGCAGATAGAGAAAAAGGGAGAAGGTAGAGGCATGCCAGAACCCAAGGCAGTAAAATCAAAGACAACTTTTCAAAGCAAGTGGGATTACATTCCTTCTGATCTTCCTTCTTTCTTTGTTTACCAAGCACTTACAGTGTACTAGGAACTTTGCCTATAGGATCTTGTTTAATCCTTGCAGCAGCCCTGTGTGATCAGCTGTTTTATAAGTAAGGAGTCTGGGGCTTGGAGAAGCAAGTCCTGCCTCTAGGAAATGACAGTCATAATTCAATTCCTGGATGTCTGACTTCAAAGCTCATGGACTTTCCACTCTACCAATAGAGCAAGACTAACAAGAGAGTGGCTCATTAACTCCTGCAAAAGGGAATTTTTAAAATCAATAATTTAATAGAAAGGCTACTGCTAGAACAAAGTTTTGCTTTAAGGAAAATCCCACCAAGATAAAGATTCAGGGAAAGATGCTGCTCATTTTAATATTTCTTCTGAAATCTCCAACAGGGAACACTTGGGATAATCTTTCTCAAAATTTTTATGTGATGGAACACCTTGTAAATAGGGATTCTCATTATGAAGTTCCATGAAAAAATGACATGGAAAATCTAAGATAAATATATAAAAATGTATTTTGTGCTAAATTAGATATTATTGCATATCACATGCCAGCTAGGAAGCACCATTTCTAAAACAAATTTATCAAAGAAAGAAAGTGACGTAAGTACACTACAGTGAAGCCACGCATCGTGAGTTGAACGCCCGCACGGGTACATTGTGTTGTTTAGGGGTCCAAGGAGGAAGGAGCCTTCCCCTTGCATATGTGTAGCACAGCTTCTCTTTTTGGGAGACTGAAGAGTAGTCAGTTAATATTAGCTTGTGCTGTGCTTGGGATCACATGCTCAGCCTCATGCACATCAGTTTGTGATGTAAAATAACCCCATTAGAAGCCAGAGGTCAGCACACTATGGCCTACAAGCCACATGTGGTCCACCACCTGTTTTATATAGTCTGTAAGCTAAAAATTATTTTTTTATATTTTTAAATGGTTGAAAACTATCAAAACAAGAAGAATATTTTGTGACATGAAAATTAGATGAAATTCTTTTCTGTTCATACATAGTTTTATTGGAACACAGCCAGACTTACTTTTTTAACATATTGTCTGTGGCTTCTTTCACACACAACAGCAAAGCTGAGTGGTTGTGACAGAGACTGAATGGCCCACAAGTGGTTACTCTCTGGCTCTTTCCAGAAAAAGTTTGCTAACCCCCAGTCTTGGCGGTGGTGTCTTGGGCATCTGTTTCTGGCTTTTAAACCTGGTTTAACCTGTGGGACTGTGAACTGTTTTGGTGTAAGTCAGCAATTCTACTCAGCAGGAATCATCATTCTGGGAGCTACAGTAAGAGGAACATAGGAAGCTGAGTTGGTGTCTAGTTGGTGAGAATGAGTGTGAGTGGCACTACAGGCTTATGTGCACACACACACACACAGATGTGCAACTGAGAGCACACACATATCAGCACAGAATCACAACATGGTAGAACTGGGTGGGGGTAAAAAGGGAAGAGAGTATGGAACTAGCTGAGCACAAACATGCTGAAGGGACACAGAGCAAATGATCAGAGTGAGAGGGACTCAAAGGAAGAGATGTATATTGGTAAAGTAGAAAAATAGGACATTCAAGAATGTCATAAATGCTGGGGTGGGGGCAGTGAAGTTTGAAGGAAGGGAGGTATTACATCTCTAACCAACTAAAAGCCCATTTGCTTCCTTCTAGATTCATTATGGCGGAACTGCTTCAGACAGAGAAGGCTTATGTGAGGGACTTACACGAGTGCTTAGAGGTAAGTCTTGCGGTCATCAGTTCTCAGCTGTATTAGAAACTGACATCCTTGCCACATCAAGTCCTGGAGAGGAGCTCAGTACTCTGTCTTCTCCCGGAGCTTGAAGAATAAAAAACCAACCAGAGGACATCTTTCTCCCAGAGTCAATAATAATTGCATGGGAGTTTAAAGTGCTTTGGAAAGAAACTTTTCTCAGACTGGAACTAGGCCCAGCAAAAAAAAAAAAAAAAATCATATAACACACTTGAATTCAAAATAAAATCTATGACACAGTCAATGAACTTAAGTTGAGTCTAAAAATCTGCATCCTCCCCCCGACACAGTCAAACTCAAACACGTTTAATAAATAAGAAGACTGTGGAGTTTGTGTTCTTGCTAAAGCCTGGGATGTGAATTTCCCTAGCAACAGTTCACAATAATGGAACATTCAGGTTTTCGTTCTTTCCATTCTGCTTATTTACCATCTCACTTTTTAGGCTCTACATGCATTCCCAGTCTGAGCCTTACCCCACAGGTTTGAAGCCCTGCTTGTTTTGTGTGTATTTCACATGGCAGTGCTTGCCAGTGACGGAACTGTTGCTGTCTTACAGACCTACCTATGGGAAATGACCAGTGGTGTGGAGGAGATCCCCCCTGGGGTCCTTAATAAGGAGCATATCATCTTTGGCAACATCCAGGAGATCTACGATTTTCATAACAAGTAGGTTGGCAGAGGGTTTCAGTGGAGCACACTCAGGGCCATAAATACCCAACAGCAGGGCTTTCCCAACAAGTGGGCCAAAGCTGATTGGGAAATCTTGCCTGGTAAAGTATGGCGCATTAAATTTTCTAAGTCAGTGGCTGTCAGACTTCTTTCTCACTCACCCTTCTTTCTCTGCAATGGTCCAGAATTCCTAGTGGAGGGTGAAGTAAGTATTCAGCAGTGTCTCTCCCCAGTGTCCTGAGGGACCTACCTGCCAACATCTTCAGACCCAATCAGAATGATAGCCAGGCCTTGAGGAAGTAAAAGTAGCTTCTGCTCATTAAAACTATTGGGAATCCTGACATTAGAATTCATCTGAGGCTAACCGTCCTACTCTGTGGGCCTTAGGTTTCAAATTCCACTGAAGTTTTCTTTCAAGCTAAATACTTCCTCCATCCTTAACTACCTCATCTTCCCCACCCTCAACCAAAACAACAACAGATGATAGATAGATAGATAATCAAACTAACTATCTAATGGAACATATTTCTTGACAGCTTATGGGGGGAACATCAATCAACCCTCTATGTTTTGTTGAAATCAGTAGAATCATAGAGCTCTAAAACCTCACAATTCATTTTTTCTAGCTCCCAACTTGATTTAAATATCTTTCCCACAGCATACTAAACATGTTCCATCATTAACAGAGGGTCATCAAGAACATTGGTTGATTAGTTACATAACCAGCTTATGGAAATAATTCAGTTTCCAAAGTACAAATAGAGGAAACCTCAAGACATGAGAAATAGTGTTGACATAAAGTCCTAGAGCTCTCTCAGGACCCTGTTGCAGAGAAGGGTTGAGGTAGAGATTCAGTGTTGTAGGATACAGTCTGGAGGAAGTCCTAGGGTCAGGCTAGTCAAGGATTTGACTGAATTAAGCAGTCATGCTGAAGATGAAACTGCCAGCTCGGAGAGGTCCTGGGGAGGCAGTGGGCACCGGTGTAGCAGCCCTCCTGAGGCAAGATTCTAAAACAGCACTGCGCCATCGAGCTCTGTGCAGTGATGGAAATGTTCCATGTCTGTGCTGTCCAGTACAATAGCCACTGGTCATGTGTGCCTAGTGAACACTTGAAATGTGACTATTGTTACTGAAAACAGCATTTTCAACTTTGTTTAATAAATATAGGTGGCAAGTGGCTACCATACTGCACAGCCCAACTCTAGAAAATGAGACCTCAGTGTGGCCCTTTGCTAAGAATGACTAAGAGGTAAGAGTTGGGCATAAAAGGATCCTAAGTTCTAAAAGGTCTAAAGAAGGGGTGGAGAGTCACTCCTCTCTTGTCCTCTCCTGATGATTAATCCCCTGTAATGTCATCAAATGGCATTAGTTTAAGGAGAACATAAAATGTGTAGCTCCCCTTTCAGATTATGAAAGCAGTAAGCTCTAGGGTGAAATTACCTTCTGACTTTCTGGAGTACTTGATAAAAGTTCCCAGTCTTTTTTTTTAATCCAAATTTTAACACTCTCTATATGGTTTGTCTGGAAATCTCCAGACATAGAAATATTCTCTCCTCATGTCTGTTTAATAAGATCCCAATAAAACCATCTTGACCATTGACCCCAAATTCCATCATCTGAACTCAGCTGAGTATTATCCCATCTCCCCAGGATATCTGGGAAGACATCAGCCTGGAAAGCAGTAAGTCATGTTACTTTTCTTTTCTGATGTATGATCTCTGGGATTTAATCAAAAGTCTCACTTTCCTCATATTCCTACCAAATTGACAAGGTATAGAAATCTAGAGCTCAATACATGTACTTCCCGTGAGCCTTGTTTTTGCCAAATCAATGTATAAGGGGAAAGACTCTTCATTTCAAAATTGACCAATTCTAACAAAATATCTAGCATAACCACGCCTTTTTCTGGTTTAATGGTATCACTCCAATAAATCATGGCAAGCAGTTTGGTAGTCTTTTAAATAGCTAGAAATCTACTTACCAGTTACAAAATATAGTTCTAAGAAACCCATAAAATAAAAAAGTCAAGTTAAACCTTATAGAATGTTGCATTCTGTAGAGAGGAGTTAATTCAGTGGTCAAGAGCACAGCTACCCAGCAAATGTTACCTATGTATAACATTAGAGGAACAGGAAGAAGATAAAAACCAGCCTCTGAGCAACCCAAAGAGATATCCTAAGGATAAAGTTTTTATCTTTCCCTAGGAACTCCTTTCTATCCTCCCTGTAAGCCTCTTTACTTCTTGGTTAGATTTTTTCCAAGCCCATAGCAATTTAGAAGCAGCAAATAAGAATCAAGAACTTGAGCAAGTAGCTTGACACCAATACCTGACAGGAAAGAAAGAAAAACTGCCAAAAAAAAAAAAAAAGGCCAAAGAACCCAAAAAATCATAGTGGTCAAGGGCTATTCTATATTGGTGCACATGATCCTATGTCCCAATATAGAGCCCAACACAGCCATATATTAAAATATAGCATACTAATATATTAGTAATAATCCTGAATCATTGATATATTCTGCATGAGAAAGCACGGAACTTGTAATGCGTTTAGAAAGCTATCCACCAAAAAATATGTTTTAAATAATCCACAATTTAAGGGAACATTCAAGAAAATCAAGCTGCATATTAATTCCCTACAGGATCTGGAGAACTAAGGCTTTACTCTGTTCATAACTTATGCTGTCTACTTGTGCCATACAAAGTTTGATTAATGTAGAAGGCATAACACCTCTAAAATCTCTAATAAGTAAGAGATAAAATGGCAATTAAGCCAACTTTGAAAATGCAGAAACTGTGAACTCCGTAAGAGACCATGTCTTTCACTGCATAACCCCAATGCCTGGCACACAGTAAACTTTAAGTAAATATTTGTTGGATGGATGAATGGATGGATGGGTTTAAAATAGAATTACAATTTGCAGACTTATGGCTAATGCCATTCAAGTCATAATTCAGTCTTTTGTTTCTGAAAACCTCAAGACATGGAAAACCATTATTTTTCCCCACCACTATCAGAACCTTCTAGACAAGCAAAACATTTTCATGTCTAAATGAAGGAGTTTCCTGGGTACTTCTTAATGGGAAGGCCAGACAGTGGTCCAAACACTTGTTTGCTCTGCAGGAATACTTTTCTGAAATGGTCACTTTTTAACCTGAAGATATCAAAAGGTTCTTTTTAACCCCAGTTGCTTGCATCTTTTCAATTTTTCTTTTTTTGCGGTACGCGGGCCTCTCACTGTTGTGGCCTCTCCCATTGCGGAGCACAGGCTCCGGATGCGCAGGCTCAGCAGCCATGGCTCACGGGCCCAGCCGCTCCGCGGCATGTGGGATTTTCCCGGACCGGGGCACGAACCCGCGTCCCCTGCATCGGCAGATGGACTCTCAACCACTGCGCCACCAGGGAAGCCCTCAAATTTATAATTAAGTGCTAACAGAGAAGCAGACTCTTCTGATTTCTAGTGCATAGCTCACGTTATCTGCCTGTACTCCAGAGAGAGAGTGAAGGAAAGAGGAAGGGAGGGAGGAAGATTGGGAGACAGAGAGATTGAAAGGCAGAGGGGTTGAGATTGACACTGCCTGCACAACCAAATTAGCTGAGTCACTAGGAGATTAGTACCTACACCAAGGGTGAATATGTTAAATATCTCAGCTAGTTAGTATTGATCCTTTTAAATGGTGTCACTTTGAAAAATGACAATCAAGAGTAGTTGTATGGGGGCTTCCCTGGTGGCGCAGTGGTTAAGAATCTGCCACCAATGCAGGGGACGTGGGTTCGTGCCCCGGTCCGGGAAGATCCCACATGCTGCGGAGCGGCTGGGCCCGTGAGCCATGGCTGCTGGGCCTGCGCGTCCGGAGCCTGTGCTCCGCAACAGGAGAGACCACAACAGTGAGAGGCCCGCGTACCACAAAAAAAAAAAAAAGAGTAGTTGTATGTATGTGATCTTTCTCTAGGACCTTTGTCTCTATAGGTATTGAATGGAGAAATTCCCAAGTACCAAAATTTCTATAAAGAAGAACAATTCACTATATAGAATTTAATACCTACAAGTAGTCATTTTAACACAAATTGGAGGTTTAAGTGGAATGATACTTAGGTTTTACCCTCCACTCTCCCTATTTTCATACTATATCTCTTTATTATACAACTAAATGTAAAGATCATGAAACTTATCTACTCAAAAACTAGATCCATTTCTATTGCATTTTGCTAAGCATTCTGGGAGCTCTCGGATAAGGGAGTATGTGCCATAAATAGATCCCCCAAACGGTAATGATTTTGCTAATGCTGTCTCCCCACTATGGCCTACAGCTCATGATGTGGGAAAATCATTTATTTTCAGTTTGGCTTGTATTAGATTTTCAGCTTTGATAAGGACAGCTGTTTGTTTAAAATGCTCATCACCTTTGGTTAGATCTGAACGTTACTTTTTCCTTTTCAGTCTTTGGAGATATGGACATATGTGAGTCTGGGCAATAACATTTTTATAAAATCTCTGCTGTCAGGGATCAGAAGGTCTTCCTGACCATCAAGTACAGCCATTTCCTTTTACAGATAAGGACACTGAGACCCAGAGAGGGGCCAGTGACTTGCCCAGTACGTGATATCTCCCCCTTGAAAGATTAGGTGTAGATTCCAGGGGCTGGGTTTCCCACGTCAGTGCTCTCTCCCCCTCCCCTACTCCATAGACCACCAGCTGGCACTGCCAAATCTGGTTTGTTTGATTCATATCTAACCAGCTTCCATGTGCATCCTCAAATTTGAGGAACACTTCAACCCATTTCTTCCTTAGGTGCGTCATCCAGGTCACACACCCTTACAATAATGACCTGAAATAAGTCAGTTTTCAGCAAGGGTTGGAAAGACAAGTAGGGGACCAACAACCAGGGCTGGATAACCCTTCTGCAAACTCCCTCCTCCAGGTCCAGCCAGAAGCTATTAGATTTGGGCTTGGCCACCACCCACTGCCCTACCAGCCTAGTGTTCCCTAGCCCAAGGCTGAGGGCCAGGGCCAGGGCTAAGTGGGACTGAGCTGAGACACTGGTCAGGCCCAGGGCAGCCTGCCAGGGCACCAAGTAGCTGGGGTCAGTGGGGAGCAGAGGGTGGTGTGCAGCAGGGCAGGAGAAGACAAGGTGGGGGGGAATGATGGGAGATGCCGGTGAACCACCGAACCAGGCCCACACTTCCATGATCTCCCAGGAGTTCCACCCTGAGGTCAGCCCTGCACTGGTTTGGAGATGGAGTTGGTACCCAGTGGGGAATCTAACCAAGGCTCTGCCCTCTGAGTTCTGGGAATCAGTGAGGTACTGGTGATAAGGGTGGAGGTGAGCAGAAGTGCAGATCAAAGGAGCAAAGAAAATAGTCTCTGTTGGAGTAACAGGAAGGCTTCCCAGGGGAGGGGCATTTGAGATGGAATTTAAATAACCAGTGGGATTTGTACAACCAGGCACAGCTCCCTTGATGATGGAGGAGAGTTTGAACACAGGCCCTTTCAGGGAGGAGAGTGGTGAAGTCTAGGAGGGAGGCCGAGAGGCAATGGGAGGCGTTTGGGAGTGAGTCTGAATCCTGGGTCGAGGATGGGGGAGGTCTGGCCGTCGCACTCCTACTTAGACTGTGTCTTGTCACGTCTGTGTCTGTGAGATTGAGGCTCAGGAGGGGAGAGGTGGTGGGTGGAGATGGTATGAGTCAGAAATGGTGGTGTGGGAGAGCACGAAGGAAGGCAGGAGAGACAGAGTGAGTGGGAAAGTGGGGTAAAATACCTGGATAGAGGAGAAGTGAGAACAGTGGATAACAAGGGGAAAGAAGAGATGGGGAGAAGGAGAGAGGAAGGAAGGGGGGCACTACTAGAGGGAGATGGTGGATCGATAGAGAGGGAGAAAGGGGGAAGGTCGAGGGTGAGAGGGAGGGAGAGAGACGGATAAAGACCTAGACCTCCCTGCGTCCTGTTGCAGGCAGGAGCACCCGCAAAGTGCTTTTCAAATATTTTTGATCATGAACCAAAGAAAAATTATATATCATGTCCTGATATGCATATGCTTATATATTGTATATAAGAGGAAAATTAAGTCCTCCAAAATAACACCCTCACTATGTGTGATGCACTCTGATATTTTGGATTAGGTTCCATTCTCCTTCCTTTTTAATGCTGGTTTCCACCCACTAAATGGATTTTACAACCCCTTGAAACACAGAGGGTAGATCTGTAGCTACAAGGTGAGGAGCTGGCTCCACCAAGTGGTGAGAAAAGGGATGTGCAGGTCACAGCCCCTGCTGGAGGCCACACTGCCAGGCTGCAGCTGCCTTCTCCTCCATTGCCTTTCCTACTCCTTCCCACACACACACCCCTTGCTTCAAAATACGCGTATTCTGTGCTTTCTATGCTTTTTTCACACTCCAAGAAAATCTCGTTCTATCCTATTCCCTTGTTTTATAGAAACTGGAGCTTACATAATTTCGTGACCTGCACAAACCAATTAGTAACACAGCCAAAGAATCCAAGTCTTCATAACTCCCTATTAAGTCACACTGTCATTTTCTTAATATTCAAATGCCAAGCGAAGAGGAAGGGGAAAACTTGTGATTTTTCTTGGGCCCTAAACCCATACTCTAAGGGATAACTGAGGCCTTACCCATCAGAAGGGCCCTAAAAAAAATTTAGCTGTGATTTTGTTGCTATTGTTTTTCAGTAAGCCATCGACATTGGTGCTGGTTATAGATATTGGGGAGTACCCAAAGCAAGACAAAGTCTAAACATTCATTTGGGGTGTTCAAGTCATGTTCATTTCACTTGTACACACTAACTGCTTAGCGTCCTTGCCTAGTTGCTAAACAGGCTATCAACGGCTATGAATAACATTAAATGTGAGATTGTTTATATTTTACTTTAACATTAAACTTGTATTTATGCAATACTTTTTTTTTTTTTTTTTTTGTGGTACGCGGGCCTCTCACTGTTGTGGCCTCTCCCGTTGCGGAGCACAGGCTCCAGACGCGCAGGCCCAGCAGCCATGGCTCACGGGCCCAGCCTCTCCGCGGCATATGGGATCCTCCCGGGCCGGGGCACGAACCAGTATCCCCTGCATCAGCAGGCGGACTCTCAACCACTGCGCCACCAGGGAGGCCCTGTGCAATACTTTTTGATTCATCTGATCACACAAGTTAAACAAACTTAAGAAATATTAGCGAAACATATTCAACAGGTAGCAGTGCAGCGAGGTAAACTTCTGCTTGAGGTTGGAGGTGAGGGTGGGGCATATGCTGAGTAAGAGTCCAGCCCTGCACACTTCACCCCTTCACCTCTAGCCTAAGCTGACGTTTCTGCTGTGAAATAAAGGGACAGAGCCCGCTGATTGTCGTGGCTCAGCCCAGGTGATCAAACTGTGCTGATTAAACACTTTTGTGAACAATCTGGTCCCTTCCCTGGAGTGTGCACAACTCTCCATTAGTTTAACAGCTGCTCAGTATGCTAACCAGCTGTCCTGGCCTGCAGTCCAGAGCCTCTTCCAAGATGGGCTCTAAATCTGTCTGGTCACTAGTGGATCCCTTAGAAACGATCTCTAGCTCCACTTGTATGAAAGCATTGATAAGGGGCAGTGTCCTGGACTGCCTGCAAAGATGAGCCTGATACCTTTCTCCCTGGCTGCCTCCAGCTTTATTTGTTTGTCTCCTCCTCATTGTTCTTCTCCCCCCTGCCCCGTTACCACAGCACCGCCCCCCACCTTCATTCCCCTTGTCCCAACAAGTGTGCATGCACATGCATGAGAGCACGCATACACAAGGTCATCACATATGCTCCCCTTTAAATGCGAGCTTCACCCTTGACGTAGAGGTCCTCTGTGAACGATATACTTCTCCAGAAGCAGTAAGAATATAGGCCAAATTTACCTTTGGCGAGAATAACAAAATCAGAATGACTCAGGGTGCATTTGGGATGGTGCTGTTTCCATAGTACTTAATGACAAAGCTCACAAAGCTTTTCTATCAATAAATGCTAGAGGTTTCATTTCCCAGGATCCTGTCCAAAGTCAGAGGGAAGCATTTTCCTCATAAAGTAACTGCATAATATATTGTATCGTAATACTTTAATAGAGTAGTGACACTGCTTAGATCTTGACATTTTTTTATTGAAGTGTAGTTGCTGTACACTATTATATAAGTTACAGGTGTACAGTATAGTGATTCACAATTTTAAAGGTTACAGTTATTATAAAATGTTGGCTATATCCCCCATGTTGTACGGTACATTCTTGTAGCTTATTTTATACTTAATAGCTTGTATCTCTTAGTCCCCTACCCCCTATTGCCCCTCCCCCCTCCCCATGGTAACCACTAGTCCATTCTCTGTATCTGTGAGTCTGCTTCTTTTTTGTTATATTCACTAGTTTGTTGTATTTTTTAAATTCCACATGTAAGTGATATCATACAGTATTTGAATCTTGACATTTCTTTAAAAGTTTTGTTCATTTCTGAAAGAACCCCAGACATTCACGCAAACTCTTGAACTTGCTTTGCTCGTTCTCCCGTGATTTATTACATATAATTATTGAAATGGTGAGGACCAAGATGTTTCTATAGAACAGCTGAGGAGGAATATCCCATCATTTGTGAAGAGTGTTGTGACCTCTTGTGCTTTAATTTAAACTCATCACATCTATTTGAAGTAGGTAGAATGATACTGATCAGACGTACATAACCTGTCATCTTCATAAGCTTCAAATTAAAAAACAAAATAGAGTTTAATACTGCCACTTACCATCAACAATTACATTGAGATGGTAGTGCACATCTTACTCAAAGTTATGAATTGATATGCCCAGCATGAAATAAATAGCTTTTAAAATTCTTAGCTTTTTTATTTAAAAATTAAATCATATAGAGTTGATGTAGGATCTAACAACTGGAAGCACACTGGAATAGGGCAGTTGCCTTCAAAAGCTGACCTATGGATTGGATGCATTAGAATTACCCAGGGAGCTTTGCTAAACAATACAGATGCTCAGATCCTAACCCAGAGGGCAGTGCACAGCCACGTGTGATGACCACTAACTAAGGTTCTCCAAGAGTGCTCCTTAAGACAAAGTCCCCACAGAAATGTTCCACTCGCAAAGAAGTTTGGGAAGCACTGCACACTCTATCAGATACTTCAGAGATTTATAATGTGCCTCATCATATTATAGGATTTTGGAAGTCCTGCCATAAATGAACTAGTTTAGCCCAGCATTTCCCAAACTTACATGATCTATGACCTTGAAATCCAATCTTTGCATAATACCCAATCAAGATTTTCCCAGGATATGGTTTAGGAGAAGGTAATCTACTATAGATTTTCCAACAGGGGCATGGTGGGGAGAGCTCTCTCAGGATAAGTCTACAGGAGTGGAGCTTATTAAGACTGGGAAGCACTGATCCTGAAGAACTAATGTTTATTTAGTGCCTGCTATATGCCAGGCAGTGGTTTGGGTTCTTTACCTACGTGGATTTATTAAATCCTCACAACATCCCCACGAGGTTATTTAAAGTTGAGAAAAATGAGACTTCGGAAGACCCCCTCACAACTGTGAGTAGGTGTGAACTCTGGCTCTTTGACTTGAGCTTGGCTGTGGGAGGGAAGGAAAGTGAGGCCTCGGATCAGTAGAAAGGTGAACTAGCAGTGGCAGCTGCCGTTAAAACCTGCATTTTCCGAAAAGGCATTAATTGTAGCAATGATAGTCTATGTACTTAACTCATTTTAAAGTGCTTTCACTTCTTGAGAATTTTCAAGCAGAGCATCCTCCCATAGGTTTTCGATACCTGCTGTCACCAAAAGTCAGGGTATTGCTCTATTTAAATTACCAGGATTTTAAATAAAATCCTAGCACCATCTTCAGCATCTAGATCAATTATCAACTCTGTGGGTATAATTACCACTGTGCACTTAAAATTAACCTAAAGTGACCAGGCCACTGACCTTGGGTCATAAGTCAAGGAAGGAGGGACACTCTCCCTGAGTCGTCACAGAGCCCTTGCAACTTCTAAAGCAAGAATACAATTTTATATCTTATGTGGAATGTCATGATCCAGGCTGTTGTATCATTTATTTGATTGCCGTTAAAGGAGAAGGGCCTATATACCATGGGGGTGAGAGGCAGGGGATTGGAGTGAGATCCTGAGAGTGGGGAAGTGGAGGTTTCCTACAGCCAATAGCATTTATTGTAGGTGCCCAGGGCTCCAAGTTCGCCTCTTTCTCTCTTCTTCCAAGTACTCTGTCCTCCTAGTCCTGCTTTCTTTAAAGCAGTTCATTTCCTTTCACCAGTCCTTGTCCTAGAATAGCTCATCAGAGTTTCTTCCCCCCCCCACTCATCAAGCCATTCCAGCGCCCTCCCCCGCCCCACCCTGGCCCTGTTCAGCCCGTATGAGAAATGACCTCGTCCCTGTTCAGCCCATATGAGAAATGACTGTGTAAAGAATATCTCAGCACCTAAAAAAACTACCTCTGAAGATTTTGTACATTTTATTATTTAGTGTTCTTATGAAAAAAAGTCACATAATAAATGTCTTTTAGAATTTAGTTCCAGAAATAAAAATTATATTAAAAATAGATTAATATTTTAACATATTATGCTATATATAGTAATGGGCCAGATTGCTTCTCTTTGCTACAAAAAAAGATGTTTTCTTTTTGGCCTTGAAAAAAATTTGATCCTCACTTACAGTATTATATAATTTCTTCCTATTTCTAATTTAGAAGTCATATTAAATACATGTGTCACCTGCAGTTCTAAAAATAGCAACAAGTATGACACTTATTGATTTTTGAGCACTGCATATTTGCATTTTGTAAGCCCAAATTGCATTATAATCACTGCTGTTCCATGATTCAGATCAGGATACTCCAGAATTCGGGAGAAAGATGATTATCATCAAGTGGGTATTGCTAGGAGTCTTCAAAAAATTTTAAGTGACTTTTTCTTATTACTGAAGTAATACCCATTTGTTGTAGAAAATTTAAATGGCAGGTGGACAAAAAATATCATCTATGAGCCTATCAATCATTAGCATTTTGGCCTTCCAAATATGACTTGCCAAACATTTTTTAATTGCACATATATATTTCTTTAAACCAAAACCAACATCTTTCTATGTCATTGAAGGGAGAACACAAATAACATATATATAGAATCCATAACCAATTGTAATTATAATTGTAAGATGCTGCCAGAATTCTTGGACAAGAGGACTCAAGTAGTGTAAGTCAAATCAATAAAATTTACTTGTTCCAATGGTAGAGGTAGGCAGTGGAATCATTCAGACCTACTTTATATATTTTAATTTAATTTTTGAATTAATTTTTAAAATCAAAATTAAATAGAAAAGTACAGATTGAGAAGACCCACCCACCACTATCTTCATTCACCCTGTTCCTTCACCTGATTTCCTATGGTAATGACTTTTTTTTAATATATTTGTGTTGTTTCCAACCGACTTTTATTTCAGACAGCACTGTGGTGAATGCTCTTCTTTATATGTCATTTCACATGTGTAAAAGTCTGTTTGCTCTTCTTTTTTTTATTGAGGTATGGTTGATGTATAATATTTTATAACTTTCAGGTATACAACATAGTGATTCACAATCTTTAAAGGTTATACTCCATTTATAGTTATTATAAAATATTGGCTATATTCCCCATGTTGTACAGTATATCCTTGTAGCTTATTTTTTTTATATACAGTAGTTTGTACCTCTTAATCCCCTTTCCCTATCTTGCTGCTCCCCACTTTCCTCTGCCCACTGGTAACCACTAGCTTGTTCTCTATATCTGTGAGTCTGTTTCTTTTTTGTTATATTCACTAGTTTGTGGTGTTTTTTAGACTCCACATATAAGTGATATCATACAGTATTTGTCTTTCTCTGTCTGACTTACTTCACTGAGCATAATGCCCTCCTACTCAATCCATGTTGTTGCAAATGGCAAAATTTCATTCTTTTTATGGCTGAGTAATATTCCATTGTATATATACCACATCTTCTTTATCCATTCATCTTTTGGACACTTAGGTTGCTTCCATATCTTGGCAATTGTACATAATGCTGCTATGAACATTGGGGTGCATGTGTCTTTTCAAATTAGAGTTTTCATTTTTTTCAGATATATACTCAGGAGTAGAATTGCTGGGTCATATGGTAGCTCTATTTTTAGTTTTTGGAGAATGCTCCATGCTGTTTTCCACAGTGGCTGCACCAATTTACATTCCCACCAACAGTGTAGAAGGGTTCCCTTCTCTCCCCACCCTCTCCAGTGTTTGTTATTTGTGTTCTTTTTGGTGATAGCCATTCTGACTGGTGTGAGGTGATACTTCACTGTGGTTTTAATTTGCATTTCTCTGATGATTAATGATGTTGGGCATCTTTTCATGTGCCTGTTGGCCATCTGTATGTCTTCTTGGGAAAAACATCCATTCAGATCTTCTGCCCATTTTTAAATCATGTTGTTTGTTTTTTTGATGTTGAGTTGTATGAGCTATTTATATATGTTGGATATTAATCTGTATTGGTTATATCATTTGCAAATATTTTCTCCCATTCAGTAGGTTGTCTTTTCATTTTAGGTAATGACTTTCTTTTTAACCACTTTATTGAAGTACGGTTGATGTAAAAAGCTGTATGTATTTAATATCACAACCTGATGCGTTTGGGGATACCTCTACACCCATGAAACCATCACCACCATCAAGGCCATAGACATATTTATCACCTCCCAAAGTTTTCTCCCCTATTATAATTATATAAGAACACTTAATATAAGATCTACCCTCTTTGCAACTTTTAAGTATACAATACATTATTGTTAGCTATAAGTATTATGCTATATAATAGATCTCCAGAACTTATATTGCATGACTGAAATTGTACACTTTGACCATTAGTTTCTTGGGTTGGAAATAAGAGTATATATTACTTACTTAGACAAAAGGCAGAATATTAGATACATTCTTCCACACCTTGCTTTTTTTACTTAACAGCCTACCCTGGAGATCTTCCATGTGAAAACCTAAAAAGCTTTGCCATTTTTTATAGCTATATAGTCTATGGTTCTGTGGATGTACTGTAGTTTACTTTGTCATCTATAGACTATCTTTTGCTGTTATGAACAGTGCCACGGTGAATATACATGTATATATTTCATGTTACACACATGTGACTACAACTATAGGACATTTTCCAAAATTAAAATTGCGGAGGCAAAGATAAGTACATTTTTTATTTTCATAGATGTTATCAAATTGACCTGTGCAAAGATTATACCATCTTCCATCTCCATCAGAATGTTTCCCCACAGCCTCATATTATTTTTTATTTGAAAAACTTTGTGTGATTTTTAAAAAGCAAATTCCATTCCAATGATTCTGGCTTATTTGAGCTTATATTCTCTGAGCTCAAACCAATTGTTTAATACATTAATTTGAAGTTGGTATAGTCAACTCTTTATTATTTATTAAGATAGAAGGGAGCCATGGCTCAGATATCCACAATGGCAGATAATTCAGTAGTAGTTCAATTCAGCTTTGAAATGTATTATGACTTTTTCCCCATTAAATTTTCTTTCCTAACAATGTCAGCATTAGGAAACGTTAACTCAGTTTTTTAGCACAAACTGGGTACTAATGGAAGAAGAAAGTGAAAAATTGGAAAGAAGTCAGTGTAGGATTCAGAATTTTTCCACCTACCCCTGGGATCGTAGATGATATTTATTTTGTTCTTTTGATACCTATATCTGTATATTTTAAAATGTTACAACATGCTGAGATTACTTGTGTAAAAAAATAGTCATAGTTACTGTTAAAATGAAATGCCCAACAAAAGTATAATATTTCATTATTTTCAGCCTGAGAAGTGTAAACCCTTAAGGGAAACAATATTAAGTAGCACTAATTAATCAATTAATACAAATTTTAATGAAATTAGTTCCAACATATTTAAAATCGCTTGTTACCACATGTTGCTTAGAGAGTAGAGAAGCCACGTGTAAATAATGGAGAGCTTACGAGGTTGGGATGACCTCAGTATAAGCTTCTGGTGGAGAGGGGGTCAGCAGTACAGAGATGTCTGATTTGGCCTTTCTCTCCCCTTGCAGCATCTTCCTCAAAGAGCTGGAGAAGTATGAGCAGCTGCCTGAGGATGTGGGACACTGCTTTGTTACCTGGGTAACCGACCTGAGCTTCTTCTCCTCCCACTGTCACATGCTTTCCAGGAATGCAGATGCTACCAGATGACATCACTGTTCAGTGCCTGAGCTGATTGGTGTCACTGAAATTCTAACACAGGACCAAGGGCTATAGAGAGGGGCCATGAGTAGATCTGAAAGAAGCAGTCTGTCCCTGAGGAGCAGAGCCCTCCTTGGGAAAGGTCCTTAGATGGTGTGTCCAAGCTCCACCTTAAGTTTTCTAAAAACTTTCTAAAATTGAGATGTCAGGAGATTGGAACAAGACCACCACCCTTGGTAGAAGAACTACTCCAGCTCCATCCACGAGTTGTTTTGTTTTTAACAGGATGAGGATTAAGGAATTAGAACTTTAGAAATCCACCAAACCATTGTTTACATTTTCTTCCTTATTAGAGAACAGACTCCTTGGGTATCCATCCCAATTCTGACCTACAGGATGCATATCTAGTCATTCTCTTTCTTGGGCCAAGTAAATGGGCTGAATATACTAGGTTCTACTTATACAAACAGAAACATTAGTGTCTGTTAACATCTCTGTGCCACATTATCCTGAGTTCAGGTTCATGGTATGAGTGCCAACATCTTGAGGGAAGTCCACCTAGTACAATAAGTGCAACTAAACATGGAAATCCTTCCCCAGGGCCAGGAGCTCTAATATTCAACAGTTAACTAATTATAACCTCCACTCAAAATGGGCTAATTACTTTTCCAAATGTTTTCACTCTTCAGAGAGTATGTGCTCTTAACAGCCCTCTGGAATAGGCAGGGCTATGGTTGTTTTATATTCTATATATGGAAACATTTCAGAGGAGCTAAGACATTGGCTAGCTCATTGACATGTAATTAATATCACAGCTTATGCCACAACTCAAGACCTGAGTTACTTCTGTTTTCTGAAACTATAACATTTGCTTCCTGGCACACTCTCGTTTCTTAAGGAAGTCTCAGACTGCCATCTTATTTTGTGCTAATACATTTTTCACCTCTAAATACGTGAGCCCATGCACAGTTCACATTAGTGCTGATAAATAATTTATGATCCCTTGCATGGCCAGTGTAGAGAAAAAATGAGATTGACCATTAAGTGAAGGTTTTTGGGGGTTTTTTTGGTATCTTGTTTCATACATATTGTGGATTTGCCTTACCATCAACCATAAGTATGGTTTATCAACATCTCTTAGGGATGATGAATGTCTCCCAGGTAGTATATAAACCCTAAAATTGGTTTCAGAAAACCTTTCATGATTGTGTAAAATATGCACATTTTGCCAAGAATTATCCCAAAGTGACTTTCTTAAGTCTTATAATCTTAATTTATGAGTGTAGTTCAGGAGTAAAGGGTAGAAAGAGTTGTTTGCAATGTATTGAATAGCAACAGTTATTACCAAGAAGCCTGAAGGCAGCTGGCCTGGGATCCACCACTTTGTAACTATGGGAATTTAAAGTTACTTAACCAACCTTATGCCACCATTTTCACATTTGTAAAGTGGGGATGATAATAATAGAACTCATCATGTAGGGTTCTCATAAGGATCAAATGAGTTAATATATATAAAGAACTTGGGAAAGTGGTGGCATAAATGAAACCTGCTATAATTAAAACATAGCTAGGCTGCTTTCTTAGAAGAGGACATCCCCAATGTGGTGTAGGCATGAGGATGGGGAGCATTTCACAAATGGGAAAAGTGCTTGGTGGCCAAAGTACACACACCCTTTCCAGTGGAAAGGCTGTGAAACACTGACCCAGAGGATCCCAAAGACATAAGAAATGAATTTTCACCAAGCCATAAAATTCTTGACTTGAAGTAGCAACCTGGTTAGGACTCATTGTTCAGACCCTGCCCCAGAGGGTCACCCTGCTTTCCTTTCCCCCATCATTGCTTCTGGGAAGTGGGGCATGGTGGCATAGGCATTTAACATGCCCTACAAACTGCCCCCAGTGGAGACATTTGGAGTTCTAGCAGATCCCCCTCTGAGATCACACTTCGTTTTCATTCTTTGACTTTTGTTTTCAGAGCAAATGCTGTCATCTTTCAAGATGGGAAGCACAATTGTAGGTAATCCAAAAAGGGGGATAATCTCTCAGTAAATTCTGTCCAGCTTCAGGATACATGAGGATATGTGAATTGTTTTTTTTTTTTAATTCTATCTAGCACTGACTAGTATTAAAATGAGCTCACTTTCAGTGAGCTTTCTCCCCCTGCTGATAGGAAAAAAGCATCCCAAAGTTTGTTAGGGGAGCACAGGCCCGATGAGCCCAGGACATTTGCCACAGATAATCCTGTAACACGCAATATCTGAGGGTTTAACTGCATGGCCCTTGCTGGCAGTCAACAGAAGGGAGCAACTAATGGATGCTGACCTATTATCGTTTTTGTTTTTTTAGGCAGACAAATTTCAGATGTACGTCACCTACTGTAAAAACAAGCCTGATTCCAACCAGCTGATCCTGGAGCATGCAGGCACCTTCTTTGATGTAAGCTGTGAATTTCCATCCTTGAACCACTGATGAGCAGGTGGAAATTGCTTCTCTACTTTGAGATCATGGGTTTTTAGCTATCCTTTGTTCCTCATTTTTCTTTACTGGCCCCTCCAAACCTCTCTCTCATGGATAAAACATGGAGAAAACAAAAGCAGTGTTTATCTTTTGTTTTACTCCATCCCATCTCAAGTGCTGTGGTTTCGGATAATGCGCATTTGCCTCTGTGCCTCCACACCGAATCCAGCTAGCCATAAATCTCACAAGCAGAGGAGGCGTACTAGGATATTCCACTTCTACTGCCTATATAGCTCCTCAAATGTAGGCGTTCCTCAAAATGTGCTCTCAGCCCAGCCACATCAGCATCACCTGAGAACTTGTTAGAAATATGTATTTTGGACCCCACTCTAGATCTATTGAATCAGAATCCCCAGGGCTGGAGCCCAACAATCTGAGCTTTAAGGAGCCCTCCAGGTGACTCTGATACCTGCTCAAGTTTGGGAGTCACTGACTATAATGCAATTGTTTCAACCTTGACTGCCCATTGGAATTACCTGGGGAGCTTTGAAAAATAGTGATTATGGTCCCAGCCCTGATTTTGATATGATCAGCCTGGGTTTGGCCTGGGCATTGAGAGTTTTAAACATTTCCAGGTGAGAGTAACGTGCAGCCAGGGTTGAGCACTTATGCTGTGATGGAAGCCAAGAGAAGACTCAGAGCCGATGTACCTTGTCTGGTCCTCTGGTTTTGGGTGAGGATACAATCCTGTTGGCGAATGATGGTATATATACTGCTGGTCCCCAGAGAGTGACAGAATCAAACGGGCCACTGCAGGATGCACGGGAAGAACAGAGAGAAAAAAAGAATGAGAATAAAAAGTGAAGTTCAGTGAGAGATAGGTGGCAGCAGCAGTGATGGCCATTCTGGTAGTCATATCATTTTAGTATCCATCAATCTAACTTTCTGCCTACCTCATTCCATCTATAAATCTTTGAATGTCTACTGTATTCAAGATAGTGTGCCAGGCCCCATGGGGAGTCAGACATTCAAACATGGTTCCCATACTCAAGTTTACAAAATAAACTTTCTCTGAGCATCTTTCTAGCCTGACCCTGCTATAACAGAAATGATTCTACAAGTGTCTTGTTGCTCAGTGAAGAAATGACACTTGAATGGGTAAAAGCCAGACAAGAAGAAACATACATGATTTTTAAAAACGGAGTATTACTATGGAAATGGTCCCAAAGTGGAATTTCTGAGGTTATATTTGTTTAAGCAGAAAACCCAAGAAAAGTCTTTCTCTAACTTGGTATCAGAATTTATTGACTATCATCTGGGATGCCCTATAGCACTATTATCTCTGCTTAATAATGTATTTCTCTTAAGACATTTCTGGTTATTTATCAACAGTAACCAGAAGGGTCTTTTTGAAGTTTTAAAATGCACTGTGTCCTGTTTTCCACTTCACATTTTTCTGAACATACATGTCCTGTGCTCTGAGCACGCCTCAGACTCTTCTCCTTCCTTATCTTTGCTCACACTGCTCTCCCTGCCTAGAATGGATTGTGAGCCCTCTGCACACACAGGTGCGGGCGGGCACACAGGCCCACACAGACACTCTTAGAGGTCTTCCTAGCCTTTGAAGGTCACGTGTTGCTTCCTGCATGAATCCTTGCCTCTCTATTCATGCAGTATCCTCTGTGTCTCTCTACGGCGTTTGTAACAATCTGCCTTTGGGCAGGTTAACAGTGGACCTTTCTATTACACACACCTCCCCCACCTGTGAGTCCCCTGAGGTTGACTGATGGGTTGCCTGGCTCATTTTGTACATGTTACAATGTCTGGTGCTAAACTGTGTTCTCCTCTAGTCCTACATTCTCATATCCCTGTTTCTAGACTTTGACTTGCAGTCAGATATACTCCAAATTTCACACCCCACCCCCCATTTTCCAACGTCATGCCTGATGAGCCTCTACGTTAGTTGGGGAGGCCAGTGGAAGCCAGAAAACCAGACCAGTAGCAGTTCCTGGAGCTTGGTCCAGAGGTGGGGAGGGAGAGCAGTAAACCCTCCTGACGGTTCCCAAAGCATTCCAGAAAACATCATCTTTGTAGCTTTCCCCCTTCCATCAGAAGGGTTTCCCTAAATTCTACACCTAGAAACCATCTACTTTAGGCCCTCCTTCTATAAGAGATAACCCCCCAATAAAGACAGCCTTATTATCCATTATTGTAAAGAGAGCACAGAAAATTCAAGTCCAGGAAAGACCCACACATTGACGTGATCTGGAATTTTCTACTCCAAACGTGGGAACCGTGAGGCTGTGGTGTCTGGTACCATGTTGATTACTAAGCTTGGTTGGGCTGACCCAGCCTCTGGAGGCCGCCCCTTCCTCAGTGTCCACATGAAGCCTTCCCCGAACTGGCACCTTGTCAGAGAGGGAAGCCTGTCAAAGGTGCGTTATTGCCTGTCCTCTCCTGCCAAAGCCCCCAAGTAAACTCACAATGTTCATTTTCCCAAATAGGGTCAAGCTGTCAGCTGTTTGCCCATTTTCCTTGAATAAGTCCTGCTATAACTACACACCTCTAGGGAAGATGCAAATGAGTGAGAAAATTGCTACTTTCTGGGATAGTTGGCGGAAAATGGAATTTTTTTTTATTATTATTCCCTCTTTTTCACCCTCCTTCATAGCCGCGTAGCAAGTCCTATCTTGTCGAGCTTTAAAATGTTTCTTGTAATCCTCCCAACGCTTTGTTCTCACTAATCTTTGTTTATGGCAAGCCCCCACGTTACATGCCTGGAGATACAGATGTATATTATACATATATGTAAAGGGTACAGTGTAATTGTTTAGTATACTCACAGACATGTGCAACTATTTCATCATCTCATAAAGCAACCCCACACCCTTTAGCTATCACCCCTCCACCTTATCCTCCTTCCTATTCCCCCAGCTCTAAGCAACCAATGATCTATTTCCTATCTCTATAGATTTTCCTCTTCTGGACATTTCATTAAAAATGGAATGATATAATATGTGTTCTTTTGTGACTGACTTCTTTCACTTAGCATAAAGTTAAGATTCATCTATGTTGTAGCGTCTCAGTAGTACTTCATTCCTTTTCATGGCCAAATAATATTCCATTGTATGACTGACTATACTACGTTTTGTTTTTTCATTCATCACTTGATGGAGATTTGGGTTGTGTCCACCTTTTCACTGCTCTTAATAGTACTGCTATGAACATTTTATACAAGTCTTTGTGTGGACATATGTTTTGATTTCTCTCAGGTATATACCTAGAAGTGGAATTGCTGGATCATATGGTAACTGCGTGTTTACACACTCAGACTTTTGCAGTAATCTCTGAACTGGTCTCTTTGTCTCTATTTCCCAGCTTCCACCCTCTATGTTGCTATTAGGCTTATATTAATCTTTCTGAAACATTGCTTTCACCATATGTTGCTTCTATTTAAGATCTACAATACTTTACCCCTGAGAAGCTCCCCATCACATCCTAATTCATTCTTCTAGCTCCACCCCATCAATGACCTACATCCATCTTCTTATCTAAGTGTATTTTCACTTTTCTAGAATCTAGGTGTGATCCTCTGTACTGCTCAGGTATGGTCCTCATTATCATCTAAAGATACAATGATTATTTCCTGTGTGTTTTGGTTTATACATTTTCCCTTGATAGAATGCCATTCCTCCTCCTTTTCCCATCAAAGAGCAGTTTCTCATAGCTGTGTGCCCTTTTCCCTTTTCTCCTCTCTCCTAACCCAGCCCACCTCCTCCCAGAAGACATACGTGCACATGGCCCTCTGTGTCTAACGGTGCCCGTTTTTAATCCCTGTAGGAGATACAGCAGCGGCACGGTCTGGCCAACTCCATCTCTTCCTACCTAATTAAGCCCGTCCAGAGGATCACTAAGTACCAGCTGCTCCTGAAGGTATCTGCCCTTCCTCTCTGCCACCCTGACCACACTGTTGACCAGGCCCAGGGAGTCCCAGCTTTGCCCAAGGATGGGAAAGCTTCCACCTGAAGACTTTTCCTCTACCTGGAGCAGAACTTCAGAGATGAGCCCATGCTGGCACTGCTGGTTCTAGACTGCATGTTCTATCCCATGAAATTCCAGATGCTTATTGGGGTGGGGGAGAGGAGAAATGGGAGCAGGAATGGATTGTGACTGTTTTCACATGCATCCGCCACTGCACAGCTTTTAGTGACTGCCACCCCAGGCACTGGCTGGTACATAGAGTCTCTCCTGTCCTTCCCTTTTGGGCAGATTCCTCCTGGTGGGCCCTGCTTCCGATGGGATCCGGGGTCAAGGTGTTAGGGGCAGTGCCAGTCTACGTGGGCAGTGGAGGCCCAGGGCAGCACCTACCATTGTCTTAATCTCCATGTTTGTCAAGACTAGGAGGTTTCAGAGAGGAAATAGTTTAAAAAGTACATATTAAAAGACAGTGGCACTCTGTATCTGTAGGATCCCATATGTTAGGGGCTCTTCTGGAGCCAACCAGGAGATTTAGGTTTTTTCCAAAATCTTTTTCTTTAAAAGTCAGATAATCAAATTATGTAAAATACTGAGTGATTTGGGCTGATTCTTCTCAGAGAAGGACACACTGACAGTCTGAAAATATGACATTTCCCCACAGAAAGCCTGGGAAATCAATATCATAGGCAGTTATATAACCTGTATCTATATTAATTCTTAATGTGCAAGTGTGGAGTTTTCCCTAAGTTTGAATATTTTGCTCGTCGCTCCTCAAATGCAAAGGATAAAAGAATAAGGAGAGGCATGTCATAAGTAGAATAGTTCCAGAGGAAATCTGATGAAGTTCAGCTCTGTGAGATGCTTGCTGAACCTCACATGTTCTATCTGCTTCACTAAATCTGAAAACCAGTCTAGTTTCAAATCCAGATTCTAGTCACGTTGGAGTGTGCCCAGCTTTCCAGTCTGTGGGGTCTTCCTGCCTTAGCACTTGTAGCTCCGTGATAAGAGGAGTGGGGGCAGCAGTGAGTCATGCCCTGACCTCTCTTCTCCCCTCTGGACCAGGGCAGGGCCCTGCACCCTCCTTCTTCCCCTTCAGCCTCCTCCTTCAAACCTTCTCCTTCTTCGACTCCAGGAAGAGGCAGTGGGCTTCACTTCCAGGTCCTCCAGTCTCCCAACCCTGCAGAAATGACTTAGAGAATCACCACAGGGCATCACGCCCTTGGCCTTTATTGAGACTGGTATCAGAAATAACTATGTGCAGAACATCACGGCTGTTTGGGCAGCACCGCTGCTGGCATTTTGAGGATGCCACCCTGTCTGTTTTTGAAGTTTCTTATATAAAGACTCACAGAAATTCTCCTAAGATCTCAGAGTGATGGTAAGAGGCTTCTCTTCTGAAAAATTGGTGTGCTTCCTACCTTTAAATCACAAGAGCTTGAGGTCCTTCTTTGCCTTTGACTGTCAGATACCCACTTTTGTGGTTACTTACAGGAATTTCTCCTTAGCCAGATTTCTGTGTATAATTATCCTCTCCTTCTCTAGCCCCCTTGATGCATGACCCTTCTAAATGATTTTTCTTGTGCCAGAAGATTTTTTTTTTAATTTATTTTTGTGGTTTTCAAATTTAAGTATCCCAAAGCCTATTCGGGAATTGGTGGGGTTGTGCATTGAAAAAACAAAACAAAACTGGCATGCCCACCCACACTGCCAGGGTCGTAAATCAATTAAGATGCAGTACGAAAAGAAATACAGTTTTTCACCTCTCCCTGTTAATCCCATAAGGCTGAAGTTCCTAGGATGAATTTTGTGACATGGACAAGGGAGGGAAGCAGAGGATGGATGGGCTGCCCTGTGTTTTGCTTTAGGCAGATGGAGGGGTGGGCTCTGGGCCTTCATTCTGTAACTGGATGTTTTAGGAAGAGAGGACCGTGCAGGCAACTGAGAAGGAAGACAGTGAAGTAGGGGGAAATTTGTTGTAGAGACATTGAAAAATTATTTGGGACAAAAAAGAGTTAAGATAAATTTGACCTCTTTTAAATGAGCTGGTAGCAGAGTGCTTGCTGAGTAAAAGAAAAATAGTTCGCTTTTACTATAAATAAATAATATGGGATTTATTTTCTTATTAAAGTTAGTTTTATTCCGAGTGAATTGATATTTAATTATCAGTATCCTCTGGGGTTCCTCCCTTTAGGTGTTGCATGAAAGTGAAAGTCAGAGTGTTCAATAGTCTGTATGTAAATCTGCTAGAGCTGTCCTTTTGGAGCCTAAATTAAATGTGGAGCCTTTTCCTTATTGTAAACCATGGCAGGGATCTGAGGAGAACTCATTGGTTTTGCTAGTTGATCGGTGGACTTGCCAAATTGCTTTGGGTTTTGGTGTTTTCTGTTGCAAACTGAAGCATATTTCTTTTATTTATTTATTTATTTATTTTTGGCTGCGTTGGGTCTT
The DNA here is from genome assembly GCF_949752795.1 of Hyperoodon ampullatus. Lineage (NCBI taxonomy): Eukaryota > Metazoa > Chordata > Mammalia > Artiodactyla > Ziphiidae > Hyperoodon > Hyperoodon ampullatus. Next base: position 32,965,879 of record NC_136918.1, read on the forward strand.
TGTTGCTGCGCACAGACTTTCTTTAGTTGTGGCGAGAGGGGGCTACTTTTCATTGCAGTGCACAGGCTTGTCGTTGCGGTGGCTTCTCTTGTTTTGGAGCACAGGCTCTAGGCACGCGGGCTTCAGTAGTTGTGGCTCACAGGCTCTAGAATGCAGGCTCAGTAGTTGTGGCACGTGGGCTTAGTGGCTCCACGGCATGTGGGATCTTCCTGGACCAGGGCTCGAACCCGTGTCCCCTGCATTGGCAGGTGGATTCTTAACCACTGTGCCACCAGGGAAGTCACTGAAGCATATTTCTTATTTTTCTCTTATGTTTCTGCCTAGAAGTTCCTTTGATGATGTATGAGAACAGGTTGGGAGGATTAAAATTAGGAAAGGATGGGGAGAATCAGAGAACTTCAGGTTGGCAGAAGTAAATACAGCTTTCTAAACGATGATGCTATTATACTGACTGGAACCAAGGACAGAGCTGAGAACTGATCATGTCTACCTCCCAAACATGTACTCTGGGCAATTCACCTCTTCTCTGGACACTCAAAGCTCTCTTCTTCATAGGGAAATGTATCCAAGATGACACAAAGGCTTGGATTCTCATATCAGATGCTCATTAATCAGATAATCTTACCAAGTATAAAGCTTTACTAATAATTTCAAAGATACAAATAATCCCAAAACAGAGGTAAAACACAGAGAGAAGATCACCAATAGCTCCAAGTCCTTTCTTACAGCATCAGGATGTGCTGTGGCCCTGATTAACATACAGGGTTTCTAAATGATGTATGTTGCATCCTATCACTTACCCTGAAGAGAGCCATTTTGGTCATGAAATGTAATCTCTTTTTACTTAGACAGTTTTGTAGCTTATGTGATATTGCCCATGGATTCTACGTTTGTTTACCATGAGAAGTCCTAGACAGACCAGATATATCCTACTAACAGCACTCCACAAATAAGTACTCTCCTGCTAGCAAGTACTACTAGTTTGTCAAGAGGTCTGTCATTAATGTGTTTATAAGGTTTGATCTTGTCAACTTCTTTCTTACTTGGAAATGCATCCCCACCCATCCACCCATTCCCTGCTTTCCCTTACACCATTCCCTCTCTCCTCCACAGAAGGAGAGAGTATGGATTGTAGATCACTTAACTTTTTCCTTCCCAGTGTCAAAGTGAGCAAGATACGATAACCCTGATAGGAAAAATAAAAGCCAGCATTCCTCTGGTTTGGGTGAAATCATTCCCAGTGGTCTTTATGGTTACTAAAATAGTTGGAAATTATCTCTTCTCCATCAAGGCCAGATACTATATATCTTTTATGGATATAGTAATGACCTAGTCTCCAATGAGGATGTAAAAGAGAGGACACGCTCCAGGAGGACAGGTGGAAGACAGGTTGGCATGGTGGATGGAGTACTTGGATTTGGATTCAAGAGACCTGGATTCAGGCTCCTGCATGGCCTCTAGTGAATTCTATAACCTGGGGGAAATCTCTGTCCCTGTTAATCACAGTGTCCTCATCTGACAATGCAAGGACTAATCCAGAATCCCATCTATTGGCCCCAGGTTAGGAACTCCTGATCCATAGGATCTAAAAATCTTTTATAACTCTGAAGAACTATGCCTGTAATGTCCGTAACCCCAAGTTGCTCCCAGTATGGTGGAAGTCATTCAGGCAGTAGAGGTGTGTAAATAAAAGTGGTGCTTGCAGTAGGCATGCAGTGATGTATGAGTGCTGTGTGTCCTTCACACACCATTTGTCTCCTCTTTATGATCACACAGCACTGTACCTCTGTTCATGTGTTTTGCCAGGGGTATCCCCTGACCTCCAGGAGGTCAGTCGAGTGACAGAGAATGCCCTAGCTGCTGACTTCTAGTGCCAGCCATTTGGGAGTTGGGTTGAATTGAGTTAGTTTGGATTAGACTGAGCTGAGGAAGCTCAGTCTGGGAAAAGCATGGTGGTTGAATTCTTTGGCGATAACCTTTCCACCCCACCCCACTTTCCTCATACCTCAGCGGGGACCATTACAGAGAATGAAGCTGGTATATAATTCCTTGAGGAATTGGTATATAATTGCCTTGAGGGGTTAGGTAGCGGGACGGTGGGGAAGCTGGGGGAAACAGTTCTCAATGTATCCGGACTTTTTTCGCAGGAACTTTTAACTTGCTGTGAAGAAGGGAAAGGGGAGCTCAAGGATGGCCTGGAGGTGATGCTCAGCGTCCCAAAGAAAGCCAATGATGCCATGCACGTCAGCATGCTGGAAGGTAGCTGTCCTCTCAGCCTCCTCAGGGGAGCCGCCTCCTTTCCTAGGACCATGAAGCTTGTGTCATGGGAGGGAAGTGGCATGAAGTCAGGCAAGGGGCCAAGCTAGAAGAGAGGAGAAATGGCAAATTGTTACATAGGTCCTGGGGAAGCGTGAGAGGAGATCCACAGGGGCTAGCTCAGCTAACACCTGCCTCCAGGCCTGTGCCGAACCAAACATGTGGACAACTTGCTGCCTGAGAGGTAGAGTGGGACAGGCTGTCGTCCTTATTATAAATGTGCTGGAGCCCCTGACCCACAGCAGCCCTCTTCCTCTGCATAACATTTGCATTGCGTTTGTCATCAGAATAAGTAGAAATCCTGCACATACACACACCCACCGTCTTTAGCCTTGTGCCCGGCTCTTTTTTTATATACTAAAATATACATAACATAAAGTTTACTGTCCTAACCATTTTTAAGTGTGCAGTTCAGTTGCATTAAGTACATTCACGTTGGTATGCAGCTACCCTCATGCCCTTCCTAGCTGGTAAGAAAAGTCCAGCCAGCTAAACCTGATAGGACTTTGCTGAAGCACGTTCATTGGCTGGAACCGTGCTCTTGGGACCCAGAAACCTGGTAGAGTGAGACTCCAACAAGTGCACCTAATACCGCAAAACAGAGCGGATATGGGCAGAGTAGCCTCATTGGGGTGGAAACTGTTCGATGTGTTAATACTCAGTATCCCAATCTGGGCTGACAAACAGGTGAGATAAGGAAGGCGAGTCTACTCCGTTGTACAAGGTAAACCTGTGGGGTGTTTTCTCTCTTCTGGGCTCCATCACCCCCCACCACTTGCCCCGCCCCAACGCCATCTAAAAGACTTGGTCTGGTTTCAGTACTCCTGGGCCACCCTAAGCACAGGAAGCCCCACTTCTTCATTGCAAAGGAGCCCTGATTACTGAGCCCCGACCATCTGCACATATTCCTAGTGTCACACTTTCTCCACCTCTTCTTTTCTGTTTGCACCTGCTCCCCATGCCCACCCCGACCCCTGCCTGTCCGCCTCTGTAAATACCCTCTCCTCCAGCCTGTCCCTGACCTGTATTCCAGATCCAGCTACTCAAGGGATGCTCTGTGGACCAGCAGCAGCAGCACCTGGGAGCTTGTCAGAGTGCAAATTCATGGGCTCCACCCCATCCCTACTGAATCCCAGTCTCTTGGGCGTTGAGGAATGGGCAGGAATCTGTGTTTTCATAAGCAATCTAGGTGATTCTTACCCACACTGAAGTTTCAGAACCTCTATTAAAGTGGCATGAATATAAATTGTTGAAGGCTTGTGCACCACGCAGCATAGGAGCAATCCTAGGAAGAGTCCTAGGAGTGGAATGTAAGAAATGAAGCAATAACAAATGGAGTACAGTCAAGGGCACTCAGGCAGGCAGTGTTTGTCCTCAGCCCCACTCCGAGCTCCAAGACAGGGACAGTGGGAGCTGTGGAGGGAGAAGGAGAGATGGGGTTTACTTTGCAGGAGGTCCCCGGCTGACAGTGGGGCTGGGGGAGGCTGCACGGGAGCTTTGCAGGAGGTTCCACGGATACTGGTTCTGGAGAGGAGACCTGGGTGTTTTTCAGGGTTCGACGAGAACCTGGACGTGCAGGGGGAGCTGATTCTGCAGGATGCCTTTCAAGTGTGGGACCCCAAGTCGCTGATCCGGAAGGGGCGCGAGCGACACCTGTTCCTCTTTGAGATCTCCTTGGTTTTCAGCAAGGAGATCAAAGACTCTTCAGGACACACAAAATATGTTTACAAGAACAAGCTACTGGTAGGTGGGGCAGGTGGGGTCAGACGAGACTCCCCATTTGCATAGTACCCTTGGGTAGGAAGGGATCTTGAACACTCCGCTCATCTCTCCCCTGGCGCCACACCAAAACCATCCTGGACAAATGAAAATGCATCCTAGTTGGAAAGCGCCCCCTCAACTCCCACCTTTGCATCTTAGCGTTCACCGTTCTTCTTCCAGTTGGCTTTGGGCGCCTCCCTCTTCACCTGCCCTCCCTGCTACCTGCTCATCAGGCACGTGCCTGTAGGTCCTTGCATCCTGGGTAGAGGAACAGAACATCCGATCTGTTTAAGTTTGATTGACAGAGCCCCTCCCTCGGTCCTCTCCTCTCTGTTGCCTTTCCCTTCCCAACCCCAGCCCTAAGTCTCCCCACTGCCCTCCCCTTCCCCGCCTCTCACAGGCATTTCCTGTCTACAGACCTCAGAGCTGGGTGTGACGGAGCACGTAGAAGGCGATCCCTGCAAATTCGCCTTGTGGTCTGGGCGCACCCCATCCTCAGACAATAAAACAGTGCTGAAAGTAAGTACTGCTCTCTGCTGGGCGCACGACCAGGGTTGGGGACAGCTGAAGGGAACGTGGAGGGATGTGGGCAGGATCCACCTAAAAGCTGGGGCCTGGAGACTCCACCGGGCCACTGGGCTTCTCTCTCTCTCGGGAAGGGTGGCTTCACATGGGTGTTGAGATGCAAATTCTTTCATGAAAGGAGCCTGAAATCTCAAGATCTGGTCTCCTAAGTCCAAGCACCTGTTGGAGCATGGAGGGAAGGAGGCAGGGAACGGCCTCAACAGGGCCCACTTAAATACTTTCTGTCCATATGGCTCCTTGAAGTGGCAAGGACAACAAATGACCCTTTGGTAAACGGCACCTTGATTTGCCCCACATTCACTCAACATTTTTTTTCCTGAACACCTTCCACATATAAGGTATTCTGCTCAGTGCTGTGGAGGATACCTATGTATGGGATATGAACCCAGTCCTCCGGGAACTTATGTTCTAGGAGCTCTAGTGAATCATACTAACATGGGAACTATGCTGATTGAGAGGAGTGTTGAGAAGGAGTCACCTCAGCTCCCCAGGGTGCACGTAGCCTGGGAACTGAGTCAGTGCCTGTGGTCCTGTTAGTGTAACCGAGGAGAGATCCTGCACATGGCACACCCACCAGTCATGTGCTTACCAGGGAAGTGCCCATCCCCAAGGAAGAGATGGGCCAGCCCTGACCAAGCTTCACACTTGTTTACTCTGAATTGCCAGCATAGCTGCTACCTGACATGAGGCAGAAGTACCTGAAAAAACTTCCATGAAGACAAATGGGGTATTCATGGAGTGGTAACAATGCCTTCAATTAACAGGTTTACAGGGCTAAAAACCCAGGACTGACTTTCAATCAGTACAAGCCTATGTAGCCATATAGGTGTTGAGCCTCCTGACGTATATCCAGTTGTACCAGTTGGTAAATGGCTGCTGCCTCCAAATGCCCCCTTGCTGTCCCTCCTGTACTCCCCAGACCTCCTCAGAATCTAGTAACTGAAGTGTTAACCCTTGGCCCAGCAGGGGCAGATATCAGTGTTGGTCAGTGCCTCCCAGATTATTAAATACTTTGAAAATCATCCTGTAGAAATCTACATTGAGTCTTGGGGTCATAGCCCTGTTAAAGGAGTTGGAGAAGCATGTCCCTGGGATTGAAGAGTCACAAGTATAAAACGAGAGAAATAAACCCCTCCAACATTTGGTATCCTTGAAGATGATGGGTTAAGCCTGCAAGAGGAGGGTTGAGAACTGTTTCAGTGGACTGAAGGGAAATGGGATTCTCACTCTCTCTCCCTGTGGCACTCCAGGCCTCCAACATAGAAACCAAGCAGGAATGGATCAAGAACATACGCGAGGTGATTCAAGAGAGGATCATTCACCTGAAAGGAGCTTTAAAGGAGCCAATTCAGCTCCCCAAAACACCAGCCAAACAGAGGAACAATAGTAAGAGGTAACCAGCGTCTCTGCCCCCAGCACAGCCTCACAGGCTTCCGGGAGTGGGGGTGGGGTGAACCTTTGCTTCCACGGGGGCGGTGCACTCTGCAGGCAGCACCCGTCTTTGTAACACCCCACTGAGTTCTACCTAAGAGGAGTCACCTTCTCTTTAAGCATCTCACCCGTTACTGTCAATTACATTCAGCAGGGCTTCCCTGGGCACCTGTCCTCTGATAAACACTGTGCTGGGTGCCCGGGGAAGATAAAAGGAAGTGTAAGATGAGTCCATTCCCTCAAGAACCACCTTACAGTCACGTCTCACACGTGGAATAGTTAGACAAGAAGAAGCAGGACCACTCGTAGGGACAGGAAATGCTGCAGGCATCAAGGAGAGGGGACTTTGGATGAGCGCTGGAGTGAAGTGTCTGGGGAAAGCCTTGGGAAGGAGGTGGCTTTGAGTCGGGGCTCTCTGGACTGGCTAGGCAGCCAAAGGACTGTGATGTGGGCGTGGTATGGTGGGGCTGTCACTGCAGCTCTTACTGCAAGCCCCAAGAGTCCTCGTCTTCATTCATCTGAGATAAGCAATATGATGTGGCAGAAGAGGACTTATTTTTTATACCTTCATCTCTCTGGGCCCTTCTGAATCTGAGTTTTCCTAAGACCAGTGGATGACTGCTTAAGTATTTCTTTCTCAAGTCTCCGTGTTACAGACACCTACAATGACTCTTTTGGAGGGCACTTCAAGAGAAAGCATATAAAAGCTTCATATCAGTTTTGGAAAAGAAAAAACAAAAACAGAGTTATGGAGGTGATGGATGTTGGTGATAACAGGCTGTCCTCTCCTCTCCTATTCATGAATGGATTAAATTCAGGAGATTTTAGTTGACCCTTTGGTGCCAACCAGGCTACACAGGCTTGGGAGCCACCAAGGGAGGTGGTAGCCAAAAGAAGGGTGTGGCTAAGGTAGAGAGAGATTCCTCCAGGAGGCAAGAACCCCAAGACCAGCATGACCAGGATAAGGACCCCTCTCGGTGCTGAAGGAACAATTATGACTGTGTTAGGGAGGGGTTATTTTGATTTCAGTTACCTTTGTCCAGAGTCCAGGTAAGGGGCAGACTTAGTTTAGCACTAGAGACAGACCCTGCTGTAGGAAGCCCCTACTTCAATAAAGAAGAGAGAATGGAAACAGTTATAAGGAATTGAAGGTCCAGGACCATGGTGGGAAGGATATTCAGGTGAGCTTATCTAGGGTTACTCTGCAGAAAAAGCCCCTTTTTCCTATAGTAGGAGAGTTTGAGCATCTCTAGAACATGGGATGGACATATCTTGGAAATGCCTCACACCTTTTCTTGGTCATTGTCCTGTGATGAGAAGGGGAGAAACCTTGGCAGTCTCTGCAGAGAACAGCCAGGCATTGTGTTATTTCATTAGCTTGGCTCCCTGCATATGGGGACAGAGTTTACAGAGGAGTGGATTGGCTTGGGTAATACAACCGACACTCCTGGATGGGCTCCCCACGTCCCCCAGAACTGGCCTCATCTGGTGTGGACCAGAAGGGCCTGCAACGGGCCAGAATAGTGGGAAGCAGAACGTACAGCCAGCTCTCAACTGTCTACAAATGGTGGGGAGCACTGGTCCAGATATCTGAAACAACAGATGATCTGAAACTCCTTTATTTTTGGTTTTGAAATACATCACATAATTTCTTTCTACAGCAGATTTTCCTTCCTATGAATCTGTGGCTTATATTATTAAAATAAATTGGCATTTCCCAAGCCCACAAATGGTGGTGAGAGAACAATTGACTTAGAAGTGTTCTGGGTGGGAGAAAACACTTTTTATGACTAGCAGACCCAGTGTATGTACATTGGCATCCCATGTATGCCCACATGCACACACGTATCCACACACACTCACACTCCAGATTGTAGTTATTTAGACTCTGAGCTTCGGTATATGAGATATGTTGCCCATGTGGTAACACTGTCAGGCACTGAGTTCCCATTTCCCCTAAGGCTATACTTCTCCATAAGCAGTATCAGGGGTGTGACTTTCACAAAGACCTCCATAGGAAGAGCTGTCACTTCCTGGGCTGGTTTATCTAACCCCTGGCCCACATCTCCAGTTTTTCCTGACGTAGAACCTTCAGCCTTCACCAGTTCCCAGGCATCTAATCCCCGTTGGCCAGAGCTTTGGGTTCAGTGTAGGATTGGGACCCAGTTCTAAAGCTGGAGAGTTGAGGGAGCATGTGAATGGGACAGCAGTGTGGTCCAGGGGCCCAGGAAGGGGTCCAAACGTCAGGAGTGCACTTAGGAGACTATCTTATCAGACACTCAGGAGCACAGCTGGCTCAAAAGCTGCTGCAGAATCTATGACTGTCCTCTTATCTTTGAGAAGACACCTTGGTCTTCTGTGTTAATAAGAAATCATCATAAATAAGCATGAGATCACCAAGACCCACCAAAATGAAGGCAATAAACTCCTCCAGACCCAGGAGTTGAGGGTCCGACCTTCTCAAGGATAAACGCCCCTGGAGAAGATGTCCCACCCCATTTTCTTGAGCAAAAGAAACACAGGTCAAAAAAATATCTTCTCAGTTCTCTTCTCTTTATAAGCCAGCTATAAACCACCCTCACCCTGTTACAGCATATACAGAAAATCTGTTTGAATACCCTGAACTCTGGGACTGTTGCAGATGACCCAGGCAGCTGGAGAGAAGCCTAGGTTCTAAGCAGGACATACTTCTTCCTACTGCCTTTTATAGAGCCATTCCTAGTGAAAATAAGTAAATAGCTGCCCACTCTGCACCGTGGGCCAGAGGAGTTATGGAGAGGAGTCATTTTGTGTTCAGTTATCAACATAGTGATTATGTATTTGCTAAGCGCAAGAAGTGACATCATTGAAAATTACATGGGGCTGCTTCCTTTCGTGGAATAATTTTAGACACATCCCTGCTAGAAAGTGCTAAGGCGCTGCTCCGCCAGCCCAGCTGGAAACCCTTGTGTGCTCTAAGCCCACAGTCGCTCCCCCCACCCCCACCCCTGTTGCTTTTCTCTTCTTCCTGCAGGGATGGAGTGGAGGATGTTGACAGCCAGGGGGATGGGAGCAGCCAGCCAGACACCATCTCCATTGCCTCTAGGACCTCTCAGAACACAGTGGACAGTGACAAGGTAGGACAGTGCCCCAACCTTCCTTCCCCCAAGACTTCTTGTTGGCTTAACCACCCCTGGAGAGTTAACCCCTAGAGGAATTTCTCCCATGGTGGAGCCTGACCTCAGGAGCCAGTGGTCTCTTTGTGCCGGCCAAAGGGGAAGGAGCAGGGCTGGAGGAGGTATGTCACAGCACGGAGATCTCGTCTGAGGGGCAGAAGATTGAGGCGGCCAGCCAGACCTCTGACGCCACGAGAGTTTAGCAGAACTGGCGAGGGTGGAGAGTGAGTCTGGGTTTCCTCTCCTTCTGAGATGCCTCACCAGCGCTGCCTGGGCTGCTCTGCCTTCTGGGAGGCTGGAACTCAGGGAGCTGAGGCTGGGATAGTTTCCAGAGACCTAAATTTAGACCAAGATCAGTGATTTGGGAAATGGCCAAAGAGATGCTGGTTGGAAGGGGCCTCCTATCCGAAGGGGCTCTGGTGGAAATGACGCCCTCCTCTGGCCAGAGTATTGGGGCTCAGTTCCTGAGGGGCAGAGGACCAGGAAGTGGTATTTGAAGCGGCGTGGAGGGATGTAGTTGTCTCAGGAGAAAACCTGGTCACTTGCTTGCTTACATTTTGGAGCAAGTAAGCAAAAGTTAGGAGCTCTGATGGGGAGCCAAAGAAAGGAGAATGTAGTGAAGACTCAGTGCATTTGCTCAAGCTAGCGGAGGAATTCAGCGGTCTGAATGTGCAGCAGGGACGGGGAAGGTTCTGTCTCTGACCTTACTCTCATTTGCTTACCTCAGGGTCGGAAGAGTTTGAGATGATCATTTTCTTAATACTAGGGATTTTATTAATAAAGGTATGGGTTTACAAGGACCATTTGGCCCTAGTTTCTAGACCTAGTATTTTGGCCTTAGTCCTTCAGCCTCAGGCAACAGGCTGTGTCCTCGCTTCATTTTAGTTTTCTAAGTTAGGGGCATTTTTAAAAGATAATCTGCATTCATTAGGATTTTTCCTAATTTTTTTCTTACTGGGAAAAAAAAAAAAGACTATGCCCCCCAAACTTCCTAAGATCATGGTGCTAAATCATGCTCTAGACTAGTGTGCAAGGACATGCAAGGTAATTAATTCTATTTGATGTCCTGCCTTCAAGTTTCTAAGCCACTTTTGACTGTCAGAGTGGATGGAAAATTGTTTTTTTCTACTTGTAAAACATACAAAGAAAACTATTTCTGTACTTTCTCCTCTGATCTGTTGTTTAGAACTATAACCTAGAGTATCCTATGAATGAAAGTGTTTATTTTTAAACAGTCAGTGGGTGGTAAGTGAAGTGCATGTTTCCCATGTTCAGACATAGTAGCCTATTAATTCCATGGTCTGGGGGATGCCTCCCTTCCAGCTGCTGCTTTGTCCTCCCCGCGGCCCTTAAACAGACACCTCTGCCAGAGACAGCTGTCTTAGGAAGCCCTCGGCTCCAGGCTTTCCTTGTCCTCTGGCAAGGTGAGTGTGGTTAGAATAGAACGCCTCTGACAGCAGGCATTTCTTTGTTAATGAGGAACCCTGGTACTTACACATTATCCACAAGTAAGGAAACTGACGCCCAGAAAGACTGAATGACTCGTCTAAGAAAATCCTAGTAGTGAGTGGAAAAGCAAGAACCAGAACCCAGGTCTCCCTGATTCACTGTCATGTTTTTCCCTCACTCTTATTAAAGTCAAAGCTTTGAGCTCCCAATGCTAAGGTGAACTCAGCTGGCCAGACCTTCTGCACATTCCACAAAAACGTCAGTCACATATTCATGAAAAAGCACCCACCACATGCCGAACTCTGTGCTGGATACTGTAGACACATGTGGATGCTTTGTTGAGTGTGAATCCTTATATGTGTAATTTTCGTTTCATGTATGTCTCTATAGCCGGGCTCTTAAGCCCTGATGAGGGCCGGGGTTGTGTCTGTCTGTTTCATGGCTGTACCCTCAGCACATAACACACATGGATGCTCAAGAAGTACTTGGGGAATGAATGAACAGGGGGGTAGAGAACTCCAGCATGAAGAGGAAGCTAAAACAGGTGGTCAGAAAGCAACCAAACATACAAATATTGTATTTTTAAATATGCTAAAGAAGCCTAGAAGTTTCCTTACTTGCAAGCAGAAAGCTGCAGGTAATGTTCCCGGCCTATTGGGAACATTAACCCTTAATTACCTCCTCAGACCTTGGGAAACATGGGCATTGGGTTGGGAGATGAAGAAAGATTCTGTGTTCTGACACGAAACCTGGAAAATTGCTTAGAAATAGTCAGATAAAGGGAGGGCCTGTCTGTGACCTTGCACTGCAGTTAGAATGTTCTTATTCTTCTGACACTGAGCAGTGAGATCAGGACAGCCAGGTGTTCCCTTGACCTGCCCTGTCCTTCATCAGAGAAACCATTTATTGGTATCTTTGAATTCATAGATGTTATCAACAAAGTTAAATTTCCCCCTATCTATACCTGAAGACCAGGAAACTGGTCTCCATTGGTTTCCAAGTGGTCAGGTGAACAGACTCTGAAGAAGAGAAAGAGCAAGTGGGTTGATTCAGGTAGGCTGAGCCACATTCAGCAGAAGGGCAAACAGGGTGGCTGTGGGGAGGGAATGGGGCAGAGGCACCTCACAGGGATCAGGGTCATTTTATTGGTGAGTTTCTAGGAAAGGCCCCAGTCTTCCTCTTCTAATCCAGAGGAGTGAGAGTCGTAGCACTGTGGGCTGGGTAGATGGTAAATGTAACCCTTAAAGGGCCATGACAGATGACCTTGAGGAGCTGTGGGGCCCCAAGGCCCCTCTGCAATCCCCTTGTGTGTCCTCTGTGCGCTGGGGTGGGGTGGAAGGAGTTTGGACACACCTGGATTCAAATCCAGCTCTGGCACTCACCCTCTGTGTCACATTGCCTGAGTTACTGCACCTTAATTCCCCGACCTGTAAAACAAATACCCATCTCACTGAGTCCTTGGGAAGGTTAAGTAAAATATAATTAGTTGGCATCTATTAGACATTCAGTAAAGGTTAACTTTCCATCCTTATTAGAGGGGAAACAGAAAATTAGATACTGTGAATAAGAGTGCACAATTATTGGGCTTCCCTGGTGGCGCAGTGGTTGAGAGTCCGCCTGCCGATGCAGGGGACACGGGTTCATGCCCCGGTCCGGGAAGATCCCACATGCCACGGAGCGGCTGGGCCCGTGAGCCATGGCCGCTGAGCCTGCGCGTCCAGAGCCTGTGCTCCGCAACGGGAGAGGCCACAACAGTGAGAGGCCCACGTCCACAAAAAAAAAAAAAAAAGTGCACAATTATTAAGCAGACTGAGGATCTTCGGAAGTTCTTGAGTAGAGTTCTGCCCTCTGGGTCCTTGGTTCGTTAACTGGCAGTAGGTTTTTTTTCTTTATTAGACCTAAAGGGATGGAGCATCAGTTTACTTGTCTGCAATAGGGCAACTTTACTCCTCTTCCCATTTGCTAACCCTTAGAATCTAAGACGTAGCTATTTGTAGTTAGCATTGGCTCATGGCTTATTTTATTATCCAATGGGTTATGGTCCATTACTGCCAGGTATTTCATTTTAATCCTCAGATTGTATCACCTTTGACCAGTGGTAACCCCTAAGGCTTTAGGTATTTGAAGACAATTGTCTTTTCTCTTAATCTTCTTTGTTTAGAAGTCCTCAGTTTCTCCAACTATTCCTTGTATTAATGTGTTTTCCGACCCTTCCATATCCTGGTTGCCTTCCTCTGGTTTACTCTAGTGTGTAATGATCTGTGTAAAATGGGGCCTCCAGAATGGTATATACACACATTAGGTGTGATCTAACCGACGCAAATTCATCTCCTTGTTCTAGAGCTACTATGCCTGCCCTCCTCCCTAAGAAGGTTCACCGTGTCTAGTAGGGTGTACAGTGCTGGCTCATAAAATCTCCTTGCCTGTTTTTGTGGACTGCCCTTAATTCAGCAGGTGACTTAGTAACCTGTGTGTCAGACTACTTAATATCTATTAGATTTTCTCTTGTTTAGTTCCATCCATAATCCAGTATGTTTTGAATATAAATTATTCTGTCCAGTATGTCAGCTGCATTTCCCAGCATTATTGGCTAAACATACATTTTGTGGCTTCATCCAAATTCTGGCTAAAAAGACAAGGTTGGGAACAGAAGACCAATGCCCGGCCCCTCCTCATTTCCCACCCAGGTTTTGACACTTGGAACCCTCCTTGTCTGACTCTTCTTTTTAGGAAAGGGAACTCCCCCACTTTTCTCTATAACAGAGAAGCTGGGATTGCTTCTGGTAAATCCTCCCTTGATGAGGAACCAGTCTAATATTATTAATTCTGCATTAAACGCCGACAAAGCCAACACGGGTGCCTCAGTAAATGGCATGAATAAGCTTTCTCCAAAGTTGCTTTTGTTCATCTCTCAAATGGGTCTGCATAATTAGGTTCTACCTTGCCCCTGTCCCATGTAAAAGTGTCATTTCCCTGAAGGCAAATGGATGTGCTTACTTTGTTCTATAGAGATCTGGGTCTGAGCCTCTTCCTATTCTGTCCAGAGTAGGCTCATACTACTCTGGGCATTCCACCGTAAAGACTCTTTTGCTTATACATGTATTAAGTGATGGAGCTTTGCAACCACACTTCAAAGACATCCAGAATTATAGAATTCTAGTCAAGCAAGGCTGAGTTATGAGGTGGCAGTGAAGAAGCGTCTTGTAGTTGAACACGATGGATGTCTGCTGAATAATTACCAGCTAATGGTGCAGAAGCAGCCATCTGAACAGTGACAGTCCCTGTGCATGTATAATATTTGCCATTTAGACTAGGCATGCTGGAGACGTTCAATAAATGCTTTTTGAATTGAACATTACAAACACCTCCTAGTAGGGATGCTCTTCATCCAAAATACACTATGAATTTCTAGACATGTCCAGACTGGCTGGAGACAGGGAAATTGAGTTGTGAGTGCGAGTCCCTGCAAAAATTATAAGGGAAAGAACACTGCTGGAACATCCCAGGACCGATTGTGATTTTAAGGAGGGATTTCAAAAGCAAGCAAATGTGATCTAAGGTACAAGGTGGGCTGATAATGACTGTGTGCTGAAGGGGGACGGGAAATGCCTGGAGAAGCCTGGAGATCCCAGGATTTAACTCAGAAGTTTTTAAACTCTCGACTGTCAAATCAATATAATGGGTCATGACCAAAATTTTGTTTTACCATGTGGGAAGAAACGCTCTAAAGTCAAAGGATTCCTACAAGGAATCCTTTGTTAGAGGCATCACGTTACTGAGTAACTGCAGTAACGTGATGCCTCTAACAAGGGGCAGGGCAGCCTGGCTGCAGAAGCCTTCTGGGAATAGACTCCTAAAGAGCCTCACCTGGTTTACCAGAACCTGGTAATCCTGACACATGCACTCTGGGAGCACAAAGCAGGCCACTAGGTGCAAGGGCTGTAGTCCAAGAGGGTCCAGCCCATGCTTTGGTGAGGTCCCAACCTCACCAAAGGTCCCCCATAGTTGGCCTATGCCATCTCTCTTCATACATGCTCTGTGTTGAGGGCCCACTTACTCCACAGCAGGTGTTGCTCTCCATGCTGAGAGTACAGCATTGAATGAAACAAGGCCCTGCCATCCTTTGGCTTATTGTCTAATAGGGAGGAAAGGTAAATAACCAGAAAGAGAAAGGATGGCATCCCTAGTCTTCTGCTAATAGCATCAGAGATAAAAAGCTTCTAGGTTTTTCTTGTAAGAAAAAGTGGGCTAATGCTGCAATTGGAAGAACTCAAATTAAATGTAAGAAATTAGTTTCCTTGTAAAGATTAGTGTTGATCGGGGGACAGATGATGGAGGGGAAAAAATAGAATCTCTTCATTTAAATGGGCTCCTAAATAGAAAAACCCTCCAGAGAATAAGGATGGATATAGAGCTTCTTGGGAGGAAGGAGAGCAAACTGGGTCCCATTCCCTAGAAGCAGAGTCTGAGACCGTGATTCCTATGCATGTAGTTTATTAAGGGTGTGCTTTCAGGAAAAGGGGCAAGAAACAGGGGCCGGTGCAGAAGGAGCTAAAGCAAATGTGCATGTGGTTTCAGCTGGAGTCTAGCTCAGTCTGATCCCTCCTGGACCTGGAGCGTGAATTGCACCCAGAGTTTGCCCCACCTTCGGGCAAGGGGCCTGGCCTTTTGTGATAGCTGTGAGCTGTTAGCAGCCAACATGCACAAGAGCTGGGGCATGGGAACCACAGCAGGAAAGAGGATCTGAGTGGGCTGCAAAGGCGTCTGCTGCACAGAGGAAGGGGATGGGTTTGGGGACCAGGCATGGATTCAGTCCCTGGTTGTTCACCAGCTGCAGGACCTTGAGTGGGTCATTTAATCATTTCATGCCTCAGTCTCCAAGTCTGTACAGTGAAGGCAGTGGTTTCAGCTTCCTGGGATTTTGAAGGACTAGCCAAGATCCTGTGTGAAAGAGGGTATGAAGCAGAGGAGACATGCGGTGGGTAGGTCGCTGTCCGGGTGACTATAGGTGACTGGCGTGAGAGAAAATAGACAGCGTGCTCCCTGGAGTTTTAAGGGCCTACAGATCACTGGCTTTCGCCACTAAGGAGAAAAACCAAACATCTGGAGATGTGGAAGCTCAACAGTGTTAGGACTAATAAAAATCCTATCAGTTCACACGATGTAATATTTTTCACTTAACAAATTCTTAAAAACCATCAAGATGATGCAACACACCAGCAGGATATAACTTGTTATAAAGAGAAAAATGCGTTTTGAGCCTTATCCCTAGATATTTTGTGTGTATATAATATACACAATTTCATGATATATTTGGGTGAATGACCTCTATTTTGTTGCTACTATTTTAGTTATATTAGATTAAATAAAATTATAAAAGAAGACATGCTTTTTTAACTCCCATATCTGTGTTAATATAGAAGAAGGTATAAATAACCCAAAACAATAGCTAATAGATATATTATAAAATATATTACAACATATGATTTGGTATTTGAGAGAACACAGAGAAACCACTGGTATGTTTTCTGGTTGGAGAAAAACCAGAGTTTTGTTTTGTTTGTTTGTTTGGTTGGTTGGGTTGGTTTTGAATTTACCTTCAGATATATCCAAATAAGACAGTGTAATACAAATCTACTAAAAATGTATCCAAAAGAATTTAATGGACAACTCAGCGCATATGTAAGGAAGTACTTGACCGTAAAAATAAATGTATGAGATAATAAAAAAATAAAGTTACTGATCATCATTTAAAAAAAAAATCAAGATTGGCCCCCCAAGGTTGAATCTCCAGAATGAGATTGTGACAGCGTGTGACATTTAGCCGTGGGGCCTGAGCAGGTGACCCATCTGCTGGAGATCCAGCCTATTAAATGCACTGTGTTAAAAGCTAGAAAAAGAAAACGTGATGCGTCTCCAGGAGAGATTCCTCAGCACTTCTGTTACTCTGCCCTTTGTCTCAGGGCCCTAAAATGTTTCTTAGTGGGAGAGGTTTATGTTGCCTCCCATCTAGGAACAAAGCACTTTCTAATCCTTAAATAAATACCTTTGAAGAGTATATAATTGTACTCCTCGTTCCCGGGGTTTGGAGTGGATATATCTGAAACCTAAACTTGGACTTCACAAACTGTAATCTTGAGTCTCAGTCGTACCCCACGCCTAACAGTACAGTGGGTTGGAGTTGCTGTATGAATCCCAGGTAGAGGCATTCTGATTTTCTCAAGAACTTGGTAGTCACTCCAAAGTAGGAAAAATGCCATCTCCACTTTAAAGTTTTAAACCCAAATTATGATTTTTTTTTTTTTAGTTTTCTGAATAATCCAAGTTCAGGACTAGGTTTGAAAATAACTTTTTTTCCTAGTGTGGTCTCTTTGTTACTTTGATCCATGGTGGGCGGGAGAGGTGGCAGCAGGGAGCAACAAAAAGCAGAGGATTCCCCGGTCCTCCTCCCTGTGGCTGCTCTATCACCACCCAGAAGCCCAAATCCATCCTCTCCTGAGCAACATTCAACACAGGACAAATGTGCTGGCTTTTCAGAACGAGTCTTTAAAGTGCAAGGAGTTGAGATCACCTGTTTTCCTCTAAATGAAAAGTTGCTCAAATAAATGACTGGCTTCCAGCATCACACACAGCCCAACAGTGTGAAAAACACAACTGAGGTTCGTGGGACAAAATCTCTCATGACAGCATTATTTTACTTAACATTTGACTTACACTCCAGAGCTTGAAAACCTCCCTGGAGAGGCCCACCTTTAACGTTACCAATCAACTGAAAAAGCAAATAAGCTTCATAACACACAGCAGCCGATGGACAGTTTGCTGCACACAGGCAGATCACAGGAAACCTCAGAGCACCGTGCCGCACAAATCTCTTGGTTTCTAGTGGCGGCACTGTGCAAGTATATGTTCCAGAAATAAGGAAATTGCAAAAGGTGATTTGCCAGTAGATTAGATCTCTGTGTGATAGCTGCAGGGGTGGCCAGAGGCCAGATTTGACTTGGAAGTTTGGAATTTGGAAGCATAGAGGCTCAGGGAAGAATGGAACCTGAGAGATCCTCTAGCCCTCTGTCTCCATCCTGTTTAAAGGGAACAAAGTGACTTGCTCAGAGTCACAAAGCCAGTTCATGGCAGACCTCAGACTCAAACCCAAGTCACTCTCCTGCCTGTTCAATGGGATTAAGAACATAGTGCTTTTGTAGTAACCCTGATAGTTCAGCTTCCAGAACTTTGTAGCAAACACAATTGTTATTGGCTTCTTCTCCAGCTGCCTCTACACCATCCCGCCCCAGCCCCAGAAAATCCACAGCAAAGTAAATTACAGAGAGGTTCTGTAGGCCAGTCCAGCATCTCCGGGGCTGGCATATGGCAAATGGGAAAGATACCTTCCAAGTATTAATGCCTGTCGCAGAGTCTTTGATAGCAAGTACTTGTGAGTCATATAGCAGCCTTGGTGGGAGTGTGATTCTGCCCCAGAAGAGTCTTCAGACCTCTCAAGGCAAATTCCCGGTCAGGCTCTGAGAGCTGGCAAGAGGCACTGCGGGAAGGCAGCCCAGCACAAATCTGAATTCTGTTTTTAAAAATTTTGGTGGAAGGAGAAAGCAAATCTGAGATCAAGCCAAGATGTGAAAGTGGATTAGCTGGCGACAGCCCAAGGCAAACAAGACCCAAGTGAGTACACTGCCGGCCGGACACACTGGGGAGGAGGGGCCCGAAATGGGGAGAAGGCACGTCCAGGGAGGGGGGCGGGGGCCAGCTTGGAGGCCACGGGCAGAGAGAGAAGTGGCAGCTCTCAGGGCAAGGGTTTTACTGGAGTATTCTGCACAGACTTCTTGGCCTATCACTTACCCCACTTACCCTTTTTTCCTTCTGTGCGAGTTAAAAAGTTCTTTTAGTGAAGAACAAGATGGCTGAATCTACCTTCTTAAAGCTACTGGTAAGAGGGAAACAGGTTGTGGGAAATACCGTTCTTAAAAAATTGTGCTCCTGGATGACTAAGAGTGACACCAGGAGTTTTGAAATCTGGAGGCAAGCTCTCCTTGTGGGTGCAAAAATGAACTCTTCTAGAAATTTCAAGCAGAAGTGTTGCTAGAAATGAACGTCTAGAGCCAAAGCACTGAGATGAGCGTGGATGGGGCGGGTGAAGGTGGCTTTGCAGTGGCGGCTCTGCTTTAGCTGAGCTGCCTTCCCCCATGGGTGCTGTGCTGTCAAACATGACATGTTCTGTGGCCGTAACATAGGAGTCTTGAGAAAAGCCTGTTTGATAGACAAGTGGATAAATAGTATCCTGTTTCTTTATCTTGACCTTAGATTGAAAATGCTAGTTTGGGTTTTACCTGCCTGGAAGCTTAGCTTCACTTCCTCACTGCTGATGGCTACTGGCAACCTGTCTGCCATGACTAGTGGGATGTGGTGGACACTGGATGGGGATGGGGAGATCTAAGCATTTGAGGCATTGGGGTGAGATGGTGTGATCCTAGTGCCAGAAAGTAGGGTCTTGTCAAGAAAAACATGTTTGCCTGTCCTCTGTGGTGGCCTTCCACTAGGAACCACAGTGAAGATGGGACTTTGGCTCAGGGTCTTTCCCCGGGTGCCAAGTAGCAAATGCCCACCAAGGGGAGCAGCCTGCTTCTGCCCTGATAGCTCTTTCTGTTGAGAGAAAACTGCTGGAAGATGCAGACCTGTGAAGACTGACCCATTCCAGGTGTCTACTCCCTAGTTTCAACCAGACCCTTCCCTCTGCTAATCAGTCTTTCCATTCTTCTGCCGCCATGTTCCACACGGCTCTGGCTCTGGTTGTGTTGGAGCAGTCACTGCCTTGTTTCAGAGCTGATAGTCAAGTTTCCAGCTTCCCCATATGTAAGGGCTTAGAGTTGAGTCTTCCAAGTTCAGAATGTTTATCTACTGTCATTATTATTATTATTATTAATGCTCTAATTGGTTCTGTTTAAAATTGCTGATTGCAGAGACATGTATACATTGATTAGAAGTTCAGGAGAGCTGTTCCTCTAATCTGCATGGCCCCTGCTGATGCTGGCTGTGAGATGCTTACTGAATGCTCCCATAAGCATTGCTCTCTGCATCATATGCAAGGGCTTATACTCCTCTCTGAACTTCATGATGTACTGAAGGGAAAAAAAAAAGAAAAAGAAAAACAGGTTCTGTATTTTTCTGTTTGTCTCCTGTCTCCTGCTAGCTGGTGTCCTTTCAGCTGCAGGAATGGGGTTTAAAAAGTTTCACTTACTCTTTGCTGTTACTCACTTACACATGGATGACAGTCTGACTTAGTAAGCACTAGAGGATATTAAAAATTCATTACCTTTTCTTTGCCTCATGATTTTTTTTTTTTTTTTTTTTTTTGGCCACACTGCACAGCATGTGGGATCTTAGTTCCCCGACCAGGGATTGAACCCGCACCCCGTGCATCGTAAGTGCGGAGTCAACCACTGGATCGCCAGGGAAGTCCTCTTTTCCTCATGATTTTAATGTATGCTATCTTTTTATCTCATTGATTAATTTATCAGGCATTTATTGAGCTCCTACTATCCAGCAGGTGCTATTCTAAACACAGAGAATAAGACAGTGAACAAAACAGACAAAACACCTCGGTGGCCTGCTTAGACCTTTCTCTTTTGTGCTGATATGAACCTAAATATGCTCGATTTTGAGGTATTTGGAATGCCTTGCAACTTACTTCTATTTTTTTGTATGTCTCTGTGACTGACACCATTGCAGCTTTTATCTTAAAAGAATTTAGCAATTTGTTTAAAAAGATTACTTGGGAGTTCTTGAAAGTAGTCCCCCAATTTTTAATTTCCTGAATTAAAACCAGAAATCAAACCAGAATGTTAGATTTCCCTCCACTATCATCTTTGAGCTGTAGTTGCAGTCAGCGGATTCCTGATTAGGGAAGGTTACCTTCATGGCAGGTAGACATTCCAGATGAGGAGAAAAGATCAGGAAGTATTCACATAGCTCCCAAATATTAAAATTACTTCTATCTCATATAACAGGAATACCAAAGGTAAATTGTTCTTTTAAAAAGTTCTTTTTAAACTGTTATGATGATGATGATGATGATGAAGAAAGATGTGAGGGGATGAGGAGTGGGGAATAGTTTGTTAAATGGAGCTACTTCAAATTTTAGAATCTGAAATTTGTAATACAGAGTCTAACTTATCTGATGTTCCTACCCCACTTCACCCCACAACCTCTCAAAACAAGAACAGTCACAATTTTTATGCCTCTTTACATATGGGCTATTAAGAACCTTTATTGTACTTGTGAAAATTTTATTGAAAACTCCTCAAAGAGAAAGGTTTTTAGCATATGTTCTCTACCATTAGATTTAAGACAGTACTTCTAACAGGGACATAGACCAAACCACTAGATCGGTTATGTTATTTAGAGGGCAAATAAGTAGGCATTACCATTAACACCTGGTCAAGCAGAAAAATCTGTTAACAGAGAAGAATGAAATTAGCTAGAGGCAAAAATGCAAAATTATTACAAATATTCTGGTACACTGAATTCATTCTTTTATTCAACAGAATTTTATTGAATGTCCACTGGTGACCAGATACCATGGAGATTCAGGCTATATAAGAACAACCTCTGTCCTTGTCCCAGAGTTTTCTGAGTTCATACCCCCCAGGGGTCTTAATATGTGATGCCAAATAGGGTGGCTATATAGGTGTTACTTGTATTTAAGGAAGGAGAGTTGTCCTTAGCACTTCCTTTATGCCAGTGGCTGAGCGAGGCATCAGAGAAACTAGGAAGAGGAATGTTAGGTGAGATACATACTTGCCACACATACACTACCTTTTGTAACAGAAGTATACCCACTTTGAACAACAAACAGCCTGGGAGCCAGGGAAGGCTTTTTATATCAGAAGTGAAATTTGAGCTTGGCCTTGAAGTTCATCTTCCTTCTATTTCTCCTCCTTGGTATCAGTTTTGATCCCAGAATAATTATTCTAATCATGGACAGTCTGTAAAAGAGCAATGCTACTGATACTACATCCATATCAAAAGAAGTATTTTGTTTTGATGTGGAATTAGGCTTTTTTTTTAATGGCCTGTTAGCTCTGATGGGGACTATTCAAAAGTCCCCTTAGAATTTTTACCAAAACTTATTGTTCCTCATAATAATATAATTAAACCTGTTTTTCCTTAAGCATATGCACTGAAGGTTTTTTAAAAGAACTTTTGAAGCAATAATACATAAACATGATTTAAAATGTGGGTATTTTTCTAGAGATATTATTTTAAAATATAAAAGCTCATACTTATTTATTCTTTTAAAAAATTGTTTAAATAAGTAATAGCATATGATAAGTACTGCTTTATACTTTTTTCATTGTAACAAATCTGGGTAATTTCATAGTAGGACATGTAAAGCTGCATCATTCTTTTTGATGGCTACACAGTATTCCATACTTAGAGTACCATAATTTATTTAACTAGTCTTCTATTGATGGGTGTATGGGATGTTTCTAATCTTTTACCATTACAGACAGGTCTGTAATTCTTGTACAGATACAGTTTCTCACACTTGTCGGTCATGAGTATATTAACAGGATAGCTTCCTAGAAGTAGAATATGCATTTAAAAACGTTGATAGACATTGTTAGATCACCCCCTACAGAAGCTGGACCAATCTATACTCTCTCCGGCTGAGTATGAGTGTCAGTTTCCCCAGTCTTGCAATCTAGTATATCTTCAATATTTTTTATCTTTTCCAATCTGGTATCAGATACTTTAAAATAATCCTTATTCATTATTTCTCTTGTATATATTTTGTTTAGCTGATAATATTGCAACTATATTATTTCCTGAAATATATTTGAAATGTGCAGTATTTAACTTATACTATTACCTAATGAGAGTTATGGGCTTGTCTGATTAATTAGCTGTTATTTATACTCTTATTTCTATGGATGAGATGCATTCCTAATCAGAAACATCTGGTTTACATTAACCTTTTTAAAAAATTTATTAATGTAAAATATATATGCTGAAAATGCATCAAAAAGTACTAAACGTGTGAATGGATAATTATAAAGTGAACATATATGTAATAACCATGCAGTTCATGAAAGGAGGGCATTGCCAGCTTTCCAGAAGCCCCCTGTGTGCCCCTCCCTGGTCACAACCCTGTCTTCTTCCCTAGAGGTAACCATTCTCCTGACATTCATAATAATACTGTCCTTACTTTTCTTTATTATTTTGCCTCCTATGTATGTGTCCCTAAACAATATAGTTTCAATGTGGCTGTTTTTAAATTTATATGGCTAGGTCGTACTGTGTGTGCCTCTTCTTTCACTCAACCCTCATTTTTATGGAATTCATCCATGCTGATGTGGGTAGTTTTTCATTCATTTTCACTGTTGTATAGTATACCATTGTATGAATATACCACAATTTATCCATTCTGCACATGGGATGTTTGGGGCTGCTGTGAACAATACTGCTATGAATATTCTTCTATATGTATCCTTGTATACATGTACTTGAGTTTCTCTAGGGTGTAAAGGTAGGAGTGAAATTTCTAGGTGGAAAAAAAAAGGAAATTGCTAGGTAATAGGAGATATATATATATATATGTCTTCAACTTAACTAGATGGTGTAATCTATTTTTCAAAATGCGGATACCAGATTTCTACTCCTACCAGTATCTGTGAGATTTTTCTGTTGCACTACATTCTTGAGTATACTTGATATGCCGGACTTCAAAATTGTTGCGGATCTGATGGGTATGTAGTAATATCTGCTTATGGTTTTAATTTGCGTTCCCCTAATTACTAATGAGGTTGAAGCCTTTCCATATCTTCTTGGACCTTTGGATTTTCTCCTTTACATCCTTGTTCAAGCCTTTGCCTAGTTGTGAGTTGTCTGGTTTTTTCTTATGCATTTTTAGGATTTCTTTATATATTCCAGACATCAGTCCTTTGTTGATTATACACATTGTAAGTATCTGCTATCACTGTGTGGCTAGTCTTTTCACTCTCTTTATTGTGTCTTGAAAAACATCTAATTTGACATTTTGAAGGCAGTACGTTTGTAAGTTAAAGACTTATATGATGGGACATGAGACATTTCTTACATTTAGTCCTTTAAAATAACAGTTTATCATTTGTTTCTCCACATAATAGTGTACCACCATGGAAACTTTATATATAATGTAGGTTTCTGTCAGTCCCTAAGTTTACCCCTGTTTTTTTCTTTTTTAAAATCGTTATTTATTTATTTATTTGGTTACACCGGGTCTTAGTTGCAGCAGGCGGGCTCCTTAGTTGCAGCTCGTGGGCTCCTCAGTTGCGGCATGTGAACTTCTTAGTTGTGGCATGCATGTGGGATCTAGTTCCCTGACCAGGGATCAAACCCAGGACCCCTGCATTGGAAGCACGGAGTCTTAACCACTGCACCACCAGGGAAGTCCCTATCCCTGTTTTAATAAAAGAATAAGAACTAGTTGACTTTTTTCAAGGTATCTGTTGCATTTTACTCTATATATTATGTGACAGGTAATAGAGTTAAAGCGATGAAATGTATTAGAAAAAAAGATAAGTCCATTGGATTTGGAACTCAGTTGTCTGACAAACAGATCCAAGACCCAGGAAGGAAATCTTTACATAGTAAAACTAAGCATCTATGCTCACAGGAAAGCCTCTCCAATCCTAATTTTATATGTAATGCTTACCATCTCTGTCATCTAGTTACTTAGCCCCTAAGAAAATTAGAAGAGGAGGAAGTTACTTTTATATAGACACAGTAATAGCCACGAAGGCTGAGCTGTTGACAGCAAGAGAGGAAGCAGAAAAGCTATGAAAGCAAAAGCTGAAGGAGGAAATAAAACTCCAGCAGTTGGGTTCTATTTAGTGAAGGTACCAAGAGTGCTATTATGACCTGGCATGTCTTACAACATCCTTTGTATTTTGTACTACACCATAACTATTACTCATGTTGGTTTGTGTAATTGTCAACAGATGGGGAAATTATGTTCAGTGTACTTTGCTTTTTAAGAAGTCAGAGATGTAAAGATATTCATTAAAAGATTTAAATGGGGAGAAAAAGGTGGCGTTGCTGTTTATCTTTAGTCATCCAGAACACTTGATTATCCTGACACACACATCTCCCACGGGTTTTAGAGAGCTGAGGTGACGCTGACTATGATTTACATTAGTGGAAAGATTTGTAAAGGTGAAACTCAGCTTTTCTCAGTCCTAGTGATTGACTCCAAAACACTGATTCTGCACTCCTTTGGCATTTATTGAGGGTCTGTGTAATCCACTCTAGTTCAAGCCACTGTCCTATCACACATGGCCTATGAAAGAAGCCTCCTAATTGGTCCCCAGACATTCACTCTTACTTTCCTCTAATCTTTTCTTCACTCTGAGACCAATGTGATCTTTTTCTAATGCAAGCTCTTCGCATCTATGGCTTCAAGCCCTTTGAGAGGGTCCTTTTGCCCTTAGGGTGAATACCAAAGTCCTCAACATAACCTACGAGGGCATTGTCTGGACCTCAGCCCTCTTCTCCTCGCTGCAGCCACCCTTCCTCTTGTTTCCTGCCTCGCAACGTTCCTGGCCTTCCTTGAATGTGTCAGGTTTCTTTGCTGTCTCAGGGCCTTTGTTTCCTCTGCCTGGAAAATCCTTTCTCCTTTTGCTCTCCAGCGTCTCCCATGATCTGACCCAACCACTCATTTCAGCCTTGTTTCCCACTCCTTTTGCTCTCTCTTCTTTCAGATCTTAGCCCTTCCTGACCCTCTGACTAACTCCCCTCCCCAAGTCATATCTCTCACTGCATTCTGTATTGTTATTTCTTGGAACTTACCACCATTATTTACTATATAAGCGTTTGTTTGGTTACACAGTTGCCTCCAACACCAGATGTTAAGTCCACGAGGGCAGAGACATATCTGTTTTGTACCCCCACTGCATCACCAAATCTAACAAAATACTGATTCACAGGAGGGACCCAGTTAATATTTGTTAAGTCAGTAAACGAAGACCCAATAAACACAAGGTAATGTGTTGGGCATTGTGGGTAAGAAAGAGAACTAGAAATGGGAAACAAATATTATTAAGAAACTCAAACTTACCTAGTTTGGGAAGATTAGAGAAGGTTCAGCATTAAACTTTACCAAGTGGGTAGAGCTTATCCAGGCAGCATTGGCATTGGGAGTGGAGAGGAAAGTCATCCTAAATGGATCAAACAGCAAGAGCAGGGAAAGGGAGAAAGGACAATATAGGATAAGTTTGGGGCATGCAGAGTAAATATGCCTGATGAAGTGCGGAGTTTGTGAGGTGAGCTGTCGGAAACAAGGCTGAAATGATTGGTTGGGTCAGATCAGGGCAGACTCTGGACACCATTGAAAGGAATTTAGATTTTATTGAGTATTATCCAAGAAACACTGAGATTTTGTTTGTTTGTTTGTTTAGCATGATAGTTACAGAATTACTCTTATCTTCACCTTGATGTGTAACTGTCCTTTTGCGCTCTCATTCTTTCTCTTAGACTCAGAGAGAGTCTAAAGTGAAACTACCCACAGGCTCTGAATCTCATGCTTTGTACCTACCTCCATCCAGTACATCCATTCAACACCTCTTCTTTCCCTCTTACTGTCAAGCATCTCCTTTCCCTCTGCCATCTCACACCTCTTTGTGACTTCATGCTCCCTGGACTGGAACTTCTCCTGATTCTTCTTTCTCCAGATCCTCCCCCACCTTCAACAGTAGTTTTTGTTGCTTCCATACTGAGGTCCATGACAAAAATTCCAACATGATATCTCTGAAGTGACATCACTCCTAACGGCAGTTCCATATTCATTGTTTGTTCACGCAGCACATTATTTTGTGCACCTACTATGTGTCAGGCACTGTTGCAGGCTGGAGATGCTGCAGTGACATCAAACAGGCCAGTCCCCAACTTTACGAACACTCAGTTCTACTGGAGAACCAGGAAACCAGCAAGCAAATATAAGACCAAATGGTGACATAATGAACACAGTCACTGTAGGTCCTTCCAGTTTGATGTCGGCTTCCCTCAGTCTCAGCATCAGAAAATTTTCTTTTTCTTTCAAACCAGCAACTTGGTTTGACTTCCCTGTTTGGGGTAGAAACAGGATTTTCCAGATACCCAGGTTTGTATCTGTGGATCCATTGGGGGGCATATCCCCTGATAGCCAGCTGGTCTGTTGCCAAGTCCTGAGGATGATTCCCTCAAAATGTCTGTCACATCACCCTGGTCAGGCCTTGGTCACCCTTTGCTTAAATTCTTTAAGTAGCCTCCTAAATGTCCCCCACTGCTTTCTGGGATTTTGCCCTTTCATTTTATCTTTTCTACTGACACCAAATTCATCTTCCTAAAACATTTCTTTCAATATCTCGCTTATCTGTTAAAAGACATCAGTAGCACATTTATTTAGAATAAAGTACAGGCCCACCTCCAAAGTCATTTATATAGTTTTCCTTCCTCTGCGAGATCCTTTAGAGACCCTTACCTTTTATATAACACTATAATGCACTTATATTAGATGGAATCATATGAAACTGCCATTTTCATGGATGCAAAATGGTTGATTGAATATTGGCAATTTCTATGTTGCAACCAAATTGCACTTCCCAAACAATTGGTTGCCTGTATGTCTTTCTCCCATGTTACATTGTGAGTTTTTTGACGATCATGTCTTGATCTTAATGTTGCTTCTCTCTTTACTGTCTACTACAGCATCTGGTACAAAGTAAACAATGGCAATCGAGTGCCCCCACTCACGTTGTGATCCGCTCCTGCTGCTTCCATTTCCTACTTTACCTGATCACATCCTACCCACCCCTCACTGCCAGCCTGACTCATGCCTCCTTCATGGAAATGCTCACTACTCCACATTAATCTCCTGCCACCACCTCTGAGCCAACAATATTGCTCCCTACCCCCTGCCAAAATCGCATATCATTCTTTAACATCCAAAGCATATATGTTTTACTTTGTGTTTTCCATATTACTTAGCATGAAGTTGCACTCTTAACAGTGAGTTGAAAGATGTCTGTTTCTAGCCCTCACTTTCCACTCTGGGACCCACTACCATATTTCCAGCTGTCTATGACATAACTGCTCTTGGATGACTCACTGCAGTCTACTCAACAGAACTGAAACTAAGCTCATATGCCATCTCCCGGGTCTGCTCCTGGCCTACATCCCCATCCACAGCTTGGTCTCGAAGCCATCTCAGCTCTCCTTCATTCTCTGTCCTCCTCCTGAAATAACATTCCACTGGATCATCACAGTGATTGCACATTCCTTAGCCTGGCTTCAGATTTTTATATGATATATAAAGTCTATCTCTGGGAGCTTCAAGAGGAGAAACATGTCTCCCAAACCACAGCAACATTCTCTAGGACCTAGAGCATCCTGATAAACAGGCCACTTCCTCCTGGTCTTGCACCTCCCCGGGGGACCTCTCCTCTAACATGTTTTCCGGTAGATATGTGTGATCACCTTCACTAAAATATAATGATCTTTCAAATCATAATTGCCTTTGTTAGTATATGTCTAACATATACTGCATCATTGTGTCTCCAAAATTATCTCTCTGTCCTGATAGATATGTTTCTGACCTCGGAAAGAATGTTGCTGGAACGCATTTTCTTCATTATTAGAATGATCTCTGGAGTCCCTTTCATCAGCACTTTGTGAGAAACCATCTCCTTTCAGTCTGCTGTTGTTTCCCAGGGGTTAGTTTTTGTCTCAGCAGCTGAGTCCTGAGACCCACAAAGACAAAAGCTCACGTGTGATACCTTGTGTTATCCGCAATGCACTGAGGTAGAGCTGGGCATTCACAGAGAGGGCTCAGAAAAGACTTGTTTGAATATGTTTTATGTGTATAGCTTCTGTTTGTGTATATTTATGAACTTTTGTGCATCTCTGAATGTGTTTCCCATATTGCTCTCTAAGAAGGATTCATCTACGTGGTCTGGGAGGCAGGGATAGCTTGGATATTTTCCTCAGCCATCAGGCCCGTGACATTACAAACCAATAAGCCAGGTGCTCCAAAGGCTCATGGCCGCAGCTGGCACAGGTGAAGAGCCTACCTGAGCTGCAGCCTGGCGTTATTTTTCTTTCCCACCTGCTTGGGGTCTTCCTTTTCCCTCTAAATATGAAAGACTAATTTTTCTGTTAAACATTAAAAGGAATGTGGATGTGTATACATGTGTGTGTATTTGTGCTCCTGTATGCATATATACATTATTCGTATATACATATATGTATGCATGTATGTATAGATGAAGGAAATACACCAACAAGTAAATAGTGGTTATTTCTGGATGGTGGCTTTTTCCAAATTCTCTATGATAAGTCAAATTATTTTTATTAGTAGCAACAACAACAACAAAAACCTAATAGATGCTATTTTTAAGGATAGGACACAATTATTAGGTGATTGCTGAGATCAACCCTCTGTGTCAACCAAGGACAAAGGGACAAGCAGGGGCCTAGTAGGGAACAGAGGGATGGACTTCTCCTCAGCATCTCCAGATGAGAGAAAGTGACCAGACGGTGAATTTGGGCTGACTTGCAGGATGGGCCAAGGTTACTGAAGGTTGTGAGCTGAGGAACTGGCAACTTTGTTTGGTTGTGAAGATCAGGAGCCTTGGACAGTGGAAGGAAAGAGAAGGAAAATTTGGGGGTTGGGGTAGGGGTGGGAGAGGTGGATAGGGAGTTCATCAGGGTTTCCCCCCAAACTCAGCTGTTTTGAAAAGTATGGAAAAGGTGAGGAAAAGCTCGAAATATACTTTCAAGTTCATGAAGAGATTTTATGAAGAGATAACATGCAGTGGGAGAGAGAAAAGGCAGACACGTTTCCAGTTTGGTTTTAATCCCCTGTGACTCCAGATGGAGGGGTTTCCTGAGTGATCAGCGTGGGGACACTGGGACCTGGGGTAGGAGGGATGGGTCACCCCTGCATGGGCGGTAGGGTTCCTAACAGCAGGTTCATCATTAGGTCAACACACAGCTCCCCCACCCCCTCCCCTCCCTCCTCCTCCCTCATCTCCCAGTGTCTAAGGACATAGGGAAATTTCTGATTAGAATTCTTGGTAAAAAGACAGTTTCTAACCTTTCTGAACTTGGAACAAAAAAATTGCATGAAACAGACATTGTCAAGGATGTTTCTCCCACCCCGCCTAGTCTCGTGGTTCTCTCCAAGAGAGGAAGGAGAAATGGAAAGATGAAAAACAGGGAGGGTGACTCTTCCTCGCTGTGGCTCATTTCTTTCCTCTGGGGCGGTGTTCTGGAAGTGGGGACCCCCTGGCCTCAGAGCCAGGAGGGGACATAGCAGAGCCTGGCTCTGCACCACCTCCAAGGCCTCCCTGCTCTTCACCAAGCTGCTCGGCCAACTGTTCCTTACCAGTCACCTCCTTACCGAATTCCCAGTGAGGAGCCGTGGGGTCAGGATGAGCGGCACACACGCATGTCTAAAAGCCAAAAGTAGAGTAGGAAACAGGAAAGAACAAAGAAAGTCACAAAAATCAGTTTTGAAAAAGAGCTAAACTGAAAACATATTTCATGATGTTTATGTCTTTTCTCTCCGCACGATTCAACATTTGTACTTGTCTGTATCTCAGTTTTTCATTCTGATGAAGGAACATTTCCAGTCCGGGCCCTAGTTTGAAATTTGAGGTGGAAAAAAGCTCTTTTAAACCAGTTAATATGGGATTTGCAGTTCCCTGTGTGTAATGGAGGAATACAAACAAAGCAGTGAAGTCCCCACCAAGGACCCCGCCCATCTACTGAAAAACATACAGTCCTTTCCCTTAGAAGCCCCTACTGAAATTGGGCAGGTGGAGAAAAGCACGAAGTCTGCTGCTGTAAGGAAGCATCCAGAGCATAAACGACTGACAGTAGCAATTGTCTTTCTTCCTGAACTCCTACTATGAGCCTGGCGTTTTATGTATAATCTCTCACTCCATCCTCACAATTCTTCAAGGTAAGTATCGTTATCCTCATTTTGCAGATGAGGAAGAATGTAGAAGTTAAATAATTGCCCAAGGTCACACATCCAGAAAGTGGCAGAGCTGAGATTTGAACCCAGGTCTTTCTCACGTCCACTGTATATGCTGCCTTCTGCTGGCCAAGTTCATGAATGAAAACAGTTGGGTGATTCAGGCAGAAACACACAAAGCAACATTTTGGCCCAATTGCTGTAAGTCTTACTGTTTCTCCCTCCTGACCAACTGAATGAAATGCATCTGAATTAAAAAACCAAGAACAAGGGGAAGAAAAGAATAAAAAACCAAGAACATACCATGTTCTGTGTATTACATGTGCTAGAGATTCAAGCACACACCTGCCTCAGTGGCTTCCAAATCCATCAGACAGAAGCATCTAGAATATGTAGTCAACTGAAGATGCATTTAAAAGTATATTGCAAAATAGCCACCTCAGATTCTTTGTGGAACAAGAAAGGATGGAAATCTATAATATAACAAATATGTGCCCCGTTTATGGCAATTTTTATACCATTGGATGTCCAATGATGTCTCTTGTGCACCCAGGGACTGTAGAACATCTCATCATAACTCAGAAAACTCGTATTATGAGTGTCTAATATTAGAATGAGACCTACAGTATATTAAATAAATAAGTAATCTGTTCCTATGAAAGGGTCTGCACCTAAATAGAGGGAGCTGGGAGAAATCTCAATATAGGTGCCCCCCCCCCGCAAAAAAAAGAATTCGGGGGAGGTCTGGTTAATAAAAGCTGCTGTCCTATTAAAATGGGTCTCACTGATTCTTGCTCCTCATGGAAAATGCCCAAGTGCTTCTGGACAATGTACGCTGACAGATGTAAAAATGCAGTTGAAATGCTGCAAAACTCAGGTTTTCCAACCATGGAGTGGCTGGTACATAGAAAAGGCCTCTGCCTTAAGGATTTTAAACCAGGTGACCCTTAGAATTACCGAGGAATCATTTCAAAAAACGCATCCCAGGCTCCTCACTGGCCTGTTGAATCAGAATGCCAAAGGTAGAGGGTGATTGGATATGGGATATCTGTGAATTCCAAGCAGAGAGTTATTTTCTAAATAATAGAGATCATTAGCATTTCAAAGAAATTTAATGGCCTTTTTTTTTTTTTTTAACCACACTTCCACTTAAACTTTTCCCACTAGTCTTTGCCCTAGGCCAGATTTTTAGAAAATCATCTCAATGAGATCATGAATGGCCGTCATTTTTAAAGAGCTATGCATTGGTGTTAACTACTCTTTTAAGGTATCAACTGGGCCATATAAAACAATGGCTTTCTATGTAAATGTGTATGTATTTTCTCAGAGTTTTGGAGAACACGTGTTCAGTTTGCTTACATGCCTTCATTTCTTATATGTCTCACATATCAAACCAACATCAGATAGATTTGCAGGTACACAGGGACCATCACAACTTGAGGTTTAAAAGGAGATAAAAGTTTTTGTGCAAAATCTAATGAATACACATGATGAGATGACCCAAACCACTTCTAGTTAGGTCTTCAAGGATAACATGGATCCTCCAAATGTGTGAAGGATGCTTTCTAAGACCTTTGGAATCCACAAACATTACACACGTACAAATATCATTTAACAGATGGATTCTCCTTTACAAAAGGCAACCTAGCACAGTGGTTAGGACAGCTTTGGAGTCAAACCAACCTCAGTTCAGATCTCAGCCCCTCCACTGTCAGTTGTATGATCCTGGGCAGGACCTCAGTGCTTCAATCTGCAAAATGGGGGTAATGGTATTACCCATCCCATAAGGTTGTGGTGCAAGTTATGTGAAATGATGTGTGCCAAACACTCAGCACTTCACCTGGCACATGGTAAACATGCAATAAATATTAGCCATTAATAATAGTGATAATAAAAATGACATAAATAAATTAGCTATTAATAATGATGACACTAAAAATATTTTTTAAAACTGTTCTCCCCCTTCAGAATTTTAAACATTGCATAAAGAACAAAATGTGAAATTCATTGCTTGTAAGACTATTAAATTCTGCCACTAAAATAAGTTCTACAGATGTAATAGCACATCTATAAACTGGTACTGACAGTGAATTATGATGTGGAGGACTAGCTAATCAGGACAGCTGATGCTACCTCCCCCTCCCCAGTCCATAAGTGTAACATTATGCAAAGGAAAATATGATTTAAAATTTTTGAGTCCCTTTTGCCCTGGAAAAGGTGAGCCCAGTACTTTGCCCTTTCACAAATGCGTGCGTACTGCCCCTGGCTTTCTTCAGAATCTCATCTCCCTCCTGAATCCTTAGCACCTGCTATCTTCCCCACAGCTCAGGGTAACTGCCATTTGAACTTGATGCTGAAGTGTTTTCTCTCCCTTAATGAACAGTTTTTGCCTGGCTGGAGGTCTTACTAAGAGAGTCTCATACTGGTTTTCTCATTTTTATAAGGCAGCCTTTGATACCATGAGCTGAGCCACAGTCAAATGGAAGGTCATACTCTTTAATTCATCTTGAATTTTTCTCCTGGCTAAGAGCCATTGCTTTTTAAAATATGTCACTCTTCCAATAGCACTAGAAGTTGGTTCTCTTTGAGGGACCATTGTTCTTAAAGAAACGATGATTCCATTGCCTCCAATGGCCCAGCAGAGATGGTGGAACCAACACTGGGATATGGGGTCTCTGGCATGGCTCCCTCACTACCTCACTCAGTAATCCATTCCCTCAGCTGGCCTTGCAGCCTGCAGTAACCCACCACGTGCCTTAGAAAAAGTCCAGACTACCAC
This sequence comes from Hyperoodon ampullatus, assembly GCF_949752795.1. Taxonomy (NCBI): domain Eukaryota; kingdom Metazoa; phylum Chordata; class Mammalia; order Artiodactyla; family Ziphiidae; genus Hyperoodon; species Hyperoodon ampullatus. Next base: position 32,999,354 of record NC_136918.1, read on the forward strand.
TTTATGGACCCTGGAAACACTTGAAATCAGGAATGTTAAGTCAGTTGCTACTAAAAATCTGCTGCATAAATGGGTAAACTTTTCTCAGTTTCTTTCCCCCAACTGAATGTCATGGTAAGACTTGGTAGGGCATAGGGCCCCTAAAAGAGTTGAAACAAGAAAACAAAACAAAACAAAAAGGGTATGAAATAAACACTAATGATCACTGCCACTGGACCTCGTATGTTTTTTAAATTGGGGTATAGTTGTTTTACAATGTTGTGTTAATTTCTACTGTACAGCAAAGTGGAGTTGCCTGTGCTAAACAGCAGGTTCTCCTTAGTTATCTATTTTATGCATATTAGTGTATATATGTCAGTCCCAATCTCCCAATTCATCCCATCCCCCCTTCCCTCCTTGGTGCACTGGACCTCATATTTAATGCGTCCCTAGTTATATTATTCCTGGCTTTCCTCCTCCTTATCTGTCTGGGAAATTGGAAAGCCACAGCCGGGGTGCTCTACAGGGAACTAATGCAAGGAACAGTATACAGATTTGAACTTTGACAGTGTTCCACAGTTAAAAGTGTCCAGTGAGTGATCCTCCTCTGGATCCTGGACCCGGTTGGCTTCTTCTGAACCTTCAGGCCAAGCACTGTCCTACACAGCACTCTGCTTCCTCCATTTCCTCTAAAATTATGACTGTGTGTTTGCCAGGTTGCACTCTGTGCGTTGGGTTGCTAGAAATACATTAGGTCGCACTGACGGTTTCACTCTGTTTTCTATAAAAGGCTACAGGAATCTCATGGAAATTTTTGCAAAGTTATATGCAAATCACAGAGCCCCGGCCCTTTTCTTAACAGGATGGCAACCTTGCTCCTCGGTGGTACCTGGGACCTGGAGATCCTTTCTCCACTTACGTTTAGCACGCAGCTCACCGGGTTAGCCGTGCCGCCGTTGGGACCTCCCACCTGGACTCCCATCACCCACCTCTCTTGAGACTGCTCTGGCAGGGCTGGGGTGGGGTGCAGCCTTTGCTCAGAGGGCCACATGTTCCAGGCAAAAATCTGCCCCCCTGGGCCATGGGCTCACCCCTCGGGGCCCCTTGCTTCTTTCTCTACTGGGTGCAATTCGAGGTTGCCGAGCTTCTCTCCAAAGTCTAAAATGGTGGGACAGTAGGGACCTGTGAGAGGCCCCATGGCCCGACGCACCCCCCCTCCCCCGGCTCCCAATCTGAACACCAGGCACCCCCGGGCCCTCGCTGCCCTAGAGGTCTGCCATGTGAGTGGGCAGGTTCATCAGAGGGACGTACTTGTCCCTGGAGTTCTTCTCCAGGTTGAATGTTTCTATTGTCAGTCGCCCCAATCTGGAAAAACCCGTCATTCTAATCCAGCCTGCCTCCCCCCGTATCATGAGAAGGAGGGAGGAGGAAGGAGGGACAGTTTACGGTTATGGTTTATGGAAGATGAGGGAACTCCAGCCTTTCCCAGACACGGGCAGGAACCACTTCTCCCAACAAGTATTCTGTCTGCTTCAGCCTACCCAGGTTCTGTCACGGTTTTCTAGCTCTTCCCTAACCTCACTCACTCCTGAGGTGTCTGGTTCACAGGTCACCCTCCCAGCCTTCCTTGGCTACCAAATTGTCCTGTTAGGGGATGGGTGGGAAGTGGGAGAAGAAATAAGTGAAACAGACTGGCCACGTGTTGATAACTGTTGAGACTAGATGATGGGTACGTGCGTATTTATTATATCATTCTCTCCCTTTTGTATATGTTTGCAGTTTTTCATAATAAAAAGTTAAAAAAAAAAAAAAGTCCTTCAACTTTCAAAACACTCAAGAGAGAGCCCCTACCCCCAACACAGTTTCATGGAAACCCCACACCAAGGCAAGAGGCAAAGCTGACTCCATTACGTATATATATATGTATATATATATATTCATTTTCTAATTTTTTTAAGGCCCACTGCTTTATTTTCAGTAGACTAAACCTTATTTCTAAGAGGTCCCAAAGTTGCGCTTACTTCCCTCAACTGGGTTATGGGGGAGGGCTTGGGTAAAGGGTTCCTTAAAATCCTGAAAGTTTACACTTCCATGTATCTCACAATCTTATTGTGAGGATGGGACTTGTTCAGTGTTCTGAACTTTGCAAAGGAAACGTGCTCTCAATTCAAAGTGTCATTCTCTGGAATTGCACCTGGCTCAGGAAAGGACTGTCTTTGTACTTGAATTTAAATCTAATGGAGAACCTTAACACGGGCATTTGCATGACTAAGAATTGCTGCTGTCTTTTTTCCATATGTCACTTTCTTGAATGTGTTCTAATAAAATGATTCTAAAGCAGGCTGTTGATATACAGTGATTTATAAATACTTTCTGTTGAGTGCTGAGGCCCTTAATTTTATACCAAGAATTCACCCCATCCCACTTTCTGGAAAGATCTGTTTGTTGGGGACAGATGCAATGAGTGTACGTCTGGCCTAGTTGCGGCACCACTGCAATTGCAGTCACTAATGAGAATCATGTCAACCACAGCGATTTTGTCTTCTGGTTGCCTAGCAGCAGAATTTGTTTTCCAGAATAAAGATGGCCATATGAAGTAGATGAGTGTGATGGGGGAAAGTGGAGGGGGCAGGGCAGGAACAGGAGGATGATTCCCTCTGCCAGAGAAAGGGCAAGGCAGAAGGAGAGACAAAGGCAGCCAAAAAGAGAGGTCAAGTTCTAATTTGTTCTGTTCAGTGATAAGAGTCAGCATGTTCAAGTGATTACCGGTTGTTAAACTTTATTTACAAAATTGCACCTTTTGATATCAAGTTAGAGCAAGTAACAAATTTCAAAATCTCAGCAAGCTAGAAGCAAATAAAAATATGTATTTCCAAGGGTAGATATTTTGAGAAGCACTTTTGATTCCAATCTTTATCCCCCTTTGGCCAGACTGGCCAGGGCACTCTCATGAGCCAATAACCAACTTGGGCCAGTTCTTTGGGATAGGAGGCTTTGTTAGAAACCTTGTAAGGGGCAGAGAAGGCAGGACCAGACAAGGAGCCTTCCATATCCTGAGCACCCTTCTCACACCAGATGCTGGGAAGGCACTTGATATACATCAACTCCTCTAGTTTTCAGAGCCATCCTGAGAGGCAGGCAGTACTGTCTTCATTTTCCAGATGAAGAGGCTGAAGCTGAGAGAAGTAAATAACTTGTACAGAGTCATAAAGCTAGATAATAGCAGATCTGTGATTCAAACTCAGGTCTCTGATCCCCAAACCCATGCTTCTTCAGACCACAGGGCTGATGGCCAGTGCCCAGCCTGGGCTCTCCCTTGTACCTTACCATGGTCTTTAATGAATTTTGCAACCTCTGTGTGCCCTGGGGGGGGGGGGGGGCGGGTGGCGTGTGGCAGAGCCAGCATCCTGCTCTTCCTGTGATTGGAGATCCCTTCCAGGTCAGGGTTTTGCAGCCCACATCCTCATACCTGGGACTTAGTTTTGTAGAGCACAGTCTGATGAGGCTGAGATCCCCATTCAGTTCTCACAGGGATTTGCTCACTCAGAAAATACTTGAGTGTCCCTAAGTGCTGGGCATTATGAACTAGGTGGGCAAATATAGACTCAGCCCCTCTTCTCACAGAGCTTACCAGTGGAGGAGATAGGCATTAATCAAGGAACACTTGCATGGATATATAATTATAACTGGAAGGGACCTTGGAGATCCTTGAGATCCACAGATGAAACTGAGACCCAGAAATGCTAAGCAGTTTGCTTAAGACCATATAGCAAGTTAGGGGCAGCACAAGGACTAGAACTCAGTAGATTTCTATTCTTAGACTGCCTTTTCCCTACTATGTCACACTCCAGTCTCTTGCATACCCAGAAACTGCCCCCTAACCACAGCCAGCCCTATGAACGTATTGATCAATCAGCACACTATCCCCAGCCTAGGAAAAGCCAGACAGCAACTATGTAATGATAATCAAACAGCATAGTGAACTGAACCCTTGAGGATGGCAGTTACCCAAGCCTTGTTTGCAGACTTATTTCAGAGCCCAAAGCAAGAACAGAGAGGCAAGGCTCCCGTGCTGTAAGAAGAGTGCTTGCAGGTGTTTCAGTGTTTTGGTCTGACCCAGTATTTTCTCATCTCCCAAGTTCAGTAGTCATTCATTCACTCACTAATTCAACAAATATTTATTGAGTGCCCACTAAGGACCGTGCACAGTTCTCAGAGCTGGGGAGACAGCAGTGAAAAAGTAGAGTGCCCTCGTGGAGTGAACATTCCACCTGGGGGAAACATGATAAACGAATACATAGGTAAATATCAGCATATCAGAAGGTGGTAAATGCTACAAAGAAAAGTATATCAAGAAAGGGAAGTGGGGAGTGCTAGGGGAGGGGTGATGCATTTTTAGGTAAGGTGGTTGGGAAAAAGACACCCCTGAGAAAATTATGTTCTCGGTCATCATTTTACACACACACACACACACACACACACGACTGTGCAGTATGATTTGAAAAGTCCCCTAAGTCTTCCCCTACCTCCTTCAGAGAAATAAAGGTTTCTCAGTAGCATGTCCAAGAGCCCAATTCCTAGCTTTCCTTTTTTTTCCTTTGAGCTAAGTCAGTGGTTCTCAAACTTGAGTGTACACCAGAATCAGCTGGAGCACTTGTTAAAACACAGATTGCTGGACTCCACTCACAGAGTTTGTGATTCAGTAGGTCTGGGCTGGATCCAAGAATTTGCATCCCCAGATGCTGCTGCTGCTGGTGGTGGTCCAGGGACCTCCCTTTGAGAGTCACTAGGTTAAGTATTATAGCTGGAAGATCTCTGCTAAAATCCTGAGAAAGGATACATCTATTCATTAGGATCCATGGACTTTATCAAAGTAACTATTTCTGGAAGATCAGGATCCTTAAGAAATGTGACTTTTTTTTTTTTAAACTGGGGTAAGTTTCAGAAGCGACAGCCCAAGACCCCAAGCATTGAGGAGTTAGGGCAAAGGACAGGTCATGAAAAGACGGTGACAATATTTCATTGCTTGTCTGTCAATGCTTTGCATTTTCCTAGCATTTAATACTTTTACAAGCCCTTTCCTCACTACTCTCTTTTGGCAGTTAACCTGTTAGGTAGATATTTACAGATGTCATTATTACATTTTGTAGGTAAAAAAATTGAGACACAAAGAGGTTATATGGCCTGCATAGGGCATCAAGGATGAGAACCCCAGTTGCGTTACTCCTAGTCCAGTGTTCTTTGTCTACTCACACTCTGCATAACATGAGCTGTAGCTTTCTCCTGGGGCATCTACCCCAGGCCATTAAAATCCAGGACATGTAGTTGCTCTTTGCCTTTGCTCTGTTCAAAATCCCACTTGCTGCAAGTAGATTATACATGTAGGTGATTAACTGTGACAAATACTAAGCCCTGCATGAGTTTGCTCTACCATAAACACATTTCTCTTCTACCAGGTATCGTACAGAGAAAATGCTAACTCATTTTAATATTAGCCCAAGCTAGAACTAATCATTATGAAAGCAAACCTGCTGGGGGAAAAGCAGACATAATACTTTCCAAAGGCAAATAGAAATGGTATTTGATTATGTGTACCTTTGCTTCCATTCCATTCGTCGAGATAATTGAAAGTTTCCTGTAACACTAAAGCACGTAGCGAAAGGAGAGTGGATTTTGTTAAATCTGATGACTGATGAATCACTTTCTCAAGTACTTAAATATACCAAAAAAAAAAAAAAATCATGGACATGAAACATAAAATCCTGTTTTCCAGTACTTGCCTTTCTGTTATTTTCTCCAGTCCTGCACTGATTTCTCATAGTGAGAGAGTAAGGTCTCTCACTGAATCTCACAGACGAGGACCCAGGGGTTACAAGGAGCTGTTTCCCATCAGCTTCCATACATGTTTTTGACCATCGAAGAGCCCAAGGTATTAGAAGTTTCATTTCTAAAACTGCCCTCATCTGTCTCTCAACCCGTTGATATTCTGACATTTTCCTCCTGTACTGCCGTTGGGACCACTCATTTATTCAGTAAGTACTTAATAAGTACTTAGTGTGTACCAGACACTGTAAGAGCCACTGAACAGGCTACGAAAATGAGTTAGAAATAATCCTATCCTCAAAGAACATGGCATATATTAGAATCACTTTGTAAATTATAGAATAGTCAACACTGAAGTGTATTCTAGATGTAGGTCATAAACCCGTGTGAGCATCTCCCCATTTTAATTCTCTGTGTGCTCAAAGAAAGCTAATTATTAAACTATTTTAGCGTCAACATAAAACAGGCATCATCAGGAAAGAAAACTTACCTGGAGAGGAGAGTGGGATACGGAAGAAGCTCTACTCTGTAGCTCTGAGCACACACCAAGATGTGCATTGGCAGCCCCAAAAGCATGGTAACAAGGGGGCGGTATAGGATCTAGCATCTGCTGTAGATATTCCACATGTGGACTATAACAAATTGAATTTATGAGGATCATAAAACTTGGATGATAAGAAATTCCATATTGTTGAAAGATCTGGTATGAATGTGTTTTTGCTGAGCTTTAGACTCCAAAGTATGCTATAAAAATGACTGTTCCTTAAAAATATATAGTTCATGCCCACTGCAACACAAGGATTGAGCATATAAGAAAACAAGTTGGGTTGGAGGAGATGCGGTGGCATGCAGAGGATTCAATTAGTTGCATCTGTATTAGAAAAGCCATGAGAAGAGATGCAGACTGTAATTCAACCATGTGTATGTGTGTGCATGTGCATGGGTGTGTACCTATGTGTACACAAATATACATGCACAGGAAAGGTGTTGAACCCCAGTAAAAATGATTTTATGAGGATGTGAGCCCTTTAAATAAATTCCAAATTCATAATCCAAAAAGGAAGACAAGTTTAGAAAACTGCAAGTGCAGCCAGAAGACAAGGATAATATTGTAGTTCTGGTGACCAAGTGGCTCAAGGAACACCACTCACACACCTTCCTCCTACTTGTATTGGGCCATCCGATGGTGCAGCAGCACTCCCTCCCTCCACTCCTTAAAGGAGCTGCTCTGGCTCTGACTCCATTCTGCTTTAAGGTGTGCTTTGTTAATGGTCGAATCCCAAGACAGGGGTTCAGGGCAGATGCACAGCTGGATCTCACATCTGTCCCATGAACCCTATTTATGCTAGCTCTGCAAGCCCATCCTGGCCTGGGAGGGGGTTTTTACAGCACTGGTGCTGTATCCAGCCTTACCAATGACCATGAGGGGTGCTAGTGGTGTGATCATATAGCCAGGCCTGCTGTGGGTGTGTCTGGTCAGGGATAGCGGTAGCCACAGGGAAACATAACAGTGATGGGGGAGTGGGTCTGTATGTATCTGCCTTTGAATTTCCGGGCTGGTGGAATAAGGTGTGTTATTCTATTTGTAAGGATGTCCAGAGATTCTGTTTCCTGGCAATGGTGACCTTTTAATGGGCCTTACACCCAAGCATCGTGTGAAGTTTTTAGATCTGGCTATGCTGAGTTCTGGGCGGTTGCTATGGCACCAATCAGGGTAAAAGGATCCCAGGGTGCGAGTGGGGACTGAAACATAGTTGATGTAGAAGCAGTGTTTAGATTTCACCGGTATGGCACGCTCACTCTGAGAGTGACTCAGAAGTATGGCCCTCCAGGAGTTGCTCTGGTATCTCATAGATTCATGAGGACTTGCATGGGCATCTTAGCCCTGAGAGGAGCAGGTGTTTAAATTGATTTACACAGTTAAGTTCCTACAAGGCCTCCGGAAGTTGGCAATGGAAATAGGAGGCTTTATACTTCCCAGATTCTTCCTTCATTCTCGTTTGGCATTGAAGATGCTGACATATTGCTTTATTTGTTGGGACAAGCAACCAACAAACTTGTTGGAGAGCCATTGATATAGGGACCTCAAAACCAGACCACTACAAATGATCTAAGTACTCTCTGTCCACCCTGCAAGGCAAGCTTCAAAGCAAGCTCAGAGATGGAATAGATCATTAAAGGGGGAGGCCCTTGCAGGGTCTCACTGGTTGGTTGGTGTTGCAGGATATAAGTGATCACGTTCCAGCTTAATGGCACAGCACATGGTGTCTAGTAGGGCCAGACAGGTGCATAGCCTTCTAGGAGAGGCCATCAACCCAGCATTTCTAGCTTCTGAGGAATAAATGATTTAGAAATTAAAGTGAGAAGGTAGTTATCACAGTGAGCCTGATGGTGTTACAAAGATGATTGCTTAGACCATTGCCACATGCCAGTTTCCCATCAGACCTCAAATTTGGCTATAATAGTCAGAAATCTGGCTGTTTTCTCCTGGATTAAATGTCTTTTGAAAGAAGCATATGCAAGTAGGGGTGGTGGTTGGGATCCAGAAGGTTGAGGCTGGATAGCATCGATATTTACACTGGACACATTGGTCCCTTTGGCAAATGTTTGACATGGGGGAAGGCTGTCAAAGATTATGGCCAAAGTAATGCAATGATTTGGGCTCTGAAGGGTCCCCTTAATTATCGGAGACTATGGGAAAAGCTAATACATCCTCAGAGATCAATGAGAGGGTCATTTATCCAAAAAACAAGAGAATGAATATTATTAATAATTAGTGACCCTCAATAAATACTAGATATCCATCACATCATTTATTCACTCAGCAAATGTTTATTGAATACCGACTATGTGCCAAGCGCTATCCTAGACAACAACAAACCAGACAAGAATTCCTGCCCCCATGGAGCTTACATTCTGACGGGAATACAGACAAATAAATAAGTAAAATATATAAAGTACAGATGATGACACATGCTATAGAGGAAAAAATATAGCTTCAAAGGATGTAAGTAGTGCAGGGGATGAGGGAAGAAGTGAGGGGAGGATCTGAGTTCTGGTGACTGACCTAATCGGAGATGCAGAGATTAGTGAAATCAGGCCAGATGGTCTCAAGGCAGATCGTGGTAACATGGCTGTGAGTTTTGGAGGAGAGGAAGGGTTGAGGGTTCTGCGAGGAGCACACACAGGTCTTAGAAATTTCTCTTCATTACTCCCCAGAAAAGCATGAAGACCTGGGGAGGAGTGGTCTTACCTAGGGAACAGGTAGGGGCTCTCAGGTAAGATGGCCTCTCCCCCAGCCTTCATGCCTCCTATGGAGCCAAGAGGGTGCCCAGGAATGTGCCCCAGAAGTCAAGTGGGCCCCAGACTACTCCCCCAGCCTCCACCAGGGGTCCAAGTGAGCCTTTCTGATATGGTATTAGCCTAGGTTAGAGGAATCTGGGTTCCATCCAGTCTGATGAGGACTTCACCTGTGGTGTGACCAGACATCCCTCAAAGTTCACATGATGAGATTCTTGAAAATAAATACAGGTATGGTCCAAGTATAAAATGAGTCCAGGAACCAAGAGTTCATGGAATAACTGTTCATAAATCTCTAGAAGCTCAAAGAGGCTTTGCAGATTCTGAGAAGTATGGTACAGTATTTGTTTTGTCTTTCATAGGCTTAAATTATGAATTCCCTTTGGTTACCTCACCTGATTACCAGCAGACTGCAGGGCCCCTCAAGTCTAGCTTGATAAAGGTTCAGCAACAGGAAGAATAGTTCCCAATCATGCCTGTTTAGGACAAATCCCAGTCACCAGTACAAAGGCAGAAAGAATTCCAGTTCTCTTTATCAAAAAACAGCATGGGGCCCTGGGAGACCCTGTGAAGAGGCACAGGAATTCAAACTAGAGGCTTAAGATATTAACTCATATAGAATCTGTTCCTTGGGCCCAAGTAACAGATATGTTCAACCTAGATCTGAGTCCCTGGCAGCAGGAAGATGGCTCAGTCACAGTTGTGAGGTAAATGTGGCTTCCTCTCCCCAAACCCCACTTTGGACTCATAGAACTTAGGCAGCAGACTGGGGAGTTAAGGAGAAGCTGGCTTTCTCCTCCCAGCTGCATCAGTTTGCCCTCAAGAGACAAGTTTTTGGTTGAAGCCAAATGAAAGGGGAGCTCAGGGTACTAGCATGCATACATATACACATGTACACACACTCACACACACACACACACACACACACCCTCCCATTCATTGTGTAATACCTTCCCATCTAATGCAAAGCCTTATTTCTAGAGAGGTACATTGTAAAAGTAAGTCCAGAGAGTTGTCTTCCTTAGCTATATAGAAAAATTAGTCTCAAATGGCATTGGTTAGCCCTTCTAGAAAAGGGCTGCATGGAATAAGTTCATTGCAGCTCAGGTTTTAGTCCAGGAGCCGATTGATGCATGACAAACAAAATGACATTCTCCATGTGGCTATGAGAAATCAGATGTGACATTTGGTTATTTTCTATTTTCTTGGATCAACACGTTTGCTCAGGACGGGGCTTCTGACCATACCTGGTATGAGCCAACCATCTTTTGGCCTATCCTGATAAAAGTTTAATTTTGAACTAAAACTAAAACTACAGGATGCAAAAACATTAAAAGTTACATGTAGATGTAGATCATTAGCTAGATAAAGAACCAGTATAGTTTTATAGGATCCATGTCAAATCATACTAGTAATTGGATTTGTCATTGCTACAGAATAAGTTCCATGAGGGCAGGGATTCTTGTCTGCTTTTCTCACTGCTGTATCCCCATGCCTATACTGGTGTCAAACACATAGTAGGTACCATGAGTACAATTGCATAGTATAGAACAAGTGCAATTTTTTAGTGTGCAGAAATACAGGCCATTTTTAATGCAACCAGACTGGTAGGCAAATACTCCATTGTACTACTGGGGAGTAGGAAGAAGTTCCACAGAATAATGTCATACTTGCAAAAACAAGAAGCATGCTGCTTGAGTTAAGGATAATGCAAGAGTAGAAGACAGGTTTGTGTGTCATATGATAAGCAAAGCTAAAATCTGAGATCGAGGGCCAGGACTGATAAACAAGGAAAGCAATTGAAAAGTTAGCAAAGAATCTCCAAGGCCATAATCAAAGGAGCAAGCAGAAGCCCAGGTGCACAGCCAGGTATGGGAAACTACCATGTGGTTTGAACACTGACAATTCAAAGGATTCTGATAAATGCCGACCCTTCTCTCGACAGAGTTTATACCCACCCATGAGTTTTTAAATGTATCACTTGACTTTTGGGGCTCTGTAGATAATTTCTAATTAAGAATGGCAAATGGGAAGATTGAAAAAGGAAAAGTGCCAAGGGCTAGGAGCAATAAAAAGGAGAATAAACCCAACAGCTCACATGTCTAAAAAAAAATGAAACAATTGTTATGAAAAATCAAATTTGAAAAATGTCTCTCATTTGGTTTGCTTCACTGAGTGAGTCGCCAATGAGGAGGACTACAGTTCCAAACACATTGTTGATTGCAAATGCACTTCTCCTCACTGCCCTGCCCCACCACCATGCTCATGATTCTTGTTAAACATTCCTAAAGCTCCGGGGAATGAAAATGTGAGAATTGATGCATCTGTTGTGAGTCAGCCCAAGAGATGGTCAACAATGGGATCTGATGCCAGTTCCCTGATGGCAAATGAAGCTGGGCTTCAGCTTGATTTTACTGAGCTTTAGAGCTGTTCCCAAAGTACACAAAAGGAAAATAAAATATGCTCCTTAACTACAAGAATTGTATAGTCCAAATGGGAGAGAAAAAATATACTCAAAAAACAAAATTCACACTATGTATGATGCATAACTATTGCTTTAGCCTAAGAGATTCCAAAAGCTACAATTATCTCTCCTCCCTCTCTTTCTCTCTCCAACACTAAGGATGAGTCATAGCATGTAATGGCTGTAATCTTCTGGTTGTTTAAAAAACTAATAATAAAAAAAATAATCATGGTAGTAGTAGTAACAACGACAATAATAAAATCTAGTATGTCTTCCCAAATTGCATTTAATATGTATATGTCTATATTTGTCTTAGAATGACCCCTTTACATCTGTGTCCCTTTCTTAACTTTATCTTTCCTACCACTCTCTCAATGTTCCTGTACTCCTACCACTATCTATTCCTAAGACAATATCTTCTCTATTCAGAGAAGAGAATGAAAGCAGATGTCTTTGTCAGGACAAGCTAGGTTATGCTGTGGTAACAAACAACTCTGAAAATACTGTGGCTTAGAACAACAAAGATTTATTTCTTGCTAACACTACATATTCATAATGGGTTGGCTCTATTCATCATAGGGAATCAGGGACCCTAGCTGATGGATCAGCTTCTAAAGTTGCCAATTACTGTCCCAGACAGAAATAGAATTCTAAAGGACTTTAACCCAAAATTAAATGATCCAGCCTGGAAATGACTCAACTTCAATGGCCAGGACTAGTCATATGGCTCTACAAAACCAACAGGGGCCAGCAAACCGATCAAGATATTTGTCCAGAAGGCAAAGAACTAAAAATATTTGGTGAACATCAGAACGACTACATTAGCAGTAACATCAAGTCATATTGGCAAATAATGTACGTTTTGGCTCTAACCCATTTCAAATATTGGTCTACTCAACAGGTGTGTGTGTGTGTGTGTGTGCGCGCGCGCGTGCGTGTGTGTGAATTTCAAACATATACATTGAAATAATGTTATTCATGTTTAAGTCATTGTTTGCTATCTGTTACTCCCGCTGCCTAATTTTCACTAGGCTCCATCCCTGACTATTAGGCCCTATATATATGGGGTCAGTGCATCAGTGACCAATCAGAGTATAAAGATTAAAAGGCTTCTTGTTCCTTGTGAAACTTTTTCTAGACTTCGGGAATCAGTTTTTGAGGATACAATGTCCTGATGAGTCTAGAGGGACATGAGCTTTTTCATATCTTAGGGCTTAATTTATTACATTATTTATATGCTAACCTGTAGAGTTCTCTATTGGTATCTGGCATCAGACTCTACACAGAAAGTGTTACACAGTAGGGATATGAACTTATTGAATCCCTTGTGGCAGAGTCACTGACTAATGTTTGAAAGGATGTTTTATGTAAGTGCAAGAACATGACACATGTGCCACGTTGCTCCTATTATAAGTAGTGCTATAAGATTACATGACCTCATTCTAGAAATCACATGGTTACTCCATCGTTAAGCAGCTAATGGTTTCACTGGGAAGCCAGGGCAAGCTGTACTATAAACCACATTCAAATTGTCTGTAAACACAGGGTATTGGATACAAGCAGACCTGGGCAAGAAAATATAGCACTGCAATGGGAAGGAAGTTGAAGTCAGGAAAGTTGGTTTTGCTCCTCATTCTGCTACTGACCAGCTAGCTGTATGAGCTTTGAAAAACATTTTAGCCAAATCATCTATCTTCTCCAAACCTCAGTTATCTCATCTGTAATATTGGAAAGTAATAGGAACTTATCTCTAAATTTCATTCATACTTAAACATTCTGTTTTTCTATAACTGGCTTAATTGTAACCTGGAAATCTATGACTCTTACTGAGAAAAATCAACAAGCATCCATCCTAAATAATGTAGAATTGGGAAAATGATATTTATATATAAGGGATAACCTAATTTTATATGTAATTATTATCTGTATTGATAAAAGAGATGTAGTACTAAAACAGTGGTTTTTAATGTTTAGCTTTGAAATATAGGCAGAGTTTATCAGAAATTAACATATATACTCTACTTTCTTATTTATTTATCTATTTATTTAAAAAAATATATTGAACCTCTACCATATAATCAGCTGGGTTAAATGAGCAGAGAGGGGCAAGGGAATTGAGAACATTAGCAAGAGCATTACTGAAATAATGGATCATGGAATACAAGCTGCATAGGAAGGAAAGTGATGAAAGGAGAGTATCAACAGATTGGGAGATAGTAGAGGGCACCATGAGCTAGAGGTCCCAATGGGGTTAAAGAAAGGTCATAGTAAGTGTAATTAAATAAAGGAGAATAAGTTGTGGTCAGGAAGCAAGATGTGAGACTTCTCCTTCTGACCAAGATAGAGAAGCAAGGACCAGATATACCTGCCTGAAACTACCAAAAACCACACAAAATATAGGAAACAATTTTCAAGACACTGGACATCAAACAACAAAGGACAGTGTGATCCCCAAGAGACAAGAAACAAAGTGAGCCCTATGAATACCCTAGCTTACTGCCCTGAAATTCTCAGGACATCAAGTTGAGAACTCAGAAGGATCTCACCTTAGTAGTGAAAAATAATAAGCCCTAGAAGAACTAGGCTCTGGTTCTGCCTAATAAGTCTTAAAAGGATCAGACTTTCAAAGTAACTTAACTGCATGCCAGGACAAAGCTCAAGAATAGTTATAGGAATACATAAAATTTGAGCAGCCAATAAGGTGTAATTCCCAATGCCTGCTATCCAATCAAAAATTACTAGGCATGCAAAGAAGCAGGAAAATATGACCCGTAAAGAGGGAGAAACTCTATTGAAACTTACCAAGAATTGACACACGTTAGAATGAGCAGACATGGACATAAAAACAGTTATTATTAAGTGTTCCATACATTCAAAAAATTAAGGAGAGACATGGAAGACATAAAGAAAAAAAAAATGTTGAACTTCTAGAGGCGAAAACTACAATGTCTGAGGTGAAAAATACCTGGATAGGATTAACAGTAGATGAGACATTGCAGGAGAAAACATAAGTGTACTGGAAAGCATAGTAATAGAAACTATGCAAAATGAAACACACAGAGGAAAATAAATTTTTTTTAAACGAACAGAGTATCAGTGAGCTGTGGAACACTTTCAGGCATCCTAATAGTCATGCAATTGGAGTTCCCAAAAGGGAAAGGGGGCTATAAAACTATTTAAAACAATCATGGCTGAAAATTCTTCCAACTTGATAAAGCCTGTAAACATATAGATCCGAGAATCCAAATAAATCCCAAGCACAAGAGCTAAGAAGAAAACTACACCAAGGTATATCATAATTACATTGCTCAAAACCAGTGATAAAATAGAAAATCCTACAAGCAGTCAGAGGAAAACATACATGCTATATTCAGAGGAACAAAGATAAGAATGACAGCATATTTCTCATTGAAAACAAGGCAAGCAAAAAGACAGTGGTGCCTCAGAGTGGAGTAATGAAAATGAAAAGAAAACTGTCAGCCTAGAATTCTATACCCAGTGAAAATCTCTCTCAAAAATGAAGGCAAAATAAAGATTTTTTTTTCTGATATAAAAAAGTTGAAAAACAATTATTCACCAGCAGATCCACACTGCAAGAAATGTTAAAGGGAATCCCTTAGGTAGAAGGAAATGATATCACAGGGAAATAGGGATCTGCACAAAGAAATGAAAAGCACCATGGGGCTTCCCTGGTGGCGCAGTGGTTGAAGGTCCGCCTGCCGATGCAGGGGACACGGGTTCGTGCCCCGGTCCAGGAGGATCCCACAGGCCGCGGAGCGACTGAGCCCATGAGCCATGGCCGCTGAGCCTGCGCGTCCAGAGCCTGTGCTCCGCAACGGGAGAGGCCACAACAGTGAGAGGCCCACGTACCGCAAAAAAAAAAAAAAGAAATGAAAAGCACCAGAAATGGCAAATGCATGGGTAATATACAAGATTTACAGATAAAGAGCAGTAAGAGAGAGAGCCTTTAAACAAGGATGTTTAAAATCCTCCAAGAGGTAA
Source organism: Hyperoodon ampullatus (assembly GCF_949752795.1). Lineage (NCBI taxonomy): Eukaryota > Metazoa > Chordata > Mammalia > Artiodactyla > Ziphiidae > Hyperoodon > Hyperoodon ampullatus. Next base: position 33,014,922 of record NC_136918.1, read on the forward strand.
AGGAGGAATACTATATATAAAACAGAAACAAGTGACTGTAAAACAAGAATGCACACTGATGAAGAGAGTATTACTGATTTAGAAAACAAAAGTGAAGAATCTCCTAGAGTACAACCAGAGGGATAAAAGAGATGGGATAAAGAATAATTTTAATAAGAATTCTGGGATAGAGTGGGAAGGATAGCAAAAAGACATTTTTCAAATAGATAACAGAATTTTCTAGAAATTAGGAAATGTGGAAACATTGTAGTGAAACTAGAGAGCATCAAGAAAAAGAAAAAAAAAATCTTAAAGTCAAGAGAAAGAAAGAAGTGGTTACCTAAAAAGGAATAACAAACAGCTTGATAATAGGCTTCTCACCCACCATGACAGAGACTAAAAGTGAATGGGTAAGAGCATCAGTGTTCTAATGGAAAATCTTTGTAACCAAGAATTCTAGGCCTAGCAAAATTATAATTTAAGAGTAAGGGTGAAATAAGTGTATTTTCAACATACAAGAACTTCGACATTTTACTACTCATAAATCCTCACTGTTTTGCAAAAAGAAAAATGAACCCAGGAGGGAGGAATTAGATGCAAAAAGATATTGTAATTAAAAGGAACACTAAAATACTATGGTAAATATAATTTAATACTGAGCACAAATAACATGAATAATAACCATTTGAAACAAAATGGAGTATTCTGAGGGAGGGTAAAGCAAACTCAGATCCTTGTCTGACTTAAGAACAGGATAGAAGTAGGAATTAACTTAGACTTTGTTAGAAAAAACTACTTTTTTTTTTCTGGCCGCACCATGTGGCATGCAGGATCTTAGTTCCCCAACCAGGGATCCGGCCTGTGCCCCCCGCAGTGGAAGCATGGAGTCTTAACCACTGGACCGCCAGGGAAGTCCCAGAAAAATATACTTTTTTAAGGGTAATGTAAGGATAGCCACTGGGAGAAAAGACATAGAATATATAATTTAAATACTGGTAGAGAAAAGTAAGGAGAATAAAGCAATTTTAAACAATTTGAGAGAGAAAAGGTAAAAAAAGAAACAGAAAATTCATGGCAAATTGAAAATATAAACAAAAAGTCAGAAAGAAGCCCAAGTATATCATTAATCACAATCAATGCAAATGAATTTAATACATTAATTAAAATACAAATACTTTCCATTTGGCCCTATTAATCAAAATTCAGGTATACACTGTCTAAGAGAGATGCAAGTCTAAAGCAATGATACAGAAAATAAAGGAATGGAAAAAGGTACACCAAATATTAACCAATAGAAAGATGGTATAGAAATTTTATTGTCAGATAAGATGTAATCATTTAATTTCTCTTGTTCTTTAAATTCTTATTATGTGTGGTATGTTTATTACTCCAGCAAAGCTAATACAGAAATTGCTACCTGGAATTGGGGTACTGCCAGACCAAAATGTTTTTAAAGAAAGATGAGAACAACAGAAAAGGAAAATATGTCATATTGGCTTTGGAAGGGGGCTGAAGTTAGAGGAGAGTGTTACTGGAAGCTGGAAAAATGGAGATCTACATTTGCAATGGTGGAACATTAGGAAAACCATCATTCACAATAATTTGGAAGGCAGCTCATATATTTAATGAATTAGTAGATTAAGATGAAGAGTCCAGGAATTTTTTTAAAGGAAATAATTGAATTGCTTAAACAAAAGCAATAACAATGGTGTGTATGACTTGTAATGTGTGTAAATGTAAACTATACGTCAATAATAGCATAAAGGCCAGGAAGGGGAAAATGGAATGACTATTGTAAGGGTCTCATGTGATCAAGAAGTGGTATAATATCACTTGAAAGCAGACTGTGATAAGTTAAAAATGTATACCAGAATCCTAACACAACCACCAAAGTAACAGAACAAAGAGTTATAGCCAATAAGCTGTCTTAGTCTGCTTGGGCTACCATAAGAAATACTACAGTCTGGGTGGCATAAACAACACATTGATTTTCTCACAGTTCTGGAGGCTGGAGTCCATGATCAAGGTGCTGGCAAATTCGGTTTCCAGTGAGGACTCTCTTCCTCGTTTGTAGATGCTGCCTTCTCCCTGTGTCCTCAAACGGCCTTTCCCCTATGCTCATATGAAGAGAGGTCTGTTGTCCCTTCTAGTTCTGATAAGGACACTTGTTCTACGGGCTTAGAGACCCACCCTTATGACCTCATTTAACCCTGATTACCTCCATAAAGCCTTATCTTCAAATACAGTCACATTGGGGGTTGGGGCTTCAGCATGAATTTGGGAGGTACACAATTCAGTCTATGACATAAGCCAACAAAGGAGATTTAATGGAATCATAAAACATTCTCAGGTTATCCAAAAGAAGGCAGAAAAGGAGGGGAAAGGGAACAAGGAACAGAAAAGAAAAATAGAAAACTAATAGCAAGAAAATAGACTCAAACCTAATCATATTCATAATCACAGTAAATTTTAATGGTTTAAACCATTTAAAGACAGAGATTGTCAGATTGGATTTAAAAAAATAAGACCGAAATAAAAAAATAAGAAATGCACTGTAAATATACAAATAGGTTTTTTTTTTTTAAGGGCTTCAAATGCTTGGCTTTTTATTTATTTACTTATTTATTTTTGGCTGTGTTGGGTCTTCATTTCTGTGCGAGGGCTTTCTCTAGTTGTGGCAAGCGGGGGCCACTCTTCATTGCGGTGCGCGGGCTTCTCACTATCGCGGCCTCTCTTGTTGCGGAGCACAGGCTCCAGACACGCAGGCTCAGCAGTTGTGGCTCACGGGCCTAGTTGCTCCGCAGCATGTGGGATCCTCCCAGACCAGGGCTCCAACCCGTGTCCCCTGCATTAGCAGGCAGATTCTCAACCACTGCGCCACCAGGGAAGCCCACAAATAGGTTTTTTAAAAAAGATTTATCATCCAAACATTTTTAAAAAGATTTATCATCCAAACAATATTACAAAAAAAAATATATATATATATATATATATAGAGAGAGAGAGAGAGAGAGAGAGAGAATGGCTACATTACTGTCAGCCAAAGTAGATTTCAGAGCAAATAATATTACAAGGATAAAGATGGATTTTCATAATGATAATCAAGGAGACCTGACAACCCTAAACTTTTATGTGTATAATAACAGAACTTCAAAATACATGAAGCAAAAACTGATAAAACTGCAAGGAAAAAATAGACAAATCAACAATTACAATTGGAAATTTTAATCTTCCTCTTTCAGTAATTGATAGGATAAATAGAAAATCAGTAGGAATGTAGAATACTTGAAAAACAATCAACCAGCTTGATTTAATTGACATTTATAGAACACCTCACCCAATAATAGAATACATATCCTTTTCAAATGCTCACAGATTATTTACCAAGAGATCATATTGCGGGCCATAAAATAAGTTTCAATACATTTAAAGGAATTCAAGTCATATAAAGTATGTTCTTGGACCACAATGGAATTAAATTAGAAATAAATAGAAAGACCTCTGGAAATTTTCCAGGTATTTGGGAACTAAACAACACACTGCTGAATAACGCACAGGTCAAAGTGGAAACCAAAAGGAAAATTAGTTGAATTGAATGAAAATAAAAATACAACATATCAAAATTTGTAGAATGCCCTTAAAGAAAGGAATATGTCTACTTTAGTGATATGGGAGTCAGAGCAGTCAACAGTGGTGACCATGGCCTGACCTTGGGAGGGGTGGCTGAAGTGGAGTGAAGGAGGGGCTCAATGGATAGAACCAAGGCCAGGGTGCTGGAGGGGCTGCCCGCAGGGAGCGAAGCCACTCAAGATGATGACGGAACTTAGAGTAGAAAGGGGAATCATCAGCCTGGAACCAAAGTCACCAAAGAAGGAAGGGCTTCTAGTCCCAACTTTGTTATCTTTGCAAATCGCTTCATCTCTCTGAGCCTCTGTTTGCTTATGTGTAAATAAGGGAGTTATGAATTCCCCCTCTATATATAGCTTTTGATAGTCTCTGTGTATTTTAAATGTTTTAATGTATATACATTTTACCTAAGCCTCTCCAGGTGCTTTTTGGGAAATAGCAAAATATTAAATGATAAATGAACATGTACACACATAATCACTAAGGCCCATTCAAACCCTAGCATTCTGTAATTTATGCCCGAAAGCCATATCATCTCCTAAATGGCCCTCACAGCCAAGCAGCAGTAGGGAAGGTGTCCTCCAGTCACTGTGGACAGTCCAGAGAGGACGAACTTGTTCAGAGTAAATGAGGGAAAGGAAAGGATTTTTCATGCCTCCAGAATGGCCCAAGCTAAGGTTCAGATGCAGGAGCAGCAGAGCCCAAAGAAATAAATGATGAAAAGGCTCCCATGGTTGGAAGTTGTAGGAGTGAACACTGGGGCAGGTCAGATGAAATCAGGCTGGGAGGGGTGTTGAGACTTACAACCATGCAGGAGAGTCTCTGAGGACAGAGACATTCACAGGAGAGGCTATTTCCAGGGCAGCATTCACACGGGTAGGCAGGGGATCATAGGCTGCAGGGCTACAGTTCATCACGGAACAACACAGAGTAACCAGAACTTGCTGGCAAAAACAAAGGTATGAAAATACATGCAAGTGACATTGGGTACAAGACTTTACTGCTGGCTATGTGAACTTCAGAGGACAAGAATCTTCTAGAAGTTTTGGGTTTGGGGAAACATGAAAAGAAGTGCTTTCATTCAATATGAAGAAAGGCTAGTAAAGCAGAGGACTGGTAGAAGTACTGGACTGCCTTTTTTGGGTTAAAGCTGAGTCGATTGATATTCGTCACTATTTAATAGGTTTAGAAATTCAAGACGAGTCCTATAGAGGCTAATTATCCCATCACTGGCACCTTTCCTGCAACTTTTGTAGCTCCTGGCAGGGGACTATTTGGGTCTTTTAAGTTGAAAACATCAAAAAGAGTCTTCCTAAGAATTTAAATTAAAAAAAAAAATCAGTACATGATTGTATAGTCAGTTAGGCAGGTAGAGGGATATTTCACATGAAGAAGATTTTTTAACACTATAGACTTGTAAATACTCTTGTAAATTTTAAACTTGTGAACACTAAAATATATAAAATGAAGCAAATTTGAAAAGAATGTGTTTTATATACAGATATTCTCACAAAACCTCAGTCATCATCAATCACTCTAGGTCGCCCTGTATTTACTTCTTACACTGACTTACAGCTTGTTTTTCATGTTTTCTTTAAGGCAGAGATTTCTGGGGCTCTGCCTGAACCAGCAGTTCTTGAGTTTTCCAAGAATGCTGCAGCATGGCCTGTGTGAAAACTTGCCTCTCCAGTCTGTTGCAGTCTGTTCTGGTCTCTGGGGTTTCAGAGCAGCCGTGTTGCAGGCATTGCTGTCAGCTGAGCTTTCCTAATTAGTCCTAGGGCATTTCCCTCTCTCTCTGTCTTCTTTTGTCAAAGAGATAATGGTTCTTTGATCCAAGCTACTTTTGAATTTACTTTTCTCTTCTGATCAGAATAGAAAAACATGGAGATAAAAAAAATTTCCAAACTTCCCCTTCCTACCTTCATAAGATCCTATCATCTATATTGGTTAGGATTAGAAGGTTTAACTACATATAAAAGCTCCTAATGACTGGCTTAAATAAGGTAGAAGTTTATTTTTCTCTCACATAACAGACATCTAAATGTAAGCAGTCTAGGACTGCCTGAGAAGCCACAAACTCATCAGGTACCCAGTCTCCTTCTAGCTTATTCCTCCACCATTTGTAGGGTTTTGTCTAATTCATACTCCAAGATGGCAAGTGTTCCAAGGAGGAGTTTGGGCAAAAGTGAAGAAGAGTCATCCCTCTCACATTAAAGAGACTAGATGCAGCTAACACTCAGGCTTACATCTCATTGGCCAAAGCTTGATAATAAGGCTACTTTAGCTGCCAGGGAACCCAGGGAATGTAGTCTTTTACTGGGCAGCAATGTACACCCTCCTCCTCCAAAAAATAAGTCTTAGTATATTACTAAGAAATAAGGGCAGAATGGACTTTGGGAGCACCTAAAAGTCTTTTTGCCATGCTATCTCTTATTATCAGAAAAATGACAAGTGGCAATCTAGTGTACTTCTCTCTAATTCCCGCCTCCACATTTTGTGCTTATTTTCTACAGAAGAATATTACTGTATAGCAGAAGTATCCTTGAGACTCACAACTCCTAAGTCCTTCCATATCTCATAAAGGATAGTTGTATTTTCCCCCCTTAATATTTAAAACGTATTTTGAAACGGATTAATTTTTAAAGAATTATGAGGAATTTCCTCAAAATTGTTGATGGCCCAGTCCCAGTGCAAATTCCAAAATTATAAGCCAATAAAAGGCATTTAAAATAAAATATATACCTGCCCTATTTCCAAAAAGACTTGAGAGATTTTAATGAAAACACTAAAAAATATGTGAAATTTTAAAATTTAACATGAGAGAGTTCATATGAAGGAAGCAAAAATGTAGACGTTTAAAAAATGTGACGAAGCAGAGCACAGCTCTTTCCATCCAGTTCAGCAAATTTAAATCAACAATAATCAAAAATCCTTTCTGTATAAGAAAAAATTTGAAACCACATAGGCTCCACTGTTAAGGCATTTCCAATCCAATGAAAGACACAGGAATGTAGACAAATATCCAAGGCAAAGATGTGCCTGCTATGATAGAGGTACAAATAGCATTCTGCTAGAGAGTGAGGGAAGAGGTTATTTGGAGCTGCTGATGGTGATGACCTGGGTGGGAGCTGCTTTTGGAGGGTTCGGGGATGAGGCTGCCTTTGAGCTGGGCTTGAAGGTGGGAAAGCACTTCCAGAAGATGAGAGGGGGAGGGGAAGGTAGAACCAATTCCAAACTGAGAAAACCTCATAAGTAAAAGCGAGGGAAATGGGAAAATATTGGGTATGTTTGGGAATCAGCAAGTACAGCTTTGACTTGGAGCCCAGGGTCAGTCTTGGTAGCAGATGAGTTGGAAAGATTGAGGGGTTGGATCTGAGAGGCCTTAAGTTGCATGCTCACGGATTTAGGCTGGTTCTCTAGGCAGGAGAGGAATAGGAAAAGAAGGAAGTTGAGCAGATTCTTGTTTTAGGACCACTATTCTCTCAGAAAGTAGTGAGCAAGACTCTCTACTGTTGATGAGAAGTTTGTTTGCTTAAAAAGAATGTAAAGGGTTTAAAAGAGGATAATGTGAGAAGGAATAAAAAAAGGAATGAACAAGGGGTTGTGAGCAATTTCAGAGTCCCCATTGGAGGTGTTGGGAGTGAATTTGTCTTCAGATTTTGACAGCAAGAGCAAAAAGGCAAACACGTTAGGTTAAGTAATATTTTGGTTATTGACAAGTATCAATACAAATACACTGTGTTGGGTTTTCCTTAAACTGTATGGATTGACATTTCAAGATGTGCCTTCTCTCAACACTGCCTTCTTTCAACACAGTGGGATGATTGTGAGGGCCCTTGATGTAGGAGCCAAGGAAAATGACATTGAATTGCTGGAGTGTATGTGTGTGTGTGTGACAGAGAGCAAGAGCAAGACAGAGACAGGAGTGGTATTTGTTACTCTTGGTTAAGTCAGTAAGGGTAGTAGTTTGTGGTCAGAGGAATAAGATATGTATGCATGTTGCAGAGCGGCTGGCTGACATTTGGAATATGTTCTTAAAGCAATGCTGGATATTCTGGGGCATGGTGACACTAAAAGAAGTGCAGAGAATTTTCCATAAAAGAACTTGTAGCAAGAGAAATTTAAATGGGAATTAAGCGATGTTATCTCTGGAGTGGGAGGGAGACAGACTTTTCCCTCAATTTTTTCAGAAGGGCTCTGTAAAGACAAAATGTCAAAGATAAACATGGAGATGTAAGCTGAGCAAATGTCAGGGCCCCAAAAGGCCAAGAGCTCAGAGTGGCTGGAGCAGCTCACCAGCCGCCCATGCAATCTGAGTCCTCAGCACCTCCACCCCGAGATTCAGTGAAGGGCAAGCTGTGAATCAGAGCGCAAAGTTAGAGCTCAGGAATGCTTTTCTATCTTTCATGTACCTAGTGCTCTCATTTAGAGATAAGTAAACAGGCCCAGGAAGATCCAGTGACTTGCCCAAGATCTCCATCCACTTAGGAGCAGAACCAGATGGCTGCCCAGACTCTTGTCTCTTGGCCCAGTGCTCCCACACCATCTCCATTGTGCTGTCACACAGTGTCCTGAGGGCCAGCAGAGTCCACCCTGAGAGTGTGTGCAGGCCCTGGAGGCTGGGTGTGTCACTCTTAGAAAAAGAGACAGTGTGAGGGAGTGGTCTGTGGCTGATGAAGAGGAGCTGAGGGAAGCCGTCAGAAGGGGATTTCAGGAAATATCCTCAGATGGTCTTAGAGGGTTTTAGGAAAGAATCTACTTACCACCATGTTTCAGGGATATTAAAATGCAGCACAAACTGCTCTCCTGTATTTAGGCTTTCTGTGCCTTTTGGGGACTGATAGATCTCCTTTCTAAAATGCATTGATCCTCTGAGGGAAATAGCCTTCAGTCAAAGTTCCAAATCCTCTCCCAATTGAGAGGCGAAAGACTGGAAGTTTTAAAACATTGAACATTGTTCCATTAAGTGATGAGCATGACCATAGTTATATGAACCCCTTTTCCACCAGCTCCCCATCCATCTGATTGAGGCCCAGCACCAGCTGCAGCCCTGTACACCCCACTCCCCAGCAGCATGCTTTAGGGCTTAGTGCAAAACAAAACTGGAAGGGAAGTAAATACTCTGCCCAGGGGGCTAGTGAGGTGCTGAATAAAGAAGGGGGTGTGACCACTGGTGTTTTATAAGAAAACTGAAAGAAAGAAGCTAGATAAGGCTTAAGTTTTCCAGGTTCTTTTTAAAGGAGGTAAGGGAAGAAAAAGGGCAAGAGGTCAAAGATGTGTAGATTTTTATAGATTTGACCTTAAATTATTTTAAATGCAAGTGAGATAAGAAATGAACCATCCAAAGAAGTCTCTGTTTTTTGGGGAGTTTATTTTTCATTTATTTTTGGCTGCGTTGGGTCTTCATTGCTGCGCACAGGCTTCCTCCAGCTGCGGCGAGCGAGGGCTACTCTTCGTTGTGGTGCGCGGGCTTCTCATTGTGGTGGCTTCTCTTGTTGCAGAGCACGAGCTTTAGGCGCGCGGGCTTCAGTAGTTGTGGCATGAGGGCTCTAGAGCGCAAGCTCAGTAGTTGTGGTGCACGGGCTTAGTTGCTTCGCGGCATGTGGGATCTTCCTGGACCAAGGCTCGAACCCGTGTCCCCTGTGTTGGCAGGTGGATTCTTAACCATTGCACCACCAGGGAAGTCCCCAAAGAAGTCTCTTTTATTTTCAGTCACCCATTCAAGTCCTTCTAGAAGAACAGTGTAGGCCACCATGGGCCCAGGTCTATCCATATAGTTTATGGAACAATTCTGATTTTAAAGAGACATGGTCTGTGGCCAGACCATGTGTCCTGGTTTTTTTGTTTGTTTGGGGTTTATAGATATGCTACGGTAATATGGTTACCACATGTGTATGGTGAGCAGCTAACTGAGCACAAGTGGGTGAGAATCTTTGAACTACACTAACACAGTTTTAGAGCTGGAATGGACCTTGATGATTTTTTATTTAGTCCATGCATTTTGTTGTATAGATGGAGTAACTGTGGCTTAGAAAGGTGAAATTGCTTGTCCAAGCAATATGGCTGCTAAGTGATGGAGCTAAGAGTCATACCCAGGATCTTTCACTTTTAGTCCAAAACTCTTTATACTGTGTCCAGATGCTGTGAAGGCTGGTATTTTGGTAGTTCAAGGTCTGTTCAGTGGGCACCATTTAACAAAATGCAGCCTTTGATGAGGCACTGGTTTATGTCCATCCCAAGTGCCGTTTAAAGGTTCACAAGGCTCTTCCCTAATTGTTTGCCAGTCAAACCCTCACAGCAAAGCTTAGGACACACAGATGTCTTAGTTGGTCTTTGCATTGCTCTGGACTGATTATCACCTCTTTTGCAGAGTTAGGAGCAATTTCTTTAAAACTGAAAAACAGTTGGTTAGTTCCTAGTCGCAGCTTGTCCTTATGAGGGAGTAGAGTTCATGTCCTGTGTCTTGGCTGCCATGAAGTACAAGCAGTTTTGGTGTCACAAGTGTTTTTGTTGTTTAATTGTCAGAATCCATGGAGCTCTTTGTGTATGTGTGTTTTGACTTAGAAAACCCTTATGATTCTTGGAATTTTACAATCACACTGCTTTGTTTATTAAATTTCCCATCAGCCATGCCAGCTCTAATTAAATTCATTTAGTTGCAAGGTAAAGAACTCTCGAGAGAGAGAGAGAGCTCAAGAAAGAGGTGAGTATTACCAGGAATCAAAGAGGGAGATGGACTCTCATAGGAATCGAATCCTAGTGGCCACAGTAGATTCGGACCTTGTGGAGCCTGGGTCTGTAGGATGGTCCTAGATCTAAGATGGTTGTAGGGACTTCATTTGTGGTTCCACTTTAAGGTCCTCTCCCCGTGTCTGCTTTACCCTGTCCCCATCTCTCTTTTCTCAAGAGATAGGCAGATAGATAGGTAGGTAGGTAGGTAGGTAGATAGATATATACATCTCTTCTTCACCTTATCGCCTCTGCTTACTCCATTTTCTGTTCCCACATAACCTTGGCTTGCCTATGGCCCATTGTGATCCCTCTGACCTTTCTCCTCCTCCTAAATGCTTGTACTGCCCTCAGTTAGGTGTGTCATTCCCTTGCCATTTCCTAGTTCACATTTTTTAAAAGAGAATCCACTTAGCCCCACTCACCTTTTTTTTTTTTTTTTTTTGTGCGGTACTTGGTCCTCTCACTGTTGTGGCCTCTCCCGTTGCGGAGCACAGGCTCCGGACGCGCAGGCTCAGCGGCCATGGCTCACGGGCCCAGCCGCTCTGTGGCATGTGGGATCTTCCCGGACCGGGGCACGAACCCGTGTCCCCTGCATCGGCAGGCGGACTCTCAACCACTGCGCCACCAGGGAAGCCCCCCCACTCATCTTTTTACTGCAGGTCATGTCCTACATCCCTGGTCAGCCTTTAGGGTAGCTGTCAATGGGCAGGTGCCCGCTCTGGTCCAGTCACCTGGGGGTGCAGGACGGAATGGAGTTATGTGACAGAAGATGTTGCTGTCTAAGGCCTGCCCTGTCAGCAGCGCTAAGCAGGGCAGCTTCTTGTAGAAGGGGTTGTGTCATGCCAGACAATGTCCTTAATCTGCTTAATAGAACAAATAGGTGGTCAAATCATCAGGGAGGCAGCTGAGAGCAATGTGAAGTAGAATGTAGTGACAAAGAATTTGTGGTTCAGGTCTCAACTCTGGAACGTAACAACTGCCTGATGTTGAGGAGGTTCCCAATACTCTGAGCCTCAACCCCATCTGTAAAATGGAGATTTGTGAGGATTAAATGAAATAATGCACGAAAGCACATTGTCAGTTGTGAAGCACCACACCCATGTGAAGGATATGACCTCTCTAGACCCCTCCTAAGCACAAAATCTTCTGTTGGTGGGAATTTTTATGTATCCTTTTCTAAGATGAATATCACCTCCCAGAACGTAGCTTGCACCTTTGGGTTCAGCTGATGACCTCCTTGCTATCTGAATCTGCAGAAATAGCCCAGAGAGATCAAGGTTGTTACATTTTACACATAGCTGACACAAACTACATTATTCCTAGAGTGTTCTGTTCAGAGAACATAGGATTTGAGGGCGGGCACTCCTTAGTCTTCTGACCCAAATCTCCTTTACCCACAACTGAAGAACTAAGGCTTAGAAAGGTTCATTGACTTCCTCAATGTCAGTGGTAGAACCAGAACAGAACTCACTCAATTTCTATTGCTGTGTAACAAATTACCTCAAAGCTTAGCTACTTAAAACAACAAACATTTATTATCTAAGTGTTTCTGCGGATCTGGAATCCAAGAGTGACTTTGAGATGGGTGCCTCTGGCTCAGGGTTTCTCCTGGGGTTGCAGTCAAGATGTCAGCCAGAGCTGCAGTCTCTGAAGGTCTGACTGGGGCTAGAAGCCCTACTTCCACGAGAGCTCCCTCACCTGGCTGTTGGCAGGAGGCCTCAGTTCCTCACCATGTGGACCTTTCTCTTAAGTGTCCTCATGACATGGTTGCTGACTTCCGCCAAAGCCAACGATCCGAGAGAGAGCAAGGAGCTAACTGCTATGCTTTTTATCTCCTAGCTTCAGAAGTCATACATCAACACTTCTGCCATATTCTGTTAACTAGAAGCAAGTCTGTAAGTCCAGGCAACACTCAGGCAGAGGGAAATTAAGCTCCACCAACCACTGAAGGGTGGAGTATCAAAGAATTTGTGGGCATATTTTTCAAACACCACAAAAGGTTTTCTTTAATATATTATTTTCTCTGCAAATGAGTTCCATAAAGAAATCAGCTTCCACCACCCACCATCCCACTGGCCCCCAGTTACTTGATGAGAGGTTAGTCTCATTCAGAAGTAATCAGTGGAGGGGAAATTACGAGGATACCTTCTCATGAAAGCATTAAGAAAACCTTTGTTGCAAACAGGAAAGAAAAATAAGGAGAAAAAGTTATAGGAAAAAGAACATTGAAGGGGAAAAAAGAGAAGCAAGGGTGCATTAGATTCTGACTTCTATGGGCAGAGCTCTCAGTTTAGGAAACACTGTGTGAACAGAGGCTGTGTAAAATATGTCCGGGGGCTGGAGTTTGAAGATCCAAAGCTCTAGGGACCTGGATTCCAGTTGCAGAGCGTGACCCATGTGTAAAATAGCCCCTATATAAATACAAGGGTGTTAAATACCGTAATTGAGGTACCTATACTGTGCATCAGCCACATGTAAGAAAAACTCAATTTTCAGGTAGTGGGGTTTGGGAAATCCTTGCAGAAGATACGTATATAAACCACTAGATACCCCACCATCTCCACCGCACACCCCGCACACCAGACCTCCTATACCCTTTCCTTGCTCTCTTTTTCTTTTTAGCACTTGTCACGAACCTTCGAACATGCTGCCTATTTTGCCTATTTATCTTGTTTACTGCCCACCTCCCCTACAAGAATGCAAACTCCATGAGGGCAGAAGTGTTTCTTTTGTTCAGTGCTGAACCCCTAGCCCCTAAAGGAGTGCCTGGCACATTGTAAGCACTCAATAAGTATTTGTTGAATGAGTAATAATTCATAATCGGGACATAAGGAAATTGAGCTCAACCATAAAGGAGCAGGAGAACTTGGCAGGTGGGCGCTGGAGGGCAGGGTGTTCCAGGCAGATGGGACAGCTGACCAGAGGCCCTCGGATGGATGTTCAGGGCCTGGCCGTCTGCATGGCTGGGCCTGTGGATGGAGGGCTGCTGTGGCAGAAGGGAAGGCTGAGGAGGCAGGTGCTCGAGGATGTTGTGAAGCGGTTAGGTTTTTCTTATGCGCAAAGGGGATTCACTTAAGTTTTAAGGTCAGAGGTGATGTGTGTGCTCTTCCTCCACGGTCTGGCTGTATTGAAGAATGTACAACGCTAGGAAGGCCCCTATACTTGCTGTGTTACCTAACATCTGACTTGCTGCATGGTGACCAAAAATTCTGACTCTTACTCTAGCAACGAGCATTTCATTCTTCATTTTCTCTTTCTGGTATAGGAAGGGTGAAACTCTCTAAAGATTGGGGTCTTTCGTGTTCTCCTTCCTTTGCCAGTGAGCTTGAGACCAACACTAGGCCTGGGAAATTCAGTGGCATTTGTGGCACATATGACAGTGGCTTTACACCTAGGGAATGAATCATGAATTTCTTGCTCTAATTTTCAACTTCCCTGACGTGTAAGGGGCCTTTCCTTTCTCAAACCTCACGTGCTGAGATAAAAAAAAAAATCCATCTTGCAGCAGCCGGCAGTAGCTGTGTTGAAGTGTGGGAACCTCACACGGAGACACAGAGCTGTTCCCGGAAGCCCAGCGGGTGAGGGACTTCTGCTTCCTGTGCTTGGCCAGAAAAGAAGTCGGCCCCCAGGCTGGGTTCCTGGTGTCCTCTGCCCAGAGGCCGGGGCAGGAGGCTGGGCGCCCCCCTTGCGGTGAGGAGACTGCTGCCCTGGTCATGGATGTGGCATTAATCTCTGTTCAGCCTTCACTGTTAAGGCAGGTAGGGGATCTGTGCCATGCCCCACCCTGATGGAGCTTCTCTGAGGCCCAGAGAGTCCAGCCATCTCTAAGGGATCATGATTTTAGATAAGGAGGGCAACTATGTCTTAACTTTGTGAAATCTCCTCTCAGCCCAACGTCAGAACACAGCCCAGCCTACACCTGCCTTTATGGTTGAGAAGGCAGAGACTGAGCACAGGAGAGCTTTTGTCCTCAATTGTCTCCTTTGTCTCAAATTTTCCTTCGTGCAAGCAGGAGAGGCAACAGAAAGACTGGAGAGTGTGCTTTATCAGGGGAATGGGCACGCAGCCCAGAGAGTGCTCATCAGCTACTAATTTAATTCCATTTTAAAAAGGGGTCCTAAAATATTTTAAGATTTAATGCTGTTTTCAGAAGAAGCAAACACCACCCTCGTTATCCTTTTCATCAACAAGGCCCGCGTACCGTAAAAAAAAAAAAAAAAAATGTAATGAATAATGGGTTGTGGGGGGCTGTGCCTGGAAGCGAGTGTGAGTGAGGCTTCAGGTGCTGCTCATGTTCTTTTCTGGGGTTGGGGTGCTGATCACACAGGTGTGTTCAGTTTGAGAAAATTCATTGAGCTGATAGATGCACTTCTCTGTATGTATATTATCAAAAGTTTTAAAATAAAATGAATAATTTCTCTCTCTAAGAGAAGAGGGACTGTTGCATCTACACTCAATGACTCAACCAATCACACCCAATAATAATGACAATAGTAATAATAACAAGAACAACAGCCATTAACTGGATATCAGGTGCTTCACATGCATTATTATCTTTAATCAAAACGGCACCTCTGTTAATTTTAGTACCTCAGTATTTCTGATGAGGAACTTAGACCTTGTATCTTCAGCATTGCCAAGGTAACACAGCTAGTCAGTGGTAGAACCTGGATTCAGACTCAGGCTACTAAGTTCAAAATCCAGCCTATAAACCACCGTATTTTCCTCCAGTGAACTCCTAGCCTTACCGGTTCCCTCATGCACCTGTACCCCATTGCCACCACTACCACCTGAAACACAGGTTCTGGGTTACAAATATTGATGTATTTTAGTAGGAAAAAAACCAAGAAGCTGAAAATGATGAAGAAGAATGCTGTGACGTGACACACACTCACAGTCATTTTGGCTGGTACCAAACACAGAGCTCTGGGATGCTCCATTGTTGAAACAATGCCATAGAGTAGGAGAACATTGATAAAACTAAGAAGGCACTCTAAAACTGACTATTCAGTAACTAAGCCAAATAGCCAAAATACTATAAGTTTTCTTATATACACACGCCATCTAAAGGGAGGGCTGTGTCCTTCTGACTGCTTCAGTATCAAACACATTGGACAGACAATTTTAGTCCCGGGAAGGGGAAAGCCCATTGTGCAGACCACTGCCAGAGAACGTGAGAGACATGAGATGTGGGGAATCGAGAGCTGTGCTTGCCCTTCAACGGTGGGGAAGACAAGGTCTGCAGAGGATAAGGGAAGCTTTCAGTTGGAGTGTCACCCACCCATCAACAGCAGTCCAGAGGCAGAAATGACCTGGACCTATCGGGGCACCAGCAAGAGATCAAGCAGAGAAAATCTCTGGACAAGTAGTGGAAGTTGGGTCGAACAAGTGAATGGGAGGATTATGAGAGGCTGTGAAGCCAGGATGAAGCTGGTAGAATTTGAAGGGACAGACACAGCAAAGTTAATGTGAACTTGAAATAATAGAGTATTAAGACGAAGCTGGAGCATGGAGGAGACACCCGCAGAAATGCAGAGGTGGGTGGTGAGGGCCTGGATTAGCGAGGAGCTGTCCAAAAGACGAGAAAGAGGTTTTCCATAACCTGGCAGGAACAGGTGACAAATCAGATATAAGGGACGAAGAAAAGGGTCACAAATGACTACAGTTTTGTTCAAGAATGTTTTGGAATTTGGATGGGCAGGTAGTTGATCTTGGTTAAATAGTAGAGGAGGGAGCAGAGAGGGAGGAAGGGGAGGGGAGGATGGGGAGGACCCATGGACCATGTGATGTAAAGGCATGCTGGCCTCAGAACCAAGAAGATGAGGCCCTGACACTAATTTTTTTTTTTTTTTTTTTGCGGTACGCGGGCCTCTCACTGCTGTGGCCTCTCCCGTTGCGGAGCACAGGCTCCGGACGCACAGGCTCAGCAGCCATGGCTCACGGGCCCAGTCGCTCCACAGCATGTGGGATCTTCCCGGACCGGGGCACGAACCCATGTCGCCTGCATCAGCAGGGGGACTCTCAACCACTGTGCCACCAGGGAAGCCCCTGACACTAATTTTGTGATCACATCATGTTCACTTGTCCTGGTCTCTGCTTTGTTAAGTCTAAAATTAGGAATTTCATCCAGGAAACATTTATTGAGCACCTACTGTGTTCCAGGCACTCTGCAACTGTCCATCTTGTATTTCCCACATGGGGTAGGGTCAAGCCTTCTGGTGAAGCAACCCAGGTGCAGCTATTCCCTAGTTTTTGCTTCCCTCTAGTGGCCACTGCATGCCACTGGCACTGTGCTTTTGCTCTTGTGTTCCTGGAGAGCTGATCTGAATTGAAAGTTAAGGGGTTAAGATGGAGCTGGATCACAGATCATGCATAGGTAGTAGGGAACAGGTAGTAAGCAGCGTCCAGCAGGAGCATCCTGGTAGTTGGTAACAGGTGGGGAAACAGTGGTGAGGAAGATACGCTGTCCTGAACCACACTCGAGGCTTGGGGTGGCAGTCAGTCCCAGAGCAAAACCAGCCAACGGCAGCAGATAGAAGCAGAAAATCCCATTAGGACTCACCCAATAGTGGGTGAACCTGGAAAAGTGAGAAGCGTGGGGTCACAGATCAAGGCCCGTCTTCACACTGAATGGGGGGAGGATAGGACCAGGAATGAGGGGAAATCCTAATGGTGATTCACTGACAGCAAAAACCTGACAACTTTTAGGGAAGCCGCTGTAAGACTCTGGGAACCCTTTCTGTTGCTGCTGCTCTCTCCTTGCTGGGCACTTCTTCTGGATCATTCATCTGCAGAGCTGGCAACTCCTCCAGCTGCCACCACCAGGGCGGAGCCAGCACAGTTGGAGACGGCCCGGTGGTGATGGAGCTGAGCAGGCCAGCATAGGAAAGAGGCAGGTGCTCTGGAATCCCCCGGCTGGTGGGTAAGCAGGAGTGAAGTTGTTGTCCACTGTCCCAGCCCAGGGAGGGGCTGAAGCTAATAACAGAAACAGCTCAGAGCAGACACAACCACGGCAGTATCCATGGCGGGCAGTAACGGGAGGAGCACATCACTTCTGAGGAGCCCCATTCGTCATCCCTGGGCCAGCATCTCACAGTTCCCCTGTCATGACACTCAGGTGCTCGCGTGATGTGTGTTCCACAACAGACAGTAAGCTTGGTGAGGGCAGGTCATCACAGCTGTCTGCCTCGCTGCTCTGTGCGCTGTGCCCAGCACAGTGGCTGGCTGGAGAATAAGCGAATAAGCCTGGATGAGATAACTGCACTCATAAGACTTGGAGTCCTACCTTTGCGATTTGCTATCCTTGACCCTGAGCCTGTCATTTCCCTTTGCTGAGCCTCAGTTTCCTCTTCTGTAAAATCAGGGATCCATGAGGATCAGATAATGTCTGTGAAAGAGTTTTGTACGCCATAAAGGGCCATTCATCTTTTTCAGCTTGAAAATGAGAAATTAACAGGATGTCCCCTGGCATCTCTTTTGGCCTAGGAGACAGTCACTATGGGTGTTTGCTTTCTGAGTCAAAGCATGGAGAATGTGCTTCTTTTGAATGTGAATTTGTAACTCACCCCCAAGCCCACCAGCAGCTGGCCGGCTCTCTCTTCCATGCTCAGCAAGGGCTGAGACCAGCCCCTCTCTCATGAGGTCAACAGGTCACCCCTGAATCTCACCCATGCCCTCTTCCCAATTCCATGCTGCCTGTGCTCAGATTAGCCAATAATAATCAGGCTGACTGGTATTCCCTGGTCAATTAGGGGGAAGTGTGGCCTCTTTCCAGGGATCGTTTTGCCAGATTTCTATGTGTGAATGGACACCTCCACCCTATCACCACAGCGTGAATGTGTTATCCAGCCTGATTTGGCAAATAGTTCTAAGAAATCCCTTCCTGGCTTGATGTCAGTCTGTTGTCTCTCTAGGAGGTCTGGTGTAGGAAGAGGAGGGAAGTCCACATTCATGCCCCCATAAAGGAAAGTTGTAGCCCAAATCATATCCTCAACCTTTTAACCTGGGCTTGGGAATATATGATTGCTTTTCTTTTTTTTCCCAGTCTACCAGTTTCCTTCAATATGGGTCATTAAGGATGCTTTGGAAATGGATTTCTATTCCCTAGATACAAGGTATCAGTGTAGAAACCATGTCTCGAGTACATGCCAAGTTATGATTACTGTATAAACAATAGGTAACATTTGTTGGGCATGTAATGTGTGTCAGTGTTACCTGTGTTAATGCCTGTAATCCTTGCAATAACTCTATATGGTAGGAATTAATAATACCCCTATTTTATAGCTAAGAAAAATGAGCCAAAGCCAGGCTAATTAACTTGCTCAAGGTTACACTAATAGTAATGATGGAGACAGATTCAAACCTAGCAGTCTGACTTTAGGCCTAATAACTCTCAAAATGGGAAATGGTGACTCATATCTGAATAACTGAGGTTTGATAGCATTTTGCATTTTTGTGAAATCCTCTCTGGTCTGTGGCTGGATTTCCCCTGAGGTTCAACTTTTCAGGGCTGCACAACCCACGCAGTGGACAACTTGCAGGAAAGCCTGGGGGCAGCCCACAACTTCTCATCTACCTGGAGAGTTGCTCTTTGTAATCTCATTTCTCCCAGCCGCCTCTCCTCCCTCTGCTGCAAATAATCTTGGGGTTTCCAAAGCCATTCCCCTAGGCTCTTTCCCAGGCTATGGTGCGTGTTTGCAAGAGAGTGCCTTCCTGCCAAGGCAAGTCAGATCAGCAGTATGGAAAGCCTCGGGCAAGCACAGAGGAGCCAGGAGATGCCTCCCTCTTGGCAGGACAGTTATCTCCAGACTAAGGGTCAGTGTCGCAGAGGCCCAAGTTCATTGCATAGCTGTTAACCCGCCCCACCCCGGCCCCATCTCTATGGACAGCTTGTGCCTAGCCTAGATGGTTCTGAAGCCTGGGTGGGGAGGACAGAGATAAGGAGCAGACCTACGGAATTCTGTATCCATTTGCATTTCCCTCCTCCTTGCTGGAGAGCTCTAACCAGCGTTTGATAAATTCATGGTGAATGATCAAATGAATAAACGTTAAGCCAAATCTGAAGCCCTGTAACTTCCCCCCTTGGTGGGGGAAGTTACTGTGCCCAGGAGCAAGTCTAGTTCCTCCTCTGTGTGGATCTGGTCATCTGTTAGGAGCCTACAGCATAGTATCTTTGAGCTCTGTCCTTGTTCCTATCTTTTTCTCCATTTTTATCTCTCACTTGGGTGAACACAGTGAAGCATAAATTTCAGGTTTACAGATGACACAAAACTGGAAGAATCACCACTGTGACAGATGAGAGAGTCAAGAACACTATGCTTTAGCTAGAAAATCTCATTTAATGAAGATAAAAAGAAAATTCTCTGAGTTAAAAGTGTCAGAGCCCCAAGTAAAGAAAGGGAAGGAGCAGGCCTGAGAAGACCCTGTGAATCAGACTGGGCTTTGCAGTAGATACTGCTTAGTAGATGCCAACAGCTTGACTTAACTAAGAGACTCTCAGACCACATAGGTAGAAGTATAGCAGCTACTCCTGGGAAGTGAGCACGTGCCTTAGTCTGTGCTGAAGACTCTGCCTAAGGGGTTGGATTCAGTTCTAGGGGCCCCCTATTAGGAGGGACAGTGACATACTGAAGTTTATCCAGAAGAATATGAAGAAAATATTGGAAACCACACATTCTAGAGCCGTTGGAAGGAATGTTTGGAAAAAAGAAGACTTAAGAAATCCTTGATCTAGTCTTACCTATGTGAAGCTCTGTTGAAGAAAGATTTCTTCTATACTACCCTAGAAGGCAGACTGAGAATCGTGGATGGAAATTACAAATACAAGGAAAATGTTCTTAAAACCACAGCTCTCCACCAGCAGGGAACAGTGTCATAAAGCAGACAGCAGGATATCTTTAAAAGGGCCCCGCCTTGAGTAGGAGGCCAGTGAGAAGCCCATGAAGGCCCTGGGCTCCTGTGATCTGTAATCCTAGCGGCCTCTCCCAGCTCTGCGTCCTCTGCAGCGTGGATTTGAAAGCCATCCTCCCACAATGACATCGCTTCCATATATCAGTGCATTAGGTAGGAGCATGGACTTAGAGCCTTGTGTATTCTCCTAGAGCGATGCAATCACTAATCTAGCAAAGTTTAGTGAAAAGCGTCCTGAGCCTAAATTTGAAAACCTGAGTCTGGTCTTGGCCCCGCTACCGACTAGTTTGAGATCCTCAGTTTTTCCAGGTATGAGTTAAAAGGGTTGAATAATCTCTGATTTAACTCATTTACTTACTAATGCACTCATTCAAGCAACAAATGTTTATTGAGTATCCACTGTCTTCCAGACACTATCTTCCTTAGATAAGTCCCTTTCTCTTTGAGGGATTTATTTTTCTCAACTGTAAAATGGGAGGATTGGATCCGATGAACCCCCAGATTCCTTTCACCTCTAATAGGCCATGAATCCACATAACAGTTCCATCATCATCTCAGCCCACATTTTGTTGTTTTGGCTAAAAGGTTATCATGTAAGTCTTGGATGAAGGCTTTGCTAAAATCAAAAACCATTTTGTGGTTCAGGCATTTCTCAATCTGTCTACCTATTCATTTTTTTTAAAGGGAATGAAGGATTCATTTTATTTTGTGTATATCAAAGGTGTATCACTTTAAGAGAAACAAAGAAAATAAAGCGAATGAAAGGAAAATTGGGAAAACAGCAAATGGGAATCATAATACTCACTGAATGCTTGTTGAGGCAAACTTTTGAGTCTTTAAAGTCTGAAAATGCTTTTAGTGTACCCTTGTCTTGCTGATGGTTTGGGCATAGAATTCTAGGTTGGAAATCATTCTCACTCAGAATTTTGAAGAAATTGCTCCATTTTCTTTTATGTTTAATGTTGCTGCAATCTGCTGTCATTATGATTCTTGATTTGTTGGGTTTTACCTGACTTTTTTTTCTTCCTCTCTGAAAGCTTTTAGAACGCCCTTTTTACTGCCATTACGTTCCAGTGCTGTGCTTTAGAGTGGGTCTTTTTAAAATTGATTATAGCAAGCACTTAGAACATTGTATCAATTTAGCAATTCATGCCCTTCAGTCCTGGGAATTTTTCTTTACCATTTATTCTTTTCCATTCTATCTAAAGCTTGTTAGATTGATTCTCTAATTTTCTTCTATTTTCCCTTATTTCCCTCTATTGGTGTTCTTATTCTACTTTCTGGAAAATTTGACTAGATCTCTCCAACCCGTGTGTGAAATGTTTCCTTTCAACCATATTTTTAGTTTCTAAGAGCTCTTTCTCATCCTGTAAGTTTTCCCCTTTCTGTAGCAGCTTGTTCTTTTTTCATCGATAGAAGATCCTCTCTTATCTCTCTGAGGATATTATAGTGTTGTTGAGGTTTTATCGTCCTGCCTGCATTTTGTTCCCTCTGACTTCCTGGTCCTCTTTGTTTGCCTAGTTTGGTCTCCATCAGAGAGACTTTTCTGAGAAGTCTGGTGATCCTTGCTGAATCTTAAGGCACCAAGAAAGCTGACCAGATATTCTTTGTAATGGAAGGAGCTTGTTGACTGGAAGGTTTCACTGTTGGTGATCTGGCAGAGCAGTCCAGCTTTGGGCGGAGGGATCTCCAACTGTCAGTATTTGAGTTTCTGTACATCTCTTTGGTTTCTCCTATGAAAGAGCCTCAAATCTGCCTAAAATGTTTATATTTGACGGCCAGTATCCTGGGAGCCAAGAGGGACAAGAATGTGGACATTTCCTTAGTCTGTATGTAGATGTTCAGTGGATGTCAATTTTTCAGGAAAGTGTACATTGGGTAGAAGGGGGACTAGGTCTTCTCCCTTTACGGACTTTCAATCCATCTTCCCTCTTTAGTCCCACCTGTACTCCTACCCTCCATGCTGCCTGGTGTTTCCACTTCCTGAGGCTTCCTGACGATCGTCATGCAGGGCTAATTGGAGGGAACTGGCATCTCATGGGCTCCATCATACCAAGTCAGATGCCACTCTGGCCGTTATGTTCTGTTATTTAAAAAAAAAATGTTGACTTCTCTTATCTACTATTACCTCCCATTTCTTTGTGCTTCTGGATTTATAACTTCTCCCCTTATGTTGTTTTTGTCAGCTGTAGGAATTAGTGGAGATATGGCCAAATAATTAAGGGCAAGATAATTTTTTTTGAAAAGGGTCCCAGAACATAAACTGTGGGGTTGGAAGACAGTGACAGGAATAGGTGGGTAGCCAATGAGAGAGACCTCTCAGGCGTTGTAACTAGACATCCCAGCTACGTTTATTCACTCGTGCATTCAAGAGGTATTTATTGATCAGCTCCCGTGTGCCAGGCATCCCTCTAGACTCAGGAGATGCAACCGTAAGCAAGACAGAGAATGCTCCTGGATCTTGCACCCCTTCCTGAATCTTACATTCTGATGTGTAATGTAACAACCAATAAGTTAACAAACAGGACAATGCGGTAATGATAGGTGCTCAAGAAAATTAAATAGGGCTGTGTGTTAAAGAGTAAATGTAGAAACTGCTCCATTCGTAGAAAGCAAGGGGCCCTGAAGTCCAATCGCCTCATCTTAAGAACGAGGAAATTCAGGTGTGCAGAGGGGAAGGGATTTTCCCAATGTCACACCCGCACCAAGGCCTCCTGAGTCCTGCCCCTGCATACTTCCTGCTGTTAATTACTGTGCAGTTCATGAGACTGACACAACAGGCCCCGTCTGTGCCCCTCTGTGGTTCTGACCTCCATCTCAGCACCATGGGAAACAACTAAACCAAACAGCTCCTCAGCTGCAGCCCCAGCTCCAGCAAACAAAGATAAAGCAAATCATCAGCTGCAGACTCATTTGGACCTGGCAGTTCCATGGGCTATGAACGTGCAAATTGAAGATGGCCCAGAGCTCCACAGCAGTATTCCTCAATGCCCAGACATGACTTCACACTTCTGTCTCAAAAATTTAACTCAAAATGAAAACAGAGCAGTAAACTCCAGTAAAGGGACTTGGTTTCAGGAGAGGTCATCTGGCTTTCACAGGAGTACAGAGACAAAGGTCTACAGGGACAGATTTTGAAGCGCTACACTGAGCCATCAGCAGCAACTTTCCACTTTCCCAAAGCTCATGTGATGGTCCTGGAGCAAAACTGGGAACTATCCATCCATCCATGATCCCTTTTTTCCCTGAAAGTATTATACCTCCTTGGAATATTTGTTTTGTTTCATTTTTCTCCCATTACGCTGTTAACTTGTCTTACAGGTTGTTATTGTTGTTTTTGTTACTTTCATTATAAAATAACTTCTGGGTAGGAAATATTGGGTAATACTGGAAATTAGAAAGGAGGGGAAAATTATGGAGAGTTCCCCATCCAACAAAGCCAATCTTTTTTTTAAATTTATTTTTTTAACATCTTTATTGGAGCATAATTGCTTCACAATGATGCATTAGTTTCTGCTCTATAACAAAGTGAATCAGCTATACATATACATATATCCCCATATCTCCTCCCTCTTGTGTCTCCCTCCCACCCTCCCTATCCCACTCCTCTAGGTGGTCACAAAGCACCAAGCTGATCTCCCTGTGCTATACGGCTGCTTCCCACTACCTATCTATCTTACATTCAGTAGTATATATAAGTCCTTGCCACTCTCTCACTTCATCCCAGCTCACCCTTCCCCCTGCCCATGTCCTCAAGTCCATTCTCTACATCTGGGTCTTTATTCCTGTCTTGCCCCTAAGTTCTTCATACCCATTTTTTTTTTCATTTAGATTCCATATATGTGTTAGCATATGGTATTTGTTTTTCTCTTTCTGACTTACTTCACTCTGTATGACAGATTCTAGGTCCATCCACCTCACTACAAATAACTCACTTTCATTTCTTTTTATGGCTGAGTAATATTCCATTGTATATATGTGCCACATCTTTATCCATTCATCTGTCGATGGGCACTTAGGTTGCTTCCATGTCCTGGCTCTTGTAAATAGAGCTGCAATGAACATTGTGGTATATGACTCTTTTTGAATTATGGTTTTCTTAGGGTATATGCCCAGTAAGTGGGATTGCTGGGTCGTATAATAGTTCTATTTTTAGGTTTTTAAGGAACCTCCATACTGTTCTCCATAGAGGCTGTATCAATTTACATTCCCACCAACAGTGCAAGAGGGTTCCCTTTTCTCCACACCCTCTCCAGCATTTATTGTTTGTAGATTTTTTGAAGATGGCCATTCTGACTGGTGTGAGGTGATACTTCATTGTAGTTTTGATTTGCATTTCTTTAATTATTAGTGATGTTGAGCATTCTTTCATGTGTTTGTTGGCAATCTGTATATCTTCTTTGGAGAAATGTCTATTTAGGTCTTCTGCCCATTTTTGGATTGGGTTGTTTGTTTTTTGATATTGAGCTCCATGAGCAGCTTGTAAATTTTCGAGATTAATCCTTTGTCAGTTGATTCATTTGCAAATATTTTCTCCCATTCTGAGGGTTGTCTTTTCATCTTGTTTTTTGTTTCCTTTGCTGTGCAAAATCTTTGAAGTTTCATTAGGTCCCATTTGTTTATTTTTGTTTTTATTTCCATTTCTCTAGGAGGTAGGTCAAAAAGGATCTTGCTGTGATTTATATCACAGAGTGTTCTGAATATGTTTTCCTCTAAGAGTTTGATAGTGTCTGGCCTTACATTTAGGTCTTTAATCCATTTGAGTTTATTTTAGTATATGGTGTTAGGGAATGTTCTAATTTCATTCTTTTACATGTAGCTGTCCGATTTTCCCAGCACCACTTATTGAAGAGGCTGTCTTTTCTCCATTGTATATCATTGCCTCCTTTGTCATAGATTAGTTGACCATAGGTTCGTAGGTTTATCTCTGGGCTTTCTATCCTGTTCCATTGATCTATATTTCTGTTCTTGTGCCAGTACCATATTGTCTTGATTACCGTAGCTTTGTAGTATAGTCTGAAGTCAGGGAGTCTGATTCCTCCAGCTCTGTTTTTTTCCCTCAAAACTGCTTTGGCTATTCGGGGTCTTTTGTGTCTCCATACAAATTTTAAGATTTTTTGTTCTAGTTTTGTAAAAAATGCCATTGGTAATTTGATAGGGATTGCATTGAATCTGTAGATTGCTTTGGGTACTATAGTCATTTTCACAATACTGATTCTTCCAATCCAAGAACATGGTATATCTCTCCATCTGTTTGTATCGTCTTTAATTTCTTTCATCAGTGTCTTATAGTTTTCTTCATACAGGTCTTTTGTCTCCTTAGGTAGGTTTATTCCTAGGTATTTTACTCTTTTTCTTGCAATGGTAAATGGGAGTGTTTCCTTAATTTCTCTTTCAGATTTTTCATCATTATTGTATAGGAATGCAAGAGATTTCTGTGCATTGGTTTTGTATCCTGCTACTTTACCAAATTAATTGATTAGTTCTAGTAGTTTTCTTGTAGCATCTTTAGGATTATCTATGTATAGTGTCATGTCATCTGCAAACAGTGACAGCTTTACTTCTTCTTCTCTGACTTGGATTCCTTTTATTTCTTTTTCTTCTCTGATTGCTGTGGCTAAAACTTCCAAAACTGTGTTGAATAATAGTGGTGAGAGTGTGCAACCTTGTCTTGTTCCTGATCTTAGTGGAAATGGTTTCAGTTTTTCACCATTGAGAACGATGTTGGCTGTGGGTTTGTCATATATATGGCCTTTATTATGTTGAGGTAAGTTCCCTCTATGCCCACTTTCTGGAGAGTTTTTATCATAAGTGGATGTTGAATTTTGTCAAAAGCTTTTTCTGCATCTATTGAGATGATCATATGGTTTTTATCCTTCAATTTGTTAATATGCTGTATCACTGATTGATTTGCATATATTGAAGAATCCTTTCATTCCTGGGATAAACCCCACTTGATCATGGTGTATGATCCTTTTAATGTGCTGTTGGATTCTGTTTGCTAGTATTTTGTTGAGGATTTTTGCATCTATGTTCATCAGTGATATTGGCCTGTGATATTCTTTCTTTGTGACATCTTTGTCTGGTTTTGGTATCACGGTGATGGTGGCCTTGTAGAATGAGTTTGGGAGTGTTCCTCCCTCTGCTATATTTTGGAAGAGTTTGAGAAGGATAGGTGTTAACTGTTCTCTAAATGTTTGATAGAATTCTCCTGTGAAGCCATCTGGTCCTGAGCTTTTGTTTGTTGGAAGATTTTTAATCACAGTCTCAATTTCAGTGCTTGTGATTGCTCTGTTTTATTTTCTATTTCTTCCTGGTTCAGTCTCAGAAGGTTGTGCTTTTCTAAGAATTTGTCCATTTCTTCCAGCTTGTCCATTTTATTGGCATATAGTTGCTTGTAGTAATCTCTCATGATTCTTTGTATTTCTGCAGTGTCAGTTGTTACTTCTCCCTTTTCATTTCTAATTCTATTGATTTGAGTCTTCTCCCTATTCTTCTTGATGAGTCTGGCTAATGGTTTATCAATTTTGTTTATCTTTTCAAAGAACCACCTTTTAGTTTTATTGATCTTTGCTATTGTTTCCTTCATTTCTTTTTCATTTATTTCTGATCTGATCTTTATGATTTCTTTCCTTCTGCTAACTTTGGGGTTTGTTTGTTCTTCTTTCTCTAATTGCTTTAGGTGTAAGATTAGGTTGTTTATTTGAGATGTTTCTTATTTCTTGAGGTAGGATTGTGTTGCTATAAACTTCCCTCTTAGAACTGCTTTTGCTGCATCCCATAGGTTTTGGATCGTCATGTTTTCATTGTCATTTGTTTCTAAGTATTTTTTGATTTCCTCTTTGATTTCTTCAGTGATCTTTTGGTTATTTAGTATTATATTGTTTAGCCTCCATGTGTTTGTATTTTTTACAGATTTTTTTCCTGTAATTGATATCTAGTCTCATAGTGTTGTGGTTGGAAAAGATACTTGGTATGACTTCAGTTTTCTTAAATTTACCAAGGCTTGCTTTGTGACCCAAGATATGATCTATCCTGGAGAATGTTCCATGAGCACTCGAGAAGAAAGTGTATTCTGTTGTTTTTGGATGGAATGTCCTATAAATACCAATTAAGTACATCTTGTTTAATGTATCATTTAAAGCTTGTGTTTCCTTATTTATTTTCATTTTATATGATCTGTCCATTGGTGAAAGTGGGGTGTTAAAGTCCCCTACTATGATTGTGTTACTGTCGATTTCCCCTTTTATGGCTGTTAGCATTTGCCTTATGTATTGAGGTGCTCCTATGTTGGGTGCGTAAATATTTACAATTGAAATATCTTCTTCTTGGATTGATCCCTTGATCATTATGTAGTGTACTTCTTTGTCTCTTGTAATAGTCTTTATTTTAAAGTCTATTTTGTCTGATATGAGAATTGCTACTCCAGTTTTCTTTTGATTTCCATTTGCATGGAATATCTTTTTCCATCCCCTCACTTTCAGTCTGTTTGTGTCCCTAGATCTGAAGTGGGTCTCTTGTAGACAGCATATATATGGGTCTTGTTTTTATATCCATTCAGCCAGTCTATGTCTTTTGGTTGGAGCATTTAATCCATTTACATTTAAGGTAATTATCGATATGTATGTTCCTATTACCATTTTCTTAATTGCTTTGGGTTTTTTATTGTAAGTCTTTTCCTTCTTTTATGTTTCCTGCCTAGAGAAGTTCCTTTAGTATTTGTTGTAAAGCTGGTTTGGTGGTTCTGAATTCTCTTAGCTTTTGCTTGTCTGTAAATGTTTTAATTTCTCCATGAAATCTGAATGAGATCCTTGCTGGGTAGAGTAATCTTGGTTGTAGGTTTTTCCCTTTCATCACTTTAAATATGTCCTGCCACTCCTTTCTGGCTTGCAGAGTTTCTGCTGGAAGATCAGCTGTTAACCTTATGGGGATTCCCTTGTATGTTATTTGTTGTTTTTCCCTTGCTGCTTTTAGTATTTTTTCTTTTATTTAATTTTCGATAGTTTGATTAGTATGTGTCTTGGCATGTTTCTCCTTGGATTTATCCTGTATGGGACTCTCTGAGCTTTCTGGAGTTGATTAACTATTTCCTTTCCCATGTTAGGGAAGTTTTCAGCTATAATCTCTTCAAATATTTTCTCAGTCCCTTTCTTTTTCTTTTCTTCTTCTGGGACCCCTATAATTCGAATGTTGGTGTGTTTAATGTTGTCCCAGAGGTCTCTGAGACTGTCCTCAATTCTTTTCATTCTTTTTCCTTCATTCTGCTCTGCAGTAGTTACGTCCACTGTTTTATCTTCCAGGTCACTTATCCGTTCTTCTGCCTCAGTTATTCTACTATTGATTCCTTCTAGAGAATTTTTAATTTCATTTATTGTGTTGTTCATCACTGTTTGTTTGCTCTTTAGTTCCTCTAGATCCTTGTTAAATGTTTCTTGTATTTTCTCCATTCTATTTCCAAGATTTTTGATCATTTTTACTATCATTGCTCTGAATTCTTTTTCAGGTAGACTGCCTATTTCCTCTTCAGTTGTTTGGTCTGGTGGGTTTTTACCTTGCTCCTTCATCTGCTGTGTGTTTGTCTTCTCATTTTGCTTAAGTTACTGTGTTTGGGGTCTCCTTTTTGCAGGCCGTGGGTTCGTAGTTCCTATTGTTTTTGGTGTCTGCCCCCAGTGGCTAATGTTGGTTCAGTGGGTTGTGTAGGCTTCCTGGTGGAGGGGAGCAGTGCCTGTGTTCTGGTGGATGAGGCTGGATCTTGTCTTTCTGGTGGGCAGGACCACATCTGGTGGTGTGTTTTGGGGTGTCTGTGACTTTTTTATGATCTTAGCCAGCCTCTCTGATAATGGGTGGGGTTGCTTTCCTGTCTTGCTAGTTGTTTGGCATAAGGTGTCCAAAACTGTAGGTTGCTGGTTGTTGAGTGGAGCTGGGTGTTAGCGTTGAGATGGAGATCTCTGGGAGAACTTTCGCTGTTTGATATTATGTAGATCCGGGAGGTCTCTGGTGGACCAGTGTCCTGAACTTGGCTCTCCCACCTCAGAGGCACAGGCCTAACACCCAGCCACATGGCTCAGAAGAAAAGGGAGAAGGAAGGAAGGAAAGAAAGAAAGGAAGGAAGGAAAGAAGGAAAGAAGGAAGGAAGAGAGCAACCAAACCAAAAACACAAAAAAGAAAACAAAACAAAAATACAGACAGACAGAACCCTAGGACAAATGGTAAAAGCAAAGCTATACAGACAAAATCTCACAGAGAAGCATACACATACACACTCACAAAAAGAGAGAAAGGAAAAATATATACATATCATTGCTCCCAAAGTCCACCTCCTCAATTTGGGATGGTTCATTGTCTATTCAGGTATTCCACAGATGCAGGTACATCAAGTTGACTGTGGAGATTTAATCCGCTGCTCCTGAGGCTGCTGGGAGAGCTTTCCCTTTCTCTTCTTTGTTCGCACAGCTCCCGAGGTTCAGCTTTGGATCTGGCCCCACCTCTGCGTGTAGGTCGCCTGAGGGCATCTGTTCTTCGCTCTTACAGAACGGGGTTAAAGGAGCAGCTGATTCGGGGGCTCTGGCTCACTCAGGCCGGGGGGAGGGAGGGGTACGGATGCGGGGAGAGCCTGCGGTGGCAGAGCCCAGCGTGACATTGCACCAGCCTGAGGCGAGCCATGTGTTCTCCCGTGGAAGTTGTCCCTGGATCACAGGACCCTGTCAGTGGTGGGCTGCACAGGTTCCTGGCAGGGCAGGTGTGGATAGTGACCTGTGCTTGCACACAGGCTTCTTGGTGGCGGCAGCAGCAGCCTTAGTGTCTCATGCCCGTCTCTGGGGTCCACGCTGATAGCCGTGGCTCGCGCCTGTCTGTGGAGCTTGTTTAGGTGGCACTCTGAATCCCCTCTCCTCGCGCACCCCGAAACAATGGTCTCTTGCCTCTTCGGCACCTCCAGACTTTTTCCTGTCCTCCCTCCCAGCTAGCTGTGGCGCACTAGCCCCCTTCAGGCTGTGTTCACATGGCCAACCCCAGTCCTCTCCCTGGGATCTGACCCCCCGAAGCCCGAGCCTCAGCTCCCAGCCCCGCCCGCCCCGGCGGGTGAGCAGACAAGCCTCTCGGGCTGGTGAGTGCCGGTCGGCACTGATCCTCTGTGCGGGAATCTCTCCGCTTTGCCCTCCGCACCCCTGTTGCTGTGCTCTCCTCCGCAGCTCCGAAGCTTCCCCCCTCCGCCACCCGCAGTCTCCGCCCGCGAAGGGGCTCCTAGTGTGTGGAAACCTTTCCTCCTTCACAGCTCCCTCCCACTGGTGCAGGTCCCGTCCCTATTCTTTTGTCTCTGTTTTTTCTTTTTTCTTTTGCCCTACTCAGGTACATGGGGAGTTTCTTGCCTTTTGGGAAGTCTGAGGTCTTCTGCCAGCATTCAGTAGGTGTTCTGTAGGAGTTGTTCCACGTGTAGATGTATTTCTGATGTATTTGTGGGGAGTGAGGTGATCTCCACGTCTTACTCTTCCGCCATCTTGAAGGTCCCAACCCAAACTTAACATTTTGATGAATTTCCTTCTTGTTAGTTTCCTATGAATAGAGTTGTTAAGTTGTTGATGTTCTTTACATAGTTGTATAAGCAACTTTACGTCTTGTCCTTTTTTCTTTTTTACTTTGTATGTGATAAGCAATTTGTAAGCTATTATAAAGCTTTATAAATATCTAATGGCTGCACAGTTAAGCATTCACCAGTGGATGTACCATAATAACGTAACCATTTCCTTCCTGCTAGATTTTTATATTCTAGTTTTAGGGGCTTTTCAATGTTGTAGTTGTGAAGTTTTTCTCATTAAAAAATGCTATTATGAACATCTTCATGCTTAAAGCCATATGAGTACTGCATCCTGCTACCCGTATACTGCTTCTCATCATTTTACTGGGAATGGAGTCATAAACACACTCTGCTTTGAGGCGTTTTGTGGAAAGGGACATTACTTAATGAAATGAGATTAATCTCTGATGGTGGGTTTCCAGGTATTGGCAGCAGGCACAGGGGGTGTTGGGGGAGAGAATGACAGTTTTGAACAGGAGTTGACAGGCCTTCTCTGTGTCCTTTCAACCGCAGCAAGTAGACACCTACCAACCTCACATTTTTCTGGACCAGCCCTGGCCTCCTGCATTGCCATTCACATGTAGACGTTAGTTCACAGAACTCTATGCCTGGCACTGCCTAAGCATCGCGGAAGAATTAGATGTGGGAGTCGGAGTGCAGGCAGCCAGGAGGGGAAGTCTGACTTACTTGATGGGCACTCCTGAGCATGATTCCCTATCTGTCGGAGCATCAGATCCTAGTGCTTGGCGAGGCTGTGTCAGGAGCTGATGATCACAGCTAGCAGTAGAGTCAGGTGGCAGGTACTGTGCCCAGTTAGATTCATGGGAAAGGAGAGCTTCTTCAGATGGAAGGTTCGTGGAAAGCAGTGCAGAATGAAAAGGAAGTGGTGAATCCTCATTTTCCGTAAAGGGGTCTGGGGTCCCACCATTCCCTTGTTTTCAGTAGGAAAAGCACGTGCTGACTTGGGGAATGCTTAAAGGTGTCCGTGTCACCTTCCCTAGACAGCTAGGGTCAGTTCTTCTAGTTGGCCGGGGTTAGGGCAAGACTCCATTAAGATTTTTGAAAAGGGAAAAAAATATTCATTTACATAATAATTTATGACATAATTAATACATATATACATCTGGTACAGTCTTTTTCCAGGCAAATGTACCATCAAATTGATTTATCTTTTCCATTTCTTCTCTACTCCTACCTTTCCCTTCAAATTTAAATAATAAGTAATTAATACCTCTGAAATTTATTTTTAAACGTTTAGAGAGCTAACTCTGCTCAAGGCACTGTCCTAAGTGCTTTAAAAGTATTTAAAAGTATTATCTCATTTGATACTGTAAAGGTGTTATCTCATTTAATCCTCATAGTAACCTATGAACTAGGTACTGTGATTTATCCCCATGCTACAGATGAGCAAACTGAGACCAAGAGGTTAAACAACTTGCCCCTGGTCACACAGCTGGTGAGGGACTCCAGAGTATGTGCCTTACCACTAGGCTGTGCTGCCTTGGGAGAATCAGGTTACCAGAGCACACAGAAGCTGAGGGCCTGAAATGACAAGAGTTGGGAGGGGTACAGTCCTATGTTTCTGGATGTCACTGGAAACCCCGCAGGGAGTAATCATGTTCTTTCTCTGTAACATGGGGAAGCTCACAGGGGTGATCTAGCTCACACTGTTTATACAAGAAGGAGGTTCAGTTAATCTCCAAATAGTAACCAAGCAAAAATTGACCTACGTGAAAGCAATAGTTTCTGGCGAATATGAGCAAGAACCAGGGGTGGTTATGAAGTCTCCTCTGGCGTATAGCATTGTACGCTGGAAAGAGGGCCACATGGCTGTCACTGAGGAGCGGGAGGAACTTGAGGGACAGGTGCTCCTTCTGCCCTCTGGGAAGCCTCGCAGAGGCTGGAGGACGATGTCACCCAGGGACTGGACAAGAGGGGAACAGGCTCCACCAAGAAAGGCTGGACCCAGAAAGGAGGGAGACTGGGAAAGGAAGCGAAAGAATCAGATGATGACTCAGGGGCAATGGGAGGAGATCCAAGTGGCAATTAGCATCAAAGAGGTTAGCAGGGGACTTCCCTGGTGGCGCAGTGGTTGAGAGTCCACCTGCCGATGCAGGGGACGCGGGTTCGTGCCCCGGTCTGGGAGGATCCCACATGCCGCGGAGCGGCTGGGCCCGTGAGCCATGGCCACTGAGCCTGTGCTCCGGAGCCTGTGCTCCGCAAGGGGAGAGGCCACAACAGTGAGAGGCCCGCCTACCGAAAAAAAAAAAAAAAAAAAAAAAAAAAAAGAGGTTAGCAGGCCTCACCCAAAGACTCATGCCAAGACCAGACTGGGACTCACTGGGGGCTGGGGGTCACTGTGAAGGGAGAAAGATGGGAGATTACAGAAACTGGGGTACAACCAGAGAAGACTCCAACACACCTTACTCCATGCTGAGTCTGTGCTATCAGGTCAAGGCTCCCAACATTTCTCTAGCAGGAATAAGTTTGTTCTTAGAATCTGGAATAGGATCAATGTTTGGAAGTTAAGCATCCATCCAAAACCACGATGCGGCCTCGGAGTTCTGAACAGGGCACGATAGCCCTTCCTGGTGCCCGAGTCACCTCTGACCTCTGTGGTGGTGAGAGATGGGGCTAAGGACACCCTTCAAATGGGAATGTTGTTCATTGAGAGAATAACCAATGAGCTTATAGAAAAGACCCAACGTACATCATGAAAAGACAGAAAATAGGCTACTGAGGGGTCATCTTAGAGAAATCAGGGACTCTGCTAATGGAGAGAAAAGTCAAGTGCTTACATTTCAGTCAGTAAAAAGGGTCTACACCACAAGGCTTGCTTTTCTCTTGAGAAATAGTTAGAGAGAGGACCTGATCGTAGTAGCTTTGTCTTCTTGGAGGATGAGCATAACTCAGCTCAGTGGAGAGCAGGGCATCTGAAGTGCCGGGAAAGTCAGCAAGTTGCCTGATGACAGATCTACATGGGGTAATTTCAGAGTGAAGTCTGCAGGTGAAGAAGGGTGAGGCTGAGATAACACAGGATTTGCGGACAGATGGCTGGCAGCAGGGGGGAGAGCAGGTAGTTAAAGCAGGCAAAGAGGGGCCAGGGGTACTGAGGAAATTATGACAGTAGTCGAAGTTTAGAGCCGTGAAATGGGAGGATGGGGCAAGGGGCGGGGAGGAAAGATGCATCAGAGAGGTAGGAGTGGAGGCTGGTTAGGGGAAAGCAGGAGGAAGCAGCTATTCAAGGAATTGACGCATCTTTAAGTCAGTATGTGGGAGAGATAGCCATTGCGAGACAGAGAGAAAGTGTTAAGACGGAGGGGCTTCTGTGCTGCCTCAGCTGTGAACGGCTCTACAGGGAGGGGTCCAGTGGCCAAAAGACAAGCCCAGCAGGGAGGCAAAGAGGGTAAGTGGGCAGTGGTTTTCCAGCTCCATCCATGTCTCCGTGGTTAGTTAGTCAAGCAAGGGAACAGCTGAGAGACAGGTTATATGCGGCAGCTTTTTGTTGGGAAAGCACAAAAGGGGTCATCTCTGACAAGGGAGTGTTGAAAACGAAGCCATATGTGAAAAATAATCTGCAGGCCTAAAAGGGAAAATTAGACAATGAATATGCCAAGAAACATAAAATTAAAATCTAAAGATTTGCAAAGGAGGACATTAAAACAGTTCTTAAATAGCTATGGAGAAGAAAAGAATTAGGTGAAAACAAGAAATGTTCTTTGCAGCATTTTCTACAACAGGCTGTTTGGATAAACCTATTTACGTTCCTGGGACCAGAGATTTAGCTCAGGGAGGGAGGTGGGAACTTCTGAAGGTGCCATTCACTACAAAGGCAATGAGAAGCCATGAGGGTGGGTACACAGCCACTGGTCCTTTGGAAATGGGAAGAGGAAGGAGAGAAAATAATGGTCCTGGGGCTCTGTGAGACACACGCCAGAATCGGACAGAAAGAAAAAAGAAACACGTGTACTTTTCTATGCAACTGCTAGTTCAGGATTTGCGAGGGATTTGGGTTTATTGGTTAATGAGGGGCACATTCTGTGTAATTAACGTGCAGTAGGTGGTGTGACGCATCGCAGTCCAGAAGGCATAAAGCACGAAGCCTGAATGAATTACTTTGAGGATTGCTAGGAAAAGTCTCAAGTGTGCCAAGATTCCTCAAAGATCTCTTGGCTCCTCTGCCCTTGACCCTTCCCCTAGCAGCAGGGACTCTTAGAACTTCCCAGTACTGTTTCTATTGTGGGCTCTCTGAAGCAGTGTTTCTCAAGTGTGAAGCCCAAGTCCCCTGTGTACCCTAAAACTTCCCCGTTGCTCTGGGGAGAGGATAAGGGATTGTTCGGGGGGCAGCCATGCCTGACCATTGCCTCATCCATTTCTCCTAATCCCCTCGACTGCCACTCTTTGGAATTCCCTTATTGCCATTGGGTGGGGACCCCGAGTAGTAATCTCTATGACCAAGCCCTTGAGGTGAGGGGAACCAGGACATCCACCCTTTATTTGACTCATACTGGGTTTGGCTGGATCTAGAGCTTGAGCACCACAGAAATGCCCATCCGTCATCTTCCACTTCCTCCTGTGTATCTGGATGGGGCAGCCTGACAGCAGCACCTCATGGTGTTTCCAGGCTTCTCTCCAGGACCTGGATCTTTGAATTGTACAAACACACAGCCTGGCTCTATGCTCTCCTACCCCAATCAACCCTGGCCCCCTACCTGCCCATGGCTGGGTCTGGCTGTACCTTGCCCCAGGGTGCGGTGAACCTTGTGTCTGGGAATCTGCGGGGCTCTTTGCAGCCAGAGCCTCAGGCCCTCTCTGCTTTGCCTCAGCAGTCTGCAGAGGGCCACATCCAGCCCTGAAAAGGCTGCAGGTAACATCTCGGGCCCTGTGCACCTTTGGCCCCGGGAAGGAACCTGAGTACCTGAGGGAGGCACAGAGGAGACCTCCACGGAGGCATAGAAGCTCAGCAACAGAGCTTCTCAGAGTTAAGGAAATTTCGTGGTCATCTAGCCTAGCACCCTACAGATGGTCCATTCGTAGAAAGTGGAATCGATTTAGTGGGATGCCACCAGCAATTGAGAAAAAAGTTAAACAGAATATCAGAGTGCAATTTGTGTTTCAGTGATACGGTTTTTCATATGTAGTGTAGACTCGTCGAGAATTGCAATCCAAAAAGCTTAAGAGACCTGATGGAGGTCTCCTAAAGCAAACTGAGAGGTGCAGTAGCTCAAGCCACTGATGTCTTCTTCTCTCCACGTGCCTCCCACCCTCTCCAACCACAAACATACCTGAAAATATGTAATTTGCCCTGTGGTGTGTGGTTTAAGGAACATGGGATTTGTAGTCGAGGTCTGGGTTCAAGCCTAGCTGGGTGACTGTGGGAAACCATCTAGCAGTGTTTCTCAAACAGTATCCCAAGGACCCCCTTTTCAGAATCGTGAGTTTCAGGGGGAGGGGAGGTTCCTTGTTAAAAATATGCATTTCTGGACCCTAACCCAGGCCTCCTGAATCATAATCTGTAATTGGGGGCCGGGGCAAGGGAGGGCCCAGCTCGAGTATCTGCATTTTCAATAACTTCCCGGCCCTGAGTGTGACTGTTATGCACACTCAGTGTTCCAACCACTGATCTTGACATGTCTGAGCTTAAATTTCTTGATACAAGAGGTAGAGATGGAGTGGATAATGTATGTGAAGGTACTTTACACACTGTAAAAACACTCTTCAGACTTGAGGTATTCCCATCCCATGACATCCTTCTCTAAATGACACTTCAGGGAAGATAGCACCAGGAGAGTGGGGTAGTGGGGTCTGTGCACTTAATGGGACCAGGAAAGTTAAATGGAAAAAAAACATGAACCAAAACCATGCTTATTTCTTCTTCTGTCTCTTTCCATCTCCCACCTTTTGTCCTAAAGTTTCTCTTCTTGATCTAAGCCCAACGGCAGTACTGTGCCCATCCGTAGAAATGTGTGTGTTTAGAGTGGACTCCGTGCTTTATGGTTGGTGACGATGCATATTGCAACCGTCAGTCTGACACGTCCTGTGAACCTTTGCAAGCCCACTGTAACATTCAGCTTCCTTTCATAGAAAATTCTCACAGTCCTGAATGCTGAGCTTGTTGATTCCCTACTCACTGTGTTTACTTACACTGTGCTGAGTGTTCAGCAGAAGCCTCCCTGAACATGTGTGAAATAACTACCCAACATATCTGGACTAGTGCATTACTGCGGCTGCTGGTGCAGACAGTGCAGGCCCTAAAGGCTTAAATCAGAGATGTGCAGACTGAAGGCGAGTTACCTGGAGGTGGTAGGGGGCTTTCCCCCAAACCTTAGGAACAGGTTGCCGATCCAGGCCCCTGGGCCTCCCTTTCTTCCCCTTCCCTCCTTGTCACCCTGCCCCTAAGTGCAGCAGCTCTTCCAAGAGGGAGGCTTTATGCTGAGTTCTAGAAGACAAATGAATAACTAATGGTTTCTCGTGGTAAGAGTGAAAGTCTCAGCTAGTAGAGGGTGTTCCTATCTCGGGGTCTCTCTGCCCAGCTTTATCGGTTCTGCCCCAGGAGCAGTGCCAGGCCTGGAGGGAGGACAGGCTGGAGCACTAAGGACGGATCCTAAGGAAGATGTGCCCCTTCTTCCCTGCCCATCTTTCCACTCTTCCTCCTGGTCCCCAGTGGCTGAACTAGTGTAAAACAATTCTATTCCCCGTCCAGATAAACAGTCTTCTTCTTCTGCCTTTGAGTTGAGGGCTCATTCTTTTTTTTTTTTTTTTTTTTTTTTGCGGTACGCGGGCCTCTCACTGTTGCGGCCTCTCCCGCTGCGGAGCACAGGCTCCGGACGTGCAGGCTCAGCGGCCATGGCTCACGGGCCTAGCTGCTCCGCGGTATGTGGGATCTTCCCGGACCAGGGCCCGAACCTGCGTCCCCTGCATCAGCAGGCGGACTCTCAACCACTGCGCCACCAGGGAAGCCCAGGGCTCATTCTTTTTTATGTCACTCGTGCCTCCTGTTTATGCTGATGGCTCCAGCGCGGGGTAGGGGTGGGGAGGGTTTCAGGGGTGAGAAGGAAGGGAGGTCTTCTCTTCCATTATTCCCAATATCAACTAGAGTCAAGTGAGAGTGAGCGAGTTAGAAATGATGCCCAGAAGAGTCCAAGGCCTGGGAGTGCAGGCAGGCGTGGGGCACGGGGCGGAACCATTAGAAGAAGTAAAGGGACTACTGGGGAAGGGGTTGGAGGACACAGTTAGCTGGAAGCTTGGTAAAGGAATAATGAAAAGAACTGCAGTGGAACAAGAAGGAATTAGAAGCAAAGCCCCATTCTGGGCAGGCTCTAGACTGTTGCTGCAGGGAGAACAGCTGAGTAATTGAATGGCACTGTGTTAATTTCATGTTTTTTTCTTGTTTCCTTTTCTGTTCCCAACTCCCTTTCCCATCTTCTGCCTTCTCTGCACCCTGAATCCCTTCTTTTCTCTTTTCCTTCCCCCTCTCCTCTGTTCTCACGCACACTTTGCACCTTCCCCCTTCATCTCCTCCCCCCGTGCCTTCATGTTTTACTCTACCCCACCCCACCCCCAAGCTCTCTGGCGGCTGTGAGTTGACCGTGGTCCTCCAGGACTTCAATGCAGGCCACAGCAGCGAGCTGAGCATCCAGGTGGGACAGACAGTGGAACTGCTGGAGCGGCCGAGCGAACGGCCGGGCTGGTGTCTGGTCCGCACCACAGAACGGAGTCCCCCACAGGAGGGCCTGGTCCCCAGCAGCACCCTGTGCATCTCCCACTCCCGAAGCAGCGTGGAGATGGACTGCTTCTTCCCCTTGGTGAAAGGTAGGGGCGGGGCTGGGTTGGGGAGGGATGTGGACCAGAGGTTGCTGGGGACGTGGCCTGCTTGTTAGAAGAGCATCATAGCACTCACTTGTCTCAGGAACCCGTTCTGACCTTGTGGGATTTCTCTGGGACCCACGTGTGAAGAAAGTGGGCTGCGAGCTTAAAGGGAAAGAGCTATGGAATGGCCATGGGACCTTGGAAAAGTCATTTAACCTTTCTGAGTCAGTTTCATCTTAAAAATGAAGGTTGACTTAGATGACCCCTAAGATCTCTTCTAACTCTCCCACTGTATCACCCAACCTCCAGAAAAGCCCTCTTCTACCCATGGCCCAAAGCCGAGACTCCTCCTTTCCCTGCGGACCCCCTCCCCCTCCACAGCTACTGCAGGCTCCCTGGCCCCTTCACCCCTACCCAGCTGCTCACGCTTCACAAAGGACCGAGCAAACTGCAGGGGAACACACAGCACAACTGCGTCAGGTTTAACCTTCCCCTCAGCCCTGCCAGGGCCTGAGACACTCATTTATGTGCCTTTGACAGACAAATTACTGGAGCCTTGGCTTCTGTTTTATATAAGCTCTGTGTTCCTTCCACATGCTTGTTTAGTCGCTTTTTCTCACATTGGGCAGACTGAACCACTGAAAACAGTGATTCTCCAGTGTGAGGGGTGTCTCTGGACTGGCAGCATCAGCATCCCCTGGGAACTTTTAGAAATGCAAATTCTCAGACCCCACTCCAGACCTTCTGGGCCAGAAACGCATGGGGGGGCCCCTGCAGTCTGTGTCTTAACAAGTCCCCAGGGAA
The DNA here is from genome assembly GCF_949752795.1 of Hyperoodon ampullatus. Classification (NCBI taxonomy): domain Eukaryota; kingdom Metazoa; phylum Chordata; class Mammalia; order Artiodactyla; family Ziphiidae; genus Hyperoodon; species Hyperoodon ampullatus. Next base: position 33,054,355 of record NC_136918.1, read on the forward strand.
TTCTGATGCACACTCGAGTATGACAGCCACTGCAGAAGTCAAGGCTGGCAGCGGCCTTGAAGTCACTCGTTTTACATGGAGGAAACTGAGGCCCAGAGAGGGACAGACCCAGAGTTCTCTTAGTTCTGAGCTTCTTTTTGTCACTGGTCAGATAACCTGCATCAGGGTTTCCATGCAGACCTGTGCTAGGTATTTATGGGATGGGAAGAGGGAGGGACCTGGTTCTGTTGGGAGGAAGGGACGAGGGTCACCGCGGAGATCTGTTGATGCTACGGACTAATTACCTTGTAAAATGTTTTCCTTGCTGGCATTCCATCGGGTCCATCTCAAAAGCCTGACCTCCTCCTCTCCTCCACGAGGTGGCTCTAGCAGGTTGCATCACTGGTGCTGCCTGGCTCTTCCAAGGGCCTCGCGGGGGGCGGGGCGGGGGTTCCATCTGGAGAATGGCAACTAAAACCTGATTCTCCTCCCTCCACACGCACCTGTGCTCCCCTCCGCCGGCTTAGCCACCACCCGCTTCTCCGCCTTTTCTCTGTGTCAGGAAGTTGTGTGGCATCTATAATTGCAGGTGCAGCTCTCAGCCCTCTGAAGTAGCCCCTAGAGAAACTCGCGGGACCAGGGAAGGGAAAAGCAGGGGGTCTCGGGAGTATGGTTCTGCTTGAAGTCTGACCGTGGGGAAAACGTGGGCACAAAGGTTAGAATTGTGCACGTGAAATGAAATAAGATATACAAAACACTCAGAACAGTGCCTGGCACTCAGTACATCCTAGGTGTCATGATAAGTTACAGTTTTTATGACACCTCCATAGATTATTCAGCAAAATGGCTAAAAACTCCCATCTCCAGAGACGAAAGCAAGGACAGCGATTTATTTGCTAGGAAAGGCTAACTGGTCACTCATGTCCAAGTGGGGGGTGGTCCGTCAGGAAGGGCTTGGCTACAAGGGGAGACCGGTGGCTTCTTGCCCTAGGTCTGGCCTCCCTGGTGCCTGGCTGGGTGCATCCCTCCCTGGCCTGCCTCAGCTGGGGACGTGGGGGCATTCGGGGTAAGAAGTGCAGAGGGAGGGGAGTTAACAGAGAGTTCACTGAAAATGGAGCTGAGGATGCGGGGTGCAAGCTAGAGGCCAGAGAGAACACAGGGAGTGTGTCACAGAGCTTTCCAGCTGCCTCAGACACCATCATGGCTTCTTACAATCACCACTCCCCGTGCCTATCATGCATTTCCTTGGCTCTTCCTGTTGGCAGTCCGTTTGCTCTCTCCCAGCATAAGTCAGTTAGGCGGGGCCTTCCAACGACAGCCTGTGAGCTCTCACTGGCCTCTCGCCTGCGCGGACTCTCAAGAGTCAGGCTTAAGTCTCTGTCCTCCACGGAGCATCACTATGGCCCTAACAAGACCTCGGCTGGAAGTCTGTGCGCTGACGCACACGCCTCAGCTGGAAAAGCCCCTCCCTCTCTCTCCAGGGCCTGCCCAGAGCACTGGCCTCTTAGCAGAAATTCAGTAAGCTGTTCCTTCTCCCATCCAGCTGGCTGCCTGCTGGCCACCTGGCCTTCTCTCTTCTCAGACTGATTTGTCTCCAGCAGATGCTCCACCTTCTAAGTTAGGCCCAGCGGGACTGTGGATGAGACGTTCTGGGGGGTGTGGAATAGGACAGGGCCTCCTCCGGTGTCTCTGGAGGTCCGAATCCATTCCTTGTTCAGTCCTTAGAAGGCAACTGGTGCTCTTAACCTTCGAGAGAGCGCCAGGCCAGTGCTCCTACGGGCTGTGGGAAGCAGGGGGTGTCCATGTGATGTGCTGAGCGCTCAGGCCGTGACTGCAGACGAAGAGGCAGAAGAGCCCTGGAGTGTCAGCACGAGGTGGGGGACTTGGAGAACCACTAGAGCGGGGCTCTCAGCCCTGGCCACCTAGCATCCCCTGGAAGCTTTACCACATGACAAGGCTCAGACCCCACCTACAACAAGTGGGGTCAGAATTTCCAGAGTGGGCCAGAGTTTGTTGTTTTAATGCTCCTCAGGTGAATCCAAGGGACAGCGGGGTTGAGAACCACTGCACTGGCCAGTTTCCTCTCTTGTAGGGGCACCTTCGGGCACAGGAAAGCAAGGTGACTTCCCTGAAGTCACAGGGACAGTTGGTGGCAGAGCTGGAAGAGACCCAGGGCTCCTGCCTCCTTGCCCTGCACCAACACACTGCCTGCTGGGCTTCCTAGAGGCTGGAGGCCCTTTCTCCAGTCTTTCCCTCCTGGGCTTTCTCAGGAGACAGTGGTTGCTTGTTTCCTCTTGATATATCTGTGGCAGCACTGTTGGTGGAACTGTGTGACAAAGTAGAGCAGCCTGCCTTTCCTCTTACTTGAATGCCCCCCTGACATCGTAGAGCTTCTCCCCGGGGTTGGGCCCTGTGGACCTAGGCATCCTCTTCCTAATCCCCTCTCACCTTCTCAGCAGTAAGCACCTCCCAAGGGACAAAGATTTTGTAGCAGTGGTTTCAATTCTGGGTGCATCTTAGAACCACCTGGAGGAGACTTTAAAAATTACACCACCCCAGACCAATTAATTCAGAGCCGCCAAGGGCCTGGGCATCAGTATTTTTTAAGTTCCTTGGTAATTCTAATGGGCTGAGAGTCACTGCTTTAGGGGTTTGCCACCCCCCAAGTGTCAGACTTAGGAGGAACTTAAAGATCCATTGGTAGGGGCAATATGCAGTTATATAAAGAACTCCTAGGGCTTCCCTGGTGGCGCAGTGGTTGAGAGTCCGCCTGCTGATGCAGGGGACACGGGTTCGTGCCCTGGTCCAGGAAGATCCCACATGCCGCGGAGCAGCTGGGCCCGTGAGCCATGGCCGCTGAGCCTGCGCGTCTGGAGCCTGTGCTCCGCAACGGGAGAGGCCACAACAGTGAGAGGCCCGCGAACCGCAAAAAAAAAAAAAAAAAAAAAGTCTTTGTTGGGTGGTCAGCCAAGCATTACTTGAGCACTCCCAGGGATGAGGAGCTCATTACTTCTAGAGGAAGCCTGTTGTATTTTAGTACAATTCTAATGGTTGGAAAATTCCTCTTACTCAGTGCTGAAATCCAGATACTTTCTGCTCATTCTCCTCCTATGCTCTCCTCCCCAGCCCCCCACTTGAAACCCACCAGTCCTAATTCTCATTCTCCAGCTCCTTCTGATCTTCATCTAGAACAAAGTAATTTGATTTGCATCTAAAATGATAGACCCTTCTTTCCTTGGGGAGAATTTCATTAGAGCCTATCAATTTCTCCATACATCTTTTATTAAATCCTTAGAGCAGAAAAAAACATTGTGGATTAAATTCAACAATCCTAGCTTGTTTAAGGTGATTATTTGTGTGTGTGGTTTTTTATTGAAGTATAGTTGATTTACAGTGTTGTGTTAGTTTCAGGTATACATATTCTTTTCCAGATTCTTTTCCATTATAGGTTATTACCAGCTACTGAATAGAGTTTTCTGTGCTATACAGGATCCTTGTTATTTATCTAATTTATATATAGAAGTGTGTATCTGTTAATCCCAAACTCCTAATTTATCCCTTCCCCACCCTCTTTCCCCTTTGGTAACCATAAGTTTGTTTTCTATGTATGTGAGTCTATTTCTGTTTCATAAATAAGCTCATTTGTGTCATATTTTAGATTCAACGTATAAGGGATATCATATGGCATTTGTCTTTCTCTTTCTTACTTCACTTAGTATGATAATCTCTGTGTCCATCCATGTTGCTGCAAATGGCATCATTTCATTCCTTTTATGGCTGAGTAGTATTCCACTGTATGTGTGTGTGTGTGTGTGTGTGTGTGTGTGTGTGTGTGTGTGTATATACCACATCTTCTTTATCCATTCATCTGTCAATGGACAGTTAGTTTGCTTCCATGTCTTGGCTGTTGTGAATAGTGCTGCTATGAACATTGGGGTGCATGTATCTTTTCAAATTAGAGTTTTTGTCTTTTCTGGATATATGCCCAGGAGTGGGATTGCTGGATCGTATGATAACTCTGTGTTTAGTTTTTAAAGGAACCTCCATACTGTTTACCCCTGCACATCGGTGCCTTGGTCTCTCACACACCTCTGATCTCATCTCCTTTTCTCTGGGCTCAGGCTTCGTGGTAACTGCCTTCCACTCTGAGGCTCCCTATGGGCTGGTCTTTTTTCCTGGTTATTCCCTGCCGTCATTCATATTGTTACTTGTTCTAAAGTAGCATTTTTATTACCTTTTATCCATATCCTCCTGATTTACCTCTAGAATCCCTTCCAGTTCTAAAACGTCTGCTTTTTTTCTCTCCACATCAGGAGAGAATCACTTTAGCAACCTAAAGTGATTAACCTAAGTATCCTATGCTTAATCCATCCAAGCATAGCATAAATATCCTCATTTTGAGGTCCAATTTATTAGGTTGAACCACATGAAATTGCCATTTTGGTAGTCAAAACCGGTTGAAAGTCAGCAATTTTAAATGGTTCAATCTAATACGTTACAATCAGCCTATCTTTTTCATAGAAGTGTACTTGTAAATCTTTGAGAAAACAGGGGAGGGCTTTGTACTCAGGGTGTCAGATGGGCCAGGAAGAGGACAGGGTGTGGAATGAGTAGAAACTCACTTCATCTTAGTTTCTGCATCTATAAGGGAAGCTGATAAAAATTACCCATCTCTCAGAGCTGCTGGGAAGCTCAGAGGAGGCAATGTTAAGGAAAAGTTATTTTAAACTGTGAAGTTGGTCTTTTTGTTATGTGTGCAGGCTAATTGTTTAGAATAAAACAAAAGCGACCCTGCTATGCACAAGGCTTTACAGTGGTATGTGGTAGACCATACAATGACATGATGAGAGGCATGGAGTAACTAACAGCCTTGGGGTAGAAGACCTGGGGAGTCTGAATCCTGGCTCAGATACTGACTAGTTGATAACCTTGGACAATATACTTAAAATCTATAAAATGGGCAATAATGCCCACTTCCCTTGAGTTAGACTTCTAGCCTATGCGTACCACCCTAAAGGCAGTCAATTAACGTTAATTTCCCTGCCTGCCCTTTGTTCTAGCTCTGATACCTCTGTAGGGAGGCATCTAGAGTATTTCCAGCCTGAATCTTCTCCAGGGGTCAAGGGGTCAAGGTTTTGTTTCTAGTTCCATCCATAGGTTTTGTTTCTAGTTCCATCCATAGGTTTTGCAAAGGCCTGACATTGTCTCTACTCTGCACCCTCCACTCTCTCTCAGTTTCCATTCCTGGCCTACTCCGGACCCTTTCTGCAGTCTATCAACAGCAGGTCCATCTGGCTCTATGATTTCCCAAGAAATAATGGTTTACTCCTCTCTTCTAACTTTCTTTTTTCTTCTACCCAGTGGGTAGAGATTATATATGACATATTTAAGCTGAAAATTCAACTTATTCCCCGGCTTGTACCTCTCAATGCCCTGTTCCTTTGGTGATTAACTCTGGTTGTTAAAGGTAACATTCCCACCACACCATAGAGATGGGCCAACCTATGTGAGGAGGGCTGTGCTGAGATGTTGAACGTTGGGCTGCGCATGGAGGTGTCCTTCCTCAATTCAAAGAGGAGAAGGGCATAGGGCAGTTTTGTAAAAACTGCCTTATTTTATTTTTAATTGAATTTCTTCCACTTACCTGTCTATGTTAGGATGAGCCAGAGATGGCTCAATAGTTATTGACCAACTGGAAGCCCTCCCAGGACAGTTTCAGGAAGAGGGAGATATAGGTGCCCTCCAGTCCACTCTCTTCCCTCCTTTTTTTCCATTTAAGACTAAGGGAGCAACAAAGACACTTAGAAATTGCCCCAAGACTACTTTGTTCTGGGTGAGATGTCCTGCCTAGGACCAGCTACCATCTTTCTGATACTATTTAGGACATCAAAGGGCTTGGAATCAGGGCCTCAAATAGGAAAATGTCAGGCCAGGCCACATCCTCCTTTATGTAGACCCCAGTGCAGTGCTGCCTCCAAGAAGGACTGGCACAGGAGGAGATGTTGCATTATCAAGAGAAGGAACTGATGTCTCTGAGGCCCCCTGCAGAGATCCTGCCCCTCTCCTTTTTGTAGCTGGCCTGCTGAGACTTAGCTCATGCCAAACACCTGTTTCAACAGCACTTTCATGCCTCCTGGTGTCCACTGTAAATCTGTGAAATCTGCATGAGGATGATGCATCCAGAGAGGAGGGAGGGTGAGGCTTAAATAGCATCTTTGCTCCTTGGAGCCTCGTGAGCAAGCTCAGAGCTGGTGGAGCTCAGAGCTAAAATGAGAGCCTCGGATTCAATCCTAGAGAGGAGAGGTTACCACTGATGGTGCTTGCCTAGGAGAAGCTGGGGATAGATGACGGAGAGGAGGTCACTCCAGAAAACAGAACTTTCCCCAAAGAGAAGATGATGCAGTTTTCTTTTACTAGAGCTAGCTAAGCTGAAACCACTTTCCCCCCAAAAGAGCAGGGGACCCAGAAATGACATGCACTGGATGTGGCTTGGGAAGCAGAGAAGGAGCGACAGTGGTCTCATAGCTGGGGGTGTGCCCACCCTATCTGCTTAAGGAAGGTCACAGGTGAGAGGATCATAAAGGTCGTGAGGAGCAGCCCTTGCAGGCCTCGGCCTCAGGAGCTCTCAGCGGCGGAATTCTGATGCTGCTTGGCCAGCCAGTGTCAGGATCCTCCTCAGGCCACCTCAGTGCCTTCCCCTGTGTCACTCAGACCTTGAAAACAGCTACCCCTCCTCCAGGACCCTTGTAGGATTGAAACTGCAGTCTGAACCTAAACTCTGCGGCATGTATGAGGAGTGCTTCCGTCTGCAAGTCTTGCCATGTTTCACACCAGCTCCCTGCCCGCCAGCAGCAGAGAGGCTGTCCACCCATGGACCAGCCTGCTCCTTTTCTTGTACTTGCCTTTGGGATAGGACTGGGCTGCCTAGTTTCCCCACAATTGTCCCCCAGCCCCAGCCAGGAATGCTGATTCTGATACCACGTCCACTTGCCTCGCTCTCCACAAGGCCCTGAAGGCCACAGGAGGTATGGGTGCCTACTTTTGTACACAGGTGGGCACGTAGATAATTACCATTGCTGGCTCCCGGCTGCAGGGGGAGGCCTGGGCTCAGCTCAAACAGTCCATAGCCCCTGTCTCACTTCAAGTAATAACAAAGTCCCTTCTGTGGCTGCAAGGAGGCTCCTGCAGAACCTGCCCCAGAGCCTCTTCTCTGACTTCATCTCCTCTGTCTTAGTTTCCTTCTGCTGCTATAACAAATTACCACAGACTTAGTGGCTTCAAACAACGCACGTTTATTCTCTTATAGTTGTGTAGGTTAGAAGTCCAACATGGGCTCTAGGGAAGAGGCTGTTTCCTCACCTTTTCCAGCTTCTAGAGGCCAGCTGCATTCCTTGGCTCATGGCCCCTTCCTCCATCTTCAAAGCCAGCAACGTTGCATCCCTCTAGTCCTTCTTCCAATGTCACATCTCCTTCTGACAACAGTGGGAAAGGTTCTCTGCTCTTAAGGACTCATTTGATTACATTGTGCTCACCTGGATAATCCAGGATACCCTCCCCATCCCAAGGTCCTTAATCACATCTGCAAAGTCCCTTTTTCTGTGCAAGGTGACCTATTTACAGTTTCTGAGGCTTAGGGTGTGGACATCCTTGTGGGGAGGGGCATATTTTTCCTACCAAATCCTACCACCTCCTGACCAGCCTGCCTGACTGAACTCTTCCCCAGTTGAGCCAGACACTCTGCTATGCAGCACCCACCCCTTCCGTTCCCTCTGCCTGGAACACTCCAGGTCCTCAGATACCTGGACTGCTGTCACCACAGTTCCTTCACATCTCTGCTTGAATGTCACCTGATGCGAGAGGTCTTCCCTCACTCCCACCCTCTTCCATCCCACTGTGTCCCCCTTTTCCTGTTTTACTCTTCCTCATTGCAATTATGGCGCTACAGGGCATCTTTATTAACGTTTATTGTCTATTCCCCATACTGCCCCCACCCTAGATTTCCTGTACAAGTGCAGGGATTTTGTCTATTTTGTTCATTACTGTGTCCCTGGTATCAAGAACAGTAGCTGGCATAAAAGAAGTTACTAGTAAATATTTATAGGAAGGAAGGGAGAGAAGGAAGAAAAGGAAGGAAGAGGGAGGGAGGGGAAGAGAAAGGACCTTGAATCAAAGACCCCTGAGAGAGTTCATGTGTGAAGGGTGAGGCTCAGTGTGTCCTCCATCCCCTGAGAACTGTAGAGGAAACAGGCCAAAGCTTTCTCAGGGGAGCCTGAGGATGGGGATAGGGAATGATGTTCTGATGCTAGGAGTTCTGAGTGAGAAAGTCTTTGAAATCCTGCTTCCTGGGAAATCTTCTCTGGGGACACATGGGTTAAGCACCTCTCATTTATCTGGAATGGTTGAAAACTCAGAACTATAAGGATGGGCAGTGTCTTCCACGTTCCCTCCTATTAATGAAATCTTCCTTAAACTGACCTGAGTTACATCAAGGCAAAATCCACTTTGCATTCAATGTGTCGCCTGTGGGAGAGGAGGGGGCAATGACAGTTGGAATGAAAATAGCGTCCCTCATAGTGGACACTTAGCAACGGCAAGCCTTCCCAAATTGGAACTCAGAGTGATAGACGGGCACTTCTTACTGTCCGAGTTTGGGAACACTTTGACCTACTTAGAAGTGAACGTTTTTGGAAGCAGATAAACCTGGAGTGGTTTGTTTTTAGCAACTCCAGCTGCAGTCATCTCTCACTTTGATAAATAGCTTGTCTCCTCCTGAGCTCGGATCTCCAGGAACCCGTCCTGGCTGCCTGCAGATCCACCCCAGAAGAGCATGAGCACTGGTTGTTCTGGGGGAGACACCCGGGTCCTTTGTGCAACCCCACAGCCTTTTCAGCATCGCCTGGACTACCCTTACCTGGGGCTTGGTTCAGTCCAGAGGGTGATCAGGCATACTTCCTTCCTGAAAAACAGAGGGTGTTGTCAGGGCGAGCCGAGGCTAAGCTTTTTGAGCATAAGTGAGACCGCCAGAAGGAGGCAGACACTTGTCAGCTAGGCAGGCAGAGAGGGAGCGAGGGACACCTTTACAGGGCATAGCTGAAGACAGATTGGACGAGCTCAGTGGTAGTTTAGTCCTTGGAGTCTGGGAGCTGTCGCTAGGTGGATGGAGGCACCCACGGGGCCAGCAGGCATGCAGTGGTTAGACCACACTAAACAGGTATAGTTAGGAGAAGAGATTACTATGCATAACGCTGGCCATCATGCTTTCCTGTAGACATCACTATTAAAATAACACATATAACCTGGGAATGGTTGTCCACATGGACGTTATACAATTTTGAAAGACGTGTTTGGAGTTCTAATTAAATATAGAAGCAATGTACAAATTGCACCTCCTTTCTTTTAATAAGTGTTTCTGGTCACTGGTAATTATTATTCTTCACACAAGGATGAAACCTCTACTTTATGTCCAGTCTTGGTCTGCCTCCAGTTTCCCTTTTCTGCCACAAAAAAATTGAACCAACTGCTTTCCTAGAACTCACCTTGTTCTTCTTTGTCTTTGCTCAGGGAACAGTCTTATTCAATTTCTGTTTCTCATATAATTTTCCCATTATAAATTCCCATATACAGGTTAACTTAGTGACTTGCAGATAGTAGATATTCAAAAACCAACTCTTGGGCTTCCCTGGTGGCGCAGTGGTTGAGAGTCCGCCTGCCGATGCAGGGGACGCGTGTTCGTGCCCCGGTTGGGGAAGATCCCACATGCCGCGGAGCGGCTGGGCCTGTGAGCCATGGCCGCTGAGCCTGCGCGTCCGGAGCCTGTGCTCCGCAACGGGAGAGGCCACAGCAGTGAGAGGCCCACGTACCGCAAAACAAACAAACAAACAAAAAAACCAACTCTTTGTTGTATAAATGATCAGTACTTGACAAGAACCTCGGAGTTTTAAGCCACAGTCAGAAATGGAGGCCAGGACAGGATAATATGGGGAAAATTATGAACCACCCTGGTATCAGCCATCAGGCAGTTCACAGGCCAGAAATCTACACAGGGAAGATGAGGGTTAAGGAGCATGCGGTTAGCAACTAGAGAGCGTCACAGGTCGTGGGAGGATGTCAGAGTCTGAGAAAGTGAAAACATTTGAGTCCAGGTGCTCCCTAAACTCTGTGGGTACCTCGCAGGAAGTAATCCCAGAGTCCCAAGGTCCATGGTCCTTTGCCCTGACTTCTTACTGAAATCACGTGCAGAACTTTTTACAAACTCTAGATGGGAATCTGGATCAGAATCTGGGAGTGCGTGCTGGAAGAGAGATGTACTGCTGGAGGAAAAGGCAGGTAAGTGACTGGTTGGGGTGGAGCTGCCCACAGTCCCCAGAAACCATGCCCACAGCCCTCACCTGGCATGTTCCGGAGAAGGCGTGTACTGTACTTGTCGCTGTAGGAAGGTTCTCACGGGAATCTCTAGGCCTGAGTTGCGGCACAGTTGTTATTGCCTTCTGTCTCTGGGCTAAGCTCTCAATAAGAAATCTGGATAAATGTGATTTTGAAAAACTCAGTTCCTGTAAATCTGAGGAGAATAAGTCTAAAGGACAAAATTGGACATATGTCTGTTGGTGAAAAGAGCAGATGCCTGAGGTCACGGTCCAGCGTTCCTGAAGCCTGTGGCTAACTTGGGGGGAGAGGGCAGACCCACTAGTCCCTAGTACCAAGCCCAGCATTGTGGTATACTGGGCCCAGTATGTGTGCAGCCTGAGACCAGCAGGAATTCTTTGGGGTTCACTCTTGTGGGAAATGGAGATGAGATAAAATGGACACATCGGTAGGCAGAGAGCCTAATTCATGTAAGATAGACTTTGACCGGAAGCATAACTGAAGACAAACTGTCAAAAATAAGAATAAGATTCAACCACCTGTTTGGAAATTAGGAACACTCCAAAGATATTGCTGTAGCTCAGAAGTTCTTAACCTGAACTTTGGGGGTGGGTGGAGTGGAGTTTGAAAACCTTGAGATTATAGAGGTTCAACTGCCTTATACAAAAGATGTTTACTTGGGGGGCTCAGATAAGGTCCAGGGATAGATAAGACCTTGGAGGAAAAGTGTATTCAGGTGATGGCATCAAACCTCACACACAACCCGCTACCTCTCTCTCATTTCATCTCTTTCCTCCATGTTGGCTTTATTCTCAGGCAGCTTCTGCTTATGTAGTTATGGCAGGATGGCCTCCAGCTGCTTTACATTAACATTCCACCAACTTAGAAATCTTCTGGGCAGGGATTGCTGCTTTCCCAGTAGTTCTTGCTAAGGTCTTCCAGTTTATTATCATTGGCTGAAATTGGGTCATGTGCTAAATCTGAACCAGTCCCTGTGGCTGGCTGGCCGAGCCCAGGTCATGGGCCCATCCTTAGAGTGGAGGGTGGACAGAGGATGTCAGCTACATCCACAAACATGGTCTGAGAATGGAGGAGAGCTGGTTCCTCAAAGAAAACTCAAGGTGCTATAACAAAAAAAGGGGGTGTAGATTACCAACAGATGGAGAGACTTTGCTAACTAATGGTTCTCAAAGTGTGGCCCCTGCACCAACCACATCAACGTCACCTGGAAACTTGTAGAAATGCAAATCCTCAGGCCCCACCCCAGACCTACTTAATCAGAAAGTCTGGGAGCGGACCCAGTAATCTGTGTTTGAACTCACTATCCAGGTAATTCTGATGCACACTCAAGTTTGAGAACCAGCACACCACACCAATGGTTCTCAAACTGTGCTGCATCTTACAAACACCTGAGGAACTTTAAAAAATACTGATGCCCAGCCTCACCCAAAGGGGCATTAATCTGAATCTTGAGAGGGTTGGAGGGAGGAAGACCCAGGCATCAATGGTTCTTAAACTTGGTTCCACCCTGGAATCACCTGGAGAACCTTAAAAAAAAAAATCTAATACCTAGAATTTAGAAAATCTTCCCTGATGATTCTATTAAGCATCTGTGTTTAAAAACCATTTCCCTACCATCCCCTCCAAATTGTCCTGAGGACAATTACAACATCTAGATGTAAGTTAGAGGATTCAGGCACCTATTTTCTTAAATCTCTCAACTCAAAACTTGGTCAAATATCTGACATTGATTCCCTTCTCTTTCACGTTCCTGTCCTAGTGGCTAGCTCCACAAGGACGGGGATTGTTTTTGTTCGTGAATGTAGACCCAGTGCCTAGAACAGAGCCTGGCATATAGTAGGCAGTCAGTAAGTGTTTGCTGAGTTAATGAATTGGCCTGAAATCAGTCAGTGTCCCAGTAGTGTTCAAGACTTCCTCGCTGGGTTGTAGACATCACTGGTATCATTCTGGAAGGCACACGAGGATGGCAGTGGGACTCTTGGGTTATTGATGCCTAACCAGTCTCCAAAATGTGCTGACCATATCAATTCAAGATGGGTAGGTGTTCCTAATGGTTTTATGCCTTTAAGTTGACAGTAGGATGGATTCCTGGGTTATAATAAGGACCAATGGAAACATGCCTGATGGATCCTTTTCATGGAGACTAAGACTACTTTAGAGTCTACTTGTACTATGATTTTTTTTGAAGTATAGTTATACAATATTATATAAATTACAGGTGTACAACACAGTGATTCACAATTTTTAAAGGCTGTACTCCATTTATAGTTGTTATAAAATATTTGCTATATTCTCTTTGTTGTACAATATATCCTCATAGCTTATTTTTTACCTAATAGTTTCCAGTACTCTGATTTCTGAAGCAAGGGCTGAATCTTCCTCAGACATCTAATTCAAGACAGTTTCTACACGATGATGTTGTCAGCCTCTTGTCAAAGATTATGATGGAAAGATGATCCAGTGTCACTTAAACACAAAGGCCCACAGGAAGGTTTAAGTAAAAAAGGAACTGGTTACTCACCAAGCAACTTCGAAGCATTTTTGAATTCCTATCAGAGTGCCCCAAAAGTATTCAAGGAGGTGGATTGGGTGGGTAAACCAAATATGGACTCTTGTATCATAGCATCCAGACAGTGGATCACAAGCAAACAAAGTTCACTTTTTGAAGGGCTGAAGGTACTGGCCATTTTCTGCTCTGGGCTTGCAAGAACAGCAAAATGGGTGTTATATTTGGTGATATAGAAGAGAGAACTAGACAACAGTACTGGTTGCCACATCCTGCAGTAATTCAAGCTGTCAAGATGAGACTGACCAATAGGATGATAAGTGAATTCAGGAATCTGGGGTGTGGGCTACATGAGCAATTTGAACTTTCATTTCGCTGTTTCATACGTGGAGCACCAGGGGTACATTTCCTGCTCGACAGTGAGATTCTTATAGAACACTTGCCAGGAGGGGCCATCATGGAGATGGCAGTGGTAGAACTAGAAGTTAGATTTTGACTTTGGGTTCTGTTCTTCCTACATGGTGAAGCTTTTTAGAGTTTCTCTTTAGAGTTAAATCATCGAAGCCTCATCATCATTCATTCATTTCGTTTCTTCAGATTTAAAAGAGGACCCTACCTTATAAGGTTTTTTGGTGTGGATAAATGACCTAATGTATTGAAGGCAACTAGGAAACTGCTTGGCACAAATAAATGCTCGATAAATGCTAGCTGTTGTTACTCATGAAGCTGTGCTACTGTGTTTACTGAGCATCGACTGTGTTCCAACCATGTGGCAGGTGCTGCAACACAAATAAATAAGGCCAAAACCTAAGCATGGTTCAAACTGAGAAAGGAAGCCCCAAATCCTAGTAACTCCTAAAATGTTGTCCTGTGGCTGTCTTTCTTCCAGGTGGGAATTGAGTAATCAAGCTTCTGGTTTTTATCCCTCTCACAAACTTCCCCCCCACTTTTTTTTTCCTGATGAATGGGCTACTTTGAGTGCTGTATGTTTCCAGCCATCCCTTTTCCTAAATCTGGACACAAAGGAATGGGAGAGATGCTTTGTGAGTGATTAACGCAGTAGTTCATGGGAAGGTCCAGTTGGTGTGGTGCCGGTGGGCTTCTTGGGGGGGGTCGGGGGGATGTGAGCTTGACCTTGAAATATGAAAAGACTTAAAAAGGAAACAGGGATTTTTTTTTTTTTTTTTTTTTTTTTTTTGTGGTACGCGGGCCTCTCACTGTTGTGGCGTCTCCCGTTGCGGAGCACAGGCTCCGGACGCGCAGGCTCAGCAGCCATGGCTCACGGGCCCAGCCGCTCCGCGGCACGCGGGATCTTCGCGGACCGGGGCACGAACCCGTGTCCCCTGCATCGGCAGGCGTACTCTCAACCACTGCGCCACCAGGGAAGCCCCGGGAATTTTTTTTCTTTCTTTTATTTTTTAAATGAGGAAACTGAAGATCAAAAAAGTGAAATGACTCACCTAAGGTCAGACAGCTACTAGGTGACAAAACAGCTTTGAACTTCCGTCTTATGGTTTCTTTCCGATACTGAGCTTTCCCACAACATCATTACCACACCGGAGCCGATAAAAAGGGGAGGCACAATTATCATTATTAGCCTTAAATATTAAAAAGAAGGAACAAAAAGCGTAGGTGAAGGTGTTTTCAACACAGAAGGGGCTGTCCATGTTCGGAGGCTGAGGAGAAGGAGGGGGTGAACCTGTCAGAGAAAAAGCACTATTGAGTCTCGAACCTTCTAAATCTGCTTCTCTCCCACCTCTTTGGCCTCATCGGATTGCGGATTTTAAGCCAGAGCTGACTGTGGCGGCCTTTGAGGAGAGAGAGCTGCACTAAAGGGGAAGCACCTGTTTTGCGCCGAGGGTTGTGTACGCTCCTCCTCCCCGTGCGTGCCCCGTGCCGGCGGCCAGAGCGGCCTTGCATAAGGCTCTGGGCCACGCTGCCGGCGGGACTCGGGCAAACAGCTGGACTTTGGAACTCCGCCCCCAGCGCCGCCCTCCCCGCCGGCCCCTCCCCTTCTCCCCAAGGTGGCCCTAGCTCCCAGAAAGTCGGAGTCGTTGCCGCGGTGCGGGAGAGGAGGGCGGGAAGGGACGGCCGAGGTTGCGAGCTGGCTCCGGGGCCGCGGGGCCGCGGTGGCCTGCCTGCTGCGCTCCCACAGCGGCGGGCACCCCGGGCCATGCGGGAGCGCTGGGGCCGCGCGGCAACATGAAGGGCGGCGACCGCGCGTACACCCGAGGTCCCTCTTTGGGGTGGTTCTTGGCGAAGTGCTGCTGTTGCTTCCCGTGCAGAGGTGAGTGGCTGTCGGTGCTGCTCCTTCTTTTTAGGCAGAGACCGGGCAAGCTGAGTATGGGGTGGGGGGGAGTAGACCGTGGTCTGGGGAAAATGCGGGTGGGGAGGGGAGCACGGCAAAGGGAGGGTTTGCTCCCAACTGTGTTCATTGCAGTTTCTGCGGCACGAAGCGGGTCGCTCGCTCTCCACTCTCAAGGAGCTTCTGACTTGGATGCGGAGCTGAAGTTTGGGAACTCAGTTACTTACCGGCGACTTTGGATGCTGGGCTCCAGCCTGCAGAGGGGTTGGGGCGCGGTTGCGAGGGAGAGGGAGAGGCCACTCGGAGCTCTGGGCGTCCCTGTAGTGGCAGAGTCACACTTTCGTGCTCTCATTTACATATGGACCTCAGCCGCGGGGTTAACAGATGACTCTTAGCTATAGGAATGTGTTTGACACTTGTCTCTACACCAGGAACTATTTTTGCCAAGTGACAACTTTCTTTGGGGACTAGAGCGGGCTTTTCTCTGCTTGGGCTTTGGCAGGTCAGCGTGGGTCTGCAGCTCTGGGCCGGAGCTTGGCTCATTAATTAACCAAGAACTCTATGTACCCAGTTAGGACTGTATTTAATTATTCTGCTAATTTTAGTGTTGTCGAGAAGACTTGCAGGAAGCAACTAATTTCCCCAAAATCAGCCTGCAAAGCACGGTGGTGAGAAGGATGACAGAAGGAAAGTGTAGCCTATCCTGAAAAAGAAATCGAGCCCTTCCTAGACAGAGTTAACAGATGTTCCTAACACAGTTCATGTCACTTTAACACCTCAGCTTGGAGGGTGGGAGAGATTCTGTTTCTGTGTGGTTAGAAGTGAGAATATAGGCTCTCACTTGGCATAAGCCTTTTTAAAATTTCACCTATTGGGTGTCTCGCCTCCACCCCTATTTGCAATGCCCCAGTCTCCTTACCCATCCTCGCCTAACGAGTCCTGATGGAACTCTCTGGGAGTTACTGGTGAATAAACTTCATCCAAGTGACCACCGCGTCCTCTGTGCTCACCCCACACATAGCTCTGACAAATTCTCCATCCTAAGCAGGTAGGAGACTACGAAAACTAATTAAATCTGAAGGACCTTTCCCCAAGTCATTAAGGTTCATAATCTCAGCGTCAGATTCTCTCAATCCTGCATTTAATTAGAATAGCTTGGAACTGAGTAGTAGCTAACTCTCAAAATCAGAATTCAGAGGGAGAAGGAATTTTAACAGGCCAGGGACCCTCACAAAAATCCAAGCCTCGTTCAGAAACATTCAGAACCAAGGCTGGGAATTGAAGCAAGGGGGTATTAAAAGGGAGAGGAAACAGGAAATGGCCAAAGGGAATCCGAGTGGGTGGGTTTGCGCTGAAGGCTGGGCTGCTTTCATGGTGAAGGGTTTCCAAGCAGGATTTCTTGGGAGTCCATTTCCTGTCCAAAGGCAGAATTTGGGAACGTGGGCGGTGCTTATCTAAAGGCCCTGCAGCTGCCTCCTTGAGTCCAGATGTGTGGCAGCCGCAGCTCCCTTACAGAGTAATTCTCCAGGGGTCTCTCAGCCTTTGCTTTGTTTGTGAATTGCCCTGGCGGGCCCTCCGTGTGGCGGTGAGAGGAGGGGGCAGGGAGCCCCCTTGGGGTGCCTGCTGGGTCACCTCCTGTGTGAAGGACTGGGAAAGCGGCGGCTGCAGGCTCTGTGGCTTGCTGGGGCCGGGGTGGGGGGAGTGTTGCTGGAGCCAGAGCTGGAGGACACCATCGCCTCTCAGCTGAAGACAGAGGGAGGCAAAAGGCCCAAGCAGTGAAAGCAGCTTAAAAGGGAGAAGGAGGGTAACAAAGGTGGGTGCCTCTTGCCTTCTCCCTCTTTAGTCCTTATTCTTTGCCACATCTGAAACATGTGAAGATGGAAAACTGGGGCTCCAATCTGAGAAAGATGGTGGGGGACATGACTTAGCCACCCTTCCCAGAGCCCCTGGCAGCCGCTGGGCAGGCTGATGTGTCTGAGGTGTCGGACACTGCCCGGGGGCTCCCTGAGTCTGCTCTAACAGCAAGGAGAGCTCAGAGTCCCCACCCAGCCCGAAGGCATATATTCGAAGCAGGCTGAAAAGATAATGTCTTGTACTGAGCTTGAATGCATTGTCCAGAGCCCCAGAACTCCATAGGAAGAAGCTTGCCCCAACTGCAACACAGGGAAGGGCTCGGGTGAGAGTCTGAGAGGCTGATGGGAGTGCAGGGCATCTACACCAGGGACAGTTGGCCTCCCTTTTCAGTTAAACCAGTTCCTCTGGTTGTACAGATGACTGTGAAGCTAATGGTTTAGAACTCACGACTATGGTTCCTGAGTCAAGGGGCCTTGACTAAGTGGCTTCCAGTCACTCAGCATTTAAAGGACACCTCCTTCTAAAGTCTGGGACAAAGGAACCAAGAGGAAGTGGAATGTTCTGGTTATTTTTGACACAAAGCTAAGCTATCCTGGACTTGCTCTGGTGAATCCTAAGTGGTTGTAATTGTTAACCCTAGGGTAAGAGTCAAGGATTTAGTGACGTACCTTTGTGGCCTTTAAAGATCATATTTGAGAAAAATATGGACGCAGTTAGTGGAGCTTGTCTTTGGATTTGGAAAAGTGAGGAAGGCAACTCTCTTGTGTTCTTCTGTTCCAGTTTTTGGTTCTGTTGAGTATGGGTGTGGCAAAGGGGTTTGATGAAAGATGACCTTCCTTCCGTACCTTGAAATAAGTATTGAAGGGCAGGAAAACTGAAAACCAAGGGTAGAACAGAAATAGAGATGGATGAGAAGGAAAGGACAGCAAATACATTTATAACTGCCTTTTTGGAAGTGAAAAATAGCCAAACATGAAATAGTGGCATGTGTGTGTGTCTGAAGGGTGATTGATCACTGATGTCGCGCTCTGTGGGAAGTTTCAGGATTTCTTTGGCTACTTTGACTTTCCTCTATACCTGAAGAAGTGGGTCCATTCTGGATTCTTCTGTAGTGATCTTACAGTTTTAAAAAGCAGCTTGTTTCCGAGTGACAAAAAGGATTTCAAGTCACCTGGAGGGTTGCTAAGTCATGTGCTACAGACCAGACTTTGTGACTTCTTAGATCATGGAGCCTAGAGATTTTTCAGACCTTGATATTTGGAAGCCAGTTTTAGAGCCTTTAATTTTCTAGTCAATTAACTTTGGGTATATGGACAAAAGTCCCTTCTTGGAAACCTTTCCTGACTGCTGCCTTCCTCTGCTTCTCCACAGTGTGCATGGCATTTATTTATACTTGCTTACTGTTGTATCGTTGTCCTTGCCTCTCGAGCCCATGTGCCATCACATCTCCCCATTTGTACTGTGAGACAGTACTTGGTTCAGAAGACTGTCTCAGAAGTGAAGAGAAATAAGGGTGGCGACTTATCCAGGCCGAGTAAGCTCACGGGAGAGGTGCTGGGATCACAGTCCCATGGCTCTTTCGCCACAGGGGCGATTGGGGCTGACATCACAGGGTATGGGTAAGAGTTATGGGGGTTTACAGGGCATCCCGAGTCATCCTTATCTATAATTTCTTTTTTTCCCCCCTACATTTCCCCAGAATCACTAAGCAGGAATCTTATGATTGGATGTGAATATTCCTTCTTTGGCCCATGAATTAATACAGCTCATTTTATAAACTGAATTTAATGTGTGAAACCATGACACCAAGTTCCTTTAGAAAGGTGTTGGTAACCTCAGAGAGGAACAAAAGTGACATTCACTTTTGTTTACTTTAGTTAACCACCCAAGGGTCAGAGAAGCCTTGGGGCCTTGAGGTATACATCCCTTTTTATTTCTTTATCTTCCAGGAAGTGCCTTTACCACTATGAAAATTGAACTGACCATTTAGCATGTATGTTTGTCCATCATATCTCTCGATTTTCTCTGCCTCCCAGGGATATACCTTAACCTGGGGAGAATTTCCACACATACGTACTGTTGCCAACCTAGATCTTATGGTTTTTTTCCCATACCTGATTCTCTGACTAGTGGGTAGTAACAAGAATATCAATTATTCCCTGCCTTCCAGTCATAATGTAGCCTAGTAGAAATAGGAGTATATGGATTTGGTTGGGGTGGAGGAGATTGGAAGTGGAAGCCAAATGTCCTCTTCTGGTTCAACTGTGGGTCCAACAATCACTGATCGTGCTGTAGGCATGTCACCCCAGGGATTCCATGTGCTACAGGTTGGTAAGTCCTAACCTGAGATAAAAAGATAAAAACTCAGACTCTGTGTTTTTATTCAAAATAAAAGGTTTTTGGGTTTGTTTTGTTTTTTCTAAAGTGAACATGGGGGATTCACTTCGGAGCCCCAAAATGCTGTAAGCCTACCTTAGTCTGGAGCAGTGTTTTTGGTATTCTCCTTAATGAAGTTCCTCTTGAATCTTGGGGCTTCTCTTCTGCCCTAAAAAGACTCCGCATCCTTTTGAAATGCTTCTCCTTTTCAGTGAATGTGAGTGGCTGCATGGCCTGCCCTCTCCTTCAGACCAAGGCCCAGCTTTTCCATGCCCTAGAAAGAGCATGGGTCTAAAAGCTGCGGGGGGCTTCTCAAGCAGAAGGGGCTATACCATGGGAAGTTAGAACTGGAAGCAATCTTAGAGATTATTTAATAGATCTTTTTTTCTACAGGAGGAAACTGAGATCCAGCCATTTAGTAGCAGAGTCAGACCTAGAGCCCTTTTCCAGTGTTCTTTCTGTGACTCCATTTTTGTCTTCCTGGGCATGCAGTTTCTCTTACTCTAGACAAAGGCACGGCTGGCCCAAATTAGAAGGGTAGAGGCTGACCCCAAGCTGGAACTTGGGTGTTAACTGTGGAATCATCTATGGTTCTGGGGGGTGATTGCATTGCCTGGAGCCAGTGAGATCTGGACCTCCCTGTTCTGCCTTCAGTGGCTGTTCTGTCCCAAGACCACAGAAGGCAGTGACCGCAGTCACACCTCTGTCTTTCCCAGAGCAGCTTCTGCACATTGTTCTTCGTAAATATCTGTCCATGTTTTCCCCTCTGGTTCAATTTAATTCCAAAGGCCCCTTTCCCCCGCTTTCTTTCTTGTCTCTTTTCATGAAATGTACCCTTTCAGGTGGAAATGAATCAATGAAATACATTCCTATCATTCCGTTTTTGAAAGTCACTGGTGTTTATGTAACACACAGTGTTTTAACCCATTTGACAAATGTTTATGTGCTGACTGCCTGCCAGCCCTGCGCTGGATACTGGGGGAGAATGGATGGGAATCATAATGGCACTGACCCCATTGGGCTGCTGTGAGGATTAGTTAAGGCAATGTATGTAAAGGGCTTAGCGTAGCACCAGGCATATAAAGTGCTTTAAAAAGGTTAGCTACTAACAGTAGTTGGAATACGAAACATAGAACCCATACTCAGGGGACTCACAGCTAAATATCTGTGGGTCTTCTAGGTGGTAATGCTGCAAATCTACATTCCTAAGCAATTTAATGGTCTTGGTTCAAACCATTGTCATCTGTGCCTCAGTGCTGTAGAGTTGCCACTGTGGGGAAAGAAAGCTTGTGATCTATAAGTACGATAGGGATTTCCTTTTTTTTAATTAAACCAATTAAAAATTTTAAAAATATACAATGCTTCTAGTGTTATAATCACTGTGGTTATATAAAAGAACATCTGAGAGAAGGTACTGGCAAGATACCCTAAGCATCCTCGAGTTATTCTTTTCTGAGGGGAAATACAGTGTACAAGGATTGGAACATGGCTACACCAGGATTGAAGTTTAGGTCCTGAAAACCTATGTTATGTAAAAAGACATCACTTCCTGCCTGCCCCTTGACTTTGGCTAACAATGTAATTGAGAGCCATTTTTCTGATCCCATCAGCCAACGTTTGTTGCACACCCTTCATTTGCAAAGGTTTGCAGGTCCTCTTCAGGCTGTTTTTGCCTAGGTAAAAATCATGACCTGCCCACAGCAGCCCCCAAGGTTCTGGACATTCTCTGAGGTGTGGCCATGATCTTGTGTATTCCTTGTGGTTGGGAAACATGGGTAGCTTGGCCCCCCTGCTTGGTCTATTCAGTGACTAATGGAGTTCCTCTTTTGAGGTTGACAGAACCTTCTGTGTTATACTTCCTGCAAGGAGGTGAGCCCTGGTTACACCTGCAAGGCAGCCAAGAGGCTGCCAGATTGGCTTTAGCCAGGTAAAGGAGCAAAGATCAGAGTTATGCAACAGGTCCTTTCACATTCTTCTTGCTTTGCTGGAGACCATAGTGAGGAAACTGGCAAATTGAAAGGAAGGGAAACCCCCTCTGCTGTTCGGTTGAAACAGTACCTCATAAAACATCTCTGTATGCAGGTACTTGCTCTCCTTGGGGTGGGATTAGTTGTAGGCACCTGTTTGGTCTCTTACAGCACCTGGTGTGCAAAAGGCTCTCAGGACAGTCCCAGTTTCTGCTCTCCCACCATTAGCATCTCCATTATTGCCCCCAGGGAGAAAGGGATATTATCTTTCCCCATCCAAAAGAGAAGCAAGCCTCACTGTTGAAAAGAATTGCAAACACTTCACTTCTGCACAGATTTTGGATGTCAGGCTCACACCTGTGTGCTGCCTCCTCATCTTCTTTCTCTGCTTCGAGCAGAAGTTCTCCAAGAGTGGTTAACACTGGAGAAGATGTTGGAAATGCAGATTCTTGGCCCCATTGACTCAAACTCCAGAGTGAGCCCCAGCAGTCTGTGTTTTAACAAGCCCTCCAGGAGGCTTAATATTTTTGGTTTGTTCTTTTCTCTCCTCTCCACCCTCCCCACCTTCCTCCTCCTTTCCCCTGGCTCCAGCAAGGGCATCTGTGACCT
Organism: Hyperoodon ampullatus; assembly: GCF_949752795.1. Classification (NCBI taxonomy): domain Eukaryota; kingdom Metazoa; phylum Chordata; class Mammalia; order Artiodactyla; family Ziphiidae; genus Hyperoodon; species Hyperoodon ampullatus. The sequence continues at coordinate 33,076,334 of NC_136918.1, forward strand.
GCTTCCTGGGGATTCTGCTTTGAGAAGTGGGGGAGGCCCTTACCACTCACTGTTACTTGCCAGGAGGGTTGGGGGTGACAGGGACGAGGTTGAAATTAGGAATCACCTACATCTTCCCTGAGCCCTTCAGCCCCCAGGGGCGAGTAAGGGTAGTTGTGGCATCGTTCTTCCCATTTAAGACTCCTTCCCTCTTATGTTCATTTTCCTCAGACTCTTAAAAGGTAACTATGCTTGCTTCAGAAAAAAATCAAAAGTTAGGCAAACAAAAAAGACCATAAAAGCATAACTTTGTAGCATAATCCTTACTACCTCGTAACAACTACTTAATCACTTAATGTATCCTTTTCTATATGTTTACCCCTTTTAAAATAAATGGGTTCCTATTTATAAATATATTCTCCCTTAAAACATGATTTCACTTAATCTTCGGAACGTCTTTCCATAGAGGTGCATTTCCAGGATCTTTTTAGTGGCTACAAAGGGTTTCGCTGTAGACAAGAATTGAACTTGACAATTGTTGGTACTGATTTAGTATAATGGCTAAAATTTGGTGAGAAGGGATGAGGAAGACCCCTGGGTTAAGCAATAGATCTTTCCAGAATCAGACTGTACAGGCAGATTCTGTCCTGGAGTTTATGAATCTCCACTCCTTACATCCCACCTTTCCTCTCCGTGAGGCATATTTCGCCCCACGGGAGGGGTACGACTGACCCCTCTCCCCCGTGAGACCAGTGTGCACAGGGCTAGAGCTGTATGTTTTACCCCCTCAGCCTTTTCTTGCTTACGTGGTGTTAGGAATCTCCTCACTTCTGAGACTTCTAATTGTGCAGTTGCCTTCATGAGTAGGTCCAGGGATTTCTCTTTTTCTCTTTCTGAGACATGCCTCCAAAGATAGGTCATTTCAAAATTATTGTTACTGGGAAAGAGAGCCTTGGTTTGTTTTTTTTTTTTTTTTTTTTTGTCTGCCTAGCAAAATCATACATAAACATTGGGAAAACATTTAAAAATACAGATAAATGAAAATAAAATCCCATTACCTAGAGAGAGCTATGTTAACATTTTAAATATATCCTTTTAATTTTTTTCCATTTGTGTATTTTTTCCAGAAATAGGGTATAGTAGTGTTACAAACTTTTTTCTCATAACATACTAAACAACTTCCACAACGTTTTTTTTGGATGCATTTAGTGATATGCCAGCTCAGCTCAGATTGGGATTGTTAAATATTCAGTGGTTAAGCCATTGGTAGTTTGAAATCAGCCATGGTGGGAGTAGTTATACTAAGAATGTTACCAGATACCTCAAATCAAGGTTTTTTGTTTTATTCAGAGAGCTGGTTTATCAACATACTACTAGGTGCTCATTTTATCATGTGTAAATATGGTTTGTTTTTATTTTCAACCTCCCTATTTTTGGTTGTTTCTAATTTTGCTATTATCAACAATATTGTAATGAGCATTCTTACAGTTAAGTCTTAACACACACCTATAATTACTTCCTGAGGATAAATCCCTTGAAGTGGAGGTCCTAAATGAAAGGACATCCCAAATTTCAAGACCTAGTTGTTGCCAGTTATCCCCAGTTTTATACCCTTTGAAAAGAAGAATGTACTGTTCTTTGTTTAAAGAGGATTTATGAGAAACATCCTCTGGGACCAGGAATTTCATGTTCTCCTATTGTTTACTTCTGTTTACATTTTCTGAATTAACTTAATTCTTTTTATATAATGAAATATGCTGGCTGAAAGCCTTTGATGCTTAGGCTACGTACTGATAAGCAGGGTGTAAAAAAATTCATTCTTGTGGGTTGTTCTGGATTGGGAGGCAATATATCATGATGATTAAGAGCTTGGACTCTGGGGCCAGAACGAGTTTGAATCCCAGTTCTGCCAGTTACCTGTGTGACTTTGTGCAAGTTACATAAACTCTGCCTCGGTTTCCTTGTCTGGAAGATGGAAAGGATGATGGAATCTAGTCACGGAGTTTTGACAAGGCTTAGATGGGTTGACGTACGTAAATCACCTAGACCTGGCACATGGTGAGTGCTGTGTAAGCGTTGGATTATTGTTAGCATTAATGAGTATATAGAAGTCTCTGTGGAACTGTGCCAACTGTCACATTCACATGATTTCATTAGTTCCTTAATCATATGAGAAATTGAGCTGAGCATATTATGTATTGATCCCCAAATATTTGAGTACCATGTGGCAAGTATTAGACTAGCAACCATAGAGAATTTAAGATGTTTCCACGCCCCTGAGGATCTTGCAGTACAACTTGGGAGCTGCCCCATAAGCATAAAACAGTAAATAATGACCAAAAAAAGGAAAATAGTTGCTGAAGACAGTAGGAGGAAAGATGCTTCAGGGTCCTGCCTGATTTCTGACTAAAATAGTTATGCAGAAGCTGATGAGAGCACAGTGCCTGGGGTGATCTGGGAGGACTTCTCAGAAGATGTAAGGTTCTCTCTGGGCCCTACAGGGGCTTTTAAAGAGCTGAGTATATAGTGTGAGCAAAGCAGCAGGGATGTGCAGGGGACCACAGAGGAGAGGTGAGACCTGCCTTCTCAAGCTGTGCTGTCTAATTCTGTAGCCACTAGCCATATGTGGCTATTGCAGACTTGAAATGAGGATGGTCCAAATGGATCTGTACTGTAAGTATAAACTACATACCAGATTTCAAAGATTTAGTACAGAAAATGTAAAATAGCTCAGTAATCTTTATATTGATTACATATTGAAATGATCATATTTTGGACATAGTGGGTGAAATACAATATATTAAACTTAATTGTACCTGTTTGTTTTTACTTTTTTACTGTGACTACTAGAAGATTTTAAATGATATAAAATTATATAATTTTATTTTTTATATAATATAAAATACGTGGCTCACATTTATGGCTTGCATTATATTTCCTTTAGATGCAGCTGTCCTAGACTTTATAGTCCATGGTACATTGATGTGCCGGAGTAGAAAGGATATAGAGTTAGAAACTTTCACCCCATTCCAGGACCAATCCAAGGCCGTCCTGCAGCCCCTCCATAATTCCAGGAGGATGGCAGTCTCTCTGATGCTTATTAAAGATGCCCATAGGCATTCTCCACTGAAAATTTCAAGCAAAGCAGTCATACATTTTCCTTTCTGAGCAATATAGTTTGTGAGGAAACAAACAGGACTGAAATTGCAAGTTCTCCTCATGGAGCTCAGATTAGCCAGCTTTTAGGAACATAATGTGGGGAAGTCCTGAAAAGAATAGTGAACAGGAAGACTGACAACGTGCTACCATCTCCCAGCTGCCTAACCCCCAGCTGATGGACTTCACTCCAGTCCTGCCTCTTCATATGACATAAGAAGTGTGGCTGGCCTGCATGTCCCCAGGCTCTCAGGGATAAGATGGGGCGGAGGGAGCCCGCTGCTCTGACTCAGGACCGAGGTCCAGAGAAGGCATGACTAGGTGGGTGCATGCAGCTCCTGGTCGAACTCGGGCAAGTTTCGTTTTGCCATTTAGCTGAATGACGTTTGAGTGTTTGATTCATTCTGAACAGCATTTCTCATCCCATTTGTGTCCTCCTGAAGCATCACCGAGTGCCTGGCAGAGTGCAGTGCTATACAGGCTATTGGGACCATCTCCCTATTTGTGTAGGGAAAGTTGAATATATAGCACGCCTTGCTTGTATGGCATCATAGAACACTAGAATTTTACAGCATCGCAGAACATAAAGATCTCAGTTTTATCCATGAGAAGAGCACTTTGGAAAAGACAAAAGACTTGCCTGAAGTCTCAGCTGGTAATGAGTAAAATGGTATCATTCTGTCTGTAGCATATTGCTTATACCTTTACAGAGAAGACAGTGAAACATAGAATAGTCCTGCCCTTTTTGGCGGGGGGGGGGGGGTGGATGGAGAGGATAGAAGCACTGGATCAAGTCTTCTGGGAAATCCAGGTCTTTGGAAGGAATCTGGGTGGGGGCAGGGATCCCAGTGAATCAGAAATCGCTCTCAGGTTCCTGAAACTATGTCCTAGCCACCTGCTCTAGATCTGCTCCCATAGGAATCTGTCCTACAGTGGCCACTTGCATCTGGTGTTTCTAAATGTCTAGACGGGTTCTGGGGGAACTTTACCACTCTGAAATCACAGCTGGATTCCCAGAACCTAGAGCTGAGGGCTAGGTCCCACGGGTCCTGACAAAATCAGGATCTGTTCCACTGGCCTGGAGTCTCCAAGTGAGGCAAGGCTATACGGGGGACCTTCTTTAGACATGTCATGGGATCTTCCTATGACCTTCCAGGCCTTATGGAAGGTCAAGGTTGATCCGAAGCCAGGCCTGGATAGCCAGGGTGCTCCAGTCTAATCAGGGTCCCATGAAGCCCTCCCAGACAACCCAGGGAGGTTTGTGGCTGCCACAGTATTCTGGGTGCCTTATTCAAAGTTTCCTGGGCTGGTCATCTCTGACTGCTCCAACACTGGGGGATCATTGGCAATCACAGCCAGTGAACAAAGTGGGTGTGGCATTGCCCTTGTAAATTTACAGTTTAGAGAGGGCAGCAGATCTGTCTCTCACACACACACAGATCTTTGTAAGTGCTCACAAAGGGCACTGTGAGAGTATCTGTTGGAGGAAGAGGGGAGGAGGTAGAATTTACACTGGGGCAAAAGGGACCTTGTGTGAGGAACTGACGTAAGTACTGAAAGTCTGTTACTGCCATTCTTCTGGTCCCCAAGTGGACCACATTTAAAGGGTCTTTCCAGAAGATTTTGCTAAATATCATGGGAGAACACAGGGAAGTAGAGTAAAAGAAGCATAAAGCGAGACAGTTTATGGAGGTCACCTTGTTTGACACTGGCTTGCTTCAAGAGCTCATGCGCCACTCTTTGGTCCACGAGCACCTGGGGAACCTGTACTGTGTCCATAAGGGATCATTGCCGAGGCCCTCACTTCCTAATTCATGACCTGAGTCCTAGGGAGCTGTCACGTTCCTACATATCTTGACACTGGGATCCAGATGAAAAGGGCCAGATTCTCATTCACCATTACCCACCTTGGGCTTCCCCCCTGGCTCTAGTTTCTGCTCTAAGGTGTTGCCATCCACAGCTGCCACCTCCTGTAGGGATACACCCCCAATCATGCATGAGGACAGGTTTCAGCTGAGTCAGAGTGAACCTCTTCAGCAGTGCTGTAGACTTGACTCTACAACATGCGGGACAGTGTACTCAGTAGACTTCTGAGACCTTTTCCGGTTCCCATTCCACAAAGGGTTTAAAAAACAGACAATCCTATTGTTTACTTGGATTCTGTGTGAAGGTGGGCGAAGACCTCAGTAACCTTCTGGGGTTTTTCCCAGCCTTTCTAATTTTTAAGTCCCTGTTTCTTTGTGCTTTGGTTTGGAAATTATATCCCCTTCCCGATTTAACTGACACCCTGACTACCAAATAGTACTTCCTCTTGGAGTGTAATCAGCTACCTCTCCCAGAGTGTCTGTGGATCTCCTCAAACAGCCAGTTTCCCAGGTCCTTCCCGGTGAGGTGGTCAGGTCTAAGTTTAACCATGACCTTCTGCCAGCATACACAAGCGAGGACTGCAGGAGCAAAATCAGAGCTGGTCTGTTCTCAGGGGTGTGTGTGTGTGTTGTAGGAGTTAGAAGAGTAGGTGGACAAGTCTCCCCAAAAGATCAGATCAGCCCTGGGGGGGAGAAGTGGAGGAGTTCAGGGTGGGGAGAAGTGTAGTCATTGCAAAGGATGATTGGGGTTTATCCTAGCTTGGCTGGGTCCCTGGGAGAAAGTCAGCCGAATTCTCCACCCTCTTGGTTTCCTCCCACTGTAAAGTATCAGCGACATAGCTCACCTGGCTTTGTAATTACCGTGGCTTCCTGCCAAGCATTATGCCACAATTATGTGCTCACTCTTGCCTCTTATTCCAAAGTCACCAGTCCCAGTTTCATGAAATACAATCTGCACATTGTATTGTATAGATTTCAGCCCTTGTTTCGTTGTCTGGGATGCATCTTTGTTGGGTTTGCATTTTTGTCTCTTTCAATGTGTACATATCTCAGACAGGACAGAGGCAGTGTCTGTAATTCTGTTGGTAGAATAACTTTGCACATTTTTATACTAAAAAAAAATTTTAGTATAAAAATATGCAAATGCAAAGGATTGAAACCGGTTTAGTTTGTAAAATATTTCTTATTATAACTTAGTCACACCTCCAATTTGTGTTTATAGTCATAATTAGCATCCTACACCATAAAATTCATACATACATATGTGACATTTTTAGAATGGTATCAGATTGTGACTCAGACAGGACAATCTTATTTTTCTGTTTGCTCTCTAACAGACAGAGGCAGGTTTGGAGAGGCCATGTGGAGCGTATGTGTCTTTCCAAAATACCCTGGCGTGCACTTGAGAGGAGAACCAGATCACAAAGCTTCTAGAGCTGGGATTCTAGCACTTTGTGACAGTGTCCAGGTTAGTCTTAGAAACAGGGACTTGTCTAAGAAGGGAACATGGGCCATTTAGCTCTCTTGTGCTCCTCTGTCATTTTCTGTAAGTAAACGAGCAGGATTTTTGAGGGCAGTTCCCTCTTGAGCTCAGGTCTCTAAGGGAAGACTGTGGGTTAGAGAGGGTCAGACTGAGTTCCCATCTTGGCATTAGAATTTACTAAATTACATTAGTCTAGTTACTTAGCTTCTTTATATTAATTTCCTCATCCTTATACTTGGGAAAATACAGGTATTTACTGGAGTGTGTGTGTATCACCTAGTATAATCTTAGCTTTCTGGCACATAGAATGCACTCAATAAATGCTATTATTATTATGAACAATAATATTCTTTCTCATTATCAGATATTTCTCTGACAGGGCAGTAATTTGAGATGGACCATTAAGTGGGGTAGAGGATTAGTGAATATTTTTCAAAACTTTCCAGGAAAACAGACTTGTAACTTATTAGACCTCTAATTACTGGCCTTTTGCCCAATTTTTGATCCCTGGGAGTGGCCTTGTTCAAAACAAGTTGCTGATCTGGTGGGTCCTAGGGCTGATTCAGGATGACAGTTTTTCTTAAGAAAGAGGTAAAAGGTCTCCTGCCTACACCTGGCCAACGTGTTGAATTCTTAAGCAGTTTCTCAGCAGGTCACCACTAGAGACCTTTATATTTATTTGTTTAGTTTGTGCCATTATCCTATATTCGTGTCCAAAGTTGATCATCTTGGATGTGTTCCTTTAATTACTACAGTTACCTGATATGCTCTGGTAAATATCTGATCTTCCATTTATGGCTTAGAAATTTCTCTTCTGTCCTTAGCAACCAATCAGAGCTTCTTGTATTCAGAAACCGTATTTATCCCTATTAGACAAAAACAAAGAAACTTGACATTTTGGTTAAACTTATTATTGGTTAGATTTTAGATTACTTTTTTCAAGAGTGAAACTCACAGACCTTCATATTCAGCAGGCAGGAGGAAGTCAAAAGTCCCCCAAATTGACTCTCTTGGGACCTGTGTGGAGTCAGGCCATGTGACCGTCCTTGACTTAATCCCTGTGGCCCAGGGAATAAAATATTCCAGTTATTTTAGGACCCACCCCTGGGGTGGGGATGAGGCTAGAGATTGAGCAGGGACAGGGTTTCAGCTCACAAAGCTGGGAAATCTGGGGTGCTCCTGTGCTGGGGAGGCCAGCCAGCAGGCCTCGTCCCTGTTGACCCGTAGGCCCCTTGGTCTAATGAGAAATGGCAGTGAGTTTGAGGACAGCTGAAGTCCTTCTGCCTGTTCTGTTGCTCAGGGGACAGCATGGCCAACTCTTCTGGAGGGGTAAGGAAGTTGTGTGCTGGGGAGGCCTTGTGAAGCGGTAACACGGGGAGGGTGTCTTGAAGGTTCAGGTGGGATACTCTTCATCTAAGAAGTCGGGCAAAGGAAATAGCATGGGGAAAGGACATGGGGTCGTGGATGGGAGTGGAGTATCTATGGAAATGATTTACCATGTGGTACTACAGTCTCCCCTTTGTTCTTCTTTGGGGAGTCAGCCTACACATTTCACATATGAGAAGACTGAGGCTCAGACAGATGAAGCGACTTCCCCAAGAGCATGTGGTTAATAAATTGAGTCCTGGTCTCTTCTCAATATTCTACTCTCTCTCCCACTTACCCTGCTGCCCAGCTTGATTCTGATCCTTTTATCAAGTTCTATATTTTTTTATTACTGTAATGGAATTTGGTACAGTTCCACATTGTGTCCCTGAAACTATGGGATGGGTTAGCAGTTCCAGAAGCAGCTTTTTCTTGCGGGGTATTACTTTTATTTGCATATGTAAACCCTTTGCCGCCAAAGCTCTTAACATAAGCATTGCTTGGCATACACACACACACACTTTCATACCCTAAATAGCAGAGGCCTAGAAATGTTTGTCTACTTTTGCCAACATCTGACTATGATTATCTTTAACCACAGTCACACTTGTTTGTCTCTTAAAATAGTATTGACTCTCCCAGGGAGGCTGTTTCTAGTCAACACAGCCCTCCCAGAGCCCTGTGTATTCCACCTGCCTTCTCCTGGTAGCCGGGACAGCCGTGATTGACTGTGATTAATTTCCCTGCTCCCTTGTGTTGACACTCCTGAATTCTTCCTTAGGGTTCACAGACCTCTCCTAGTGAGAGGATTAGATTTCACCCCCAGAGCCCACCTGTTGACTCAAGTAACCGAAAGTGTGGCTCTCCCTGCGATGTCCATCAGGCCTTCTTCCTTCCTGCCCCTGCCTCTGCCCATAGGCCGTGCCACTCTGCAGGGGTCAACTTCCCCAGAGGAGCGCCACCTACAGGCCCAGCTGTGTCAGACCTGTGGGTGGACCCAGCCAATTTTTGAAATGGAATATACCTTCGCCCTGTTCCTCAGCATGGATATTAAAAATGTGTGTCCTTGCTTTGGGATTCTGTCTTAGAGAAAGTCAGTATCCCCCTCTGCTAGCCTGTCGGGTTCCTTTGCTTTAAGGTAAAAGTTGCTTCATTTTGACTTTGAACTTGAAGAGAGTTAGAGGGGGATGAAGGTGTTGTTTTACCTCACAGTTTCTATCTACGAATCACCCCCTCCCCACCATCCCCCATCCCCTGGAATAATACATCATACCAAACCAGGAAAACCTGCTCTCAGATGGGGCCCGGTGGTGGTCTTCGAGCGGGTCTTTCTCACAGCATCATCAGGATAAAGGAAATGAACAGCATCAATTCACGTGTGATTCTGGGTGGTGTGCTCTGGACTTGGATCCCATCGCTAAGAGATGCCTTTTCTGAAACAATCAAGGGGACATATGGGTGGCAAACACAAAAAAAAAAACCCACGGGTAAGGACTGAAAAAAAAATAGTTTATCAGGATTGCTTTTCCATTTTTCAGGCTTGCTCTATGCTTTGAACAGTGTGTTCACCAGAGTAGGGGCATGGAGGTCACCAACTAGGCTCTGAGAAGAGCCACTCCTGGTGCCATTGTTGGGCTGTATTGCTCATCCCGAACCACAGAAGTTGTTTCTGCATAACCTTGTGACAGTAGAGTTGAAAGGTGAGGTGCTTAATGGTAGAAAATAGGTTTGGGAGATGTAGGTTGCAGATGAGCTCATGAAAGCCCTGTAAATATTTTTATGATCCTTAAATTATCTCGCTAAATAGAATGAGGACTGTGCAATTTCCATTCTTCTGGGTTAGAAATAGTTCAGATTTTCTGCACTTGAAATTTGAACTAGAAATTTTTAAATTCATTTTTGTGTGTGCAGATAATAGGGTGCATTAAGACACTTTCATCCCCACCCCTACTGTGGTCCTTCATCTAGATGAGACTCAAAACTATGAGTGTAGATTTTAGAGTCCTGCATACCTGCCCTAAACACTGGCTCTGTCATTTACCACTTCTGCAACCTGCCAGAAGGGACTTAACTTCTCTATGCCACGTTCTCGGTATCAAATGGGCATCATAATAGCACCTATGCGCATGCAGTGTTGCAGACATTACATGAGACTGCAAGTAAAATGACTAGCATATCTGTCATGTTGTAAGATCTCAGTAAAGAACAACATGTAAAACGTAAATGTAGAGGATGGCGATGGTTACACAACACTGTTGTACACTTAAGTGGTTAAAATGGTAAATTTTATATTTATATATTTTATCACAATAAAAGGAATTTTTAAACCATACCCCCAAAAAGGTAGATGTATGTGTGAAAGAGAGCAGTTTATTAATGTATAAAAGAATGGAAAGTAATTTACCAAAACCTGCTATCTGGAAGGATTCTGGGTGATTGTTTTATTTTCTTCTTTAAAACTTTTTGAGTTTTGAAAATTCCTACAATGACATTATTTACTTCTACAACTAGAAAATATTAAGTTACAACAGAAGTCTAAGTGAACAAAAGCATAGCTAAGTCAAACAATGACAGGCCACCCACATTTTCAAGCAGGTTCCTGGACTCTGTTTTCCACCTGCCCTACTGGTTCTTGGGGTTGATGGGGGCAGGGTGGCAAGTGCAGCCCCCCCATGTCCTGGCCCTACCTGACCTCTAACCTAGTCAGCTGTCTACCGTACCCATGGCCACGGTCACTGGGAGGATCAGGTGGGACAGTGCAGATGGTTCCTTTTGGCCCAACCCACTGAGCTGCAGTGACTGCAGGTGCCACATCAGTTTTTGACTCCCAATTGCAGAGTTTCAGTATCTTGGGGTTTTGGGGTTCATGTATTTAATAATGATGCATATGCACTCACAGGTGTTTTTCAGCCTCTGTGCTTCACACATGGCAGTGTGACGCATCAGAACACCCAAGAGCAGAGTGGCAGTCGACCCCACCTCCATCACCCCCCTACCCTTCCACCCCAGCTTTCCGTTACACATGACTGGGATTCCCCCCTCCTCCAAACACACACCCCCAGCATGTTATTCTTGCCCCAGCTTGTAGCATCTCTCCTGAGGCCTTATTGGAAAATCTACTTCTTGTTCACTTTAACCCCCTTTATCATCTCAATGCCCAGCCGGCTCCTGATTATTCCCATCATGAATGATTTAAAGATTTCACTTATTATATTCATGCATTCATTCAGCAAATACTTACTGAACCTAAATATTCTGAAACATAAAACAGAGAAATAAAATTGCATTTAGTGGAGTTTTTGCACGAGGGGAGTTATGCTTTGGAGTAATTACTACATTGTCCTCATGTGGGGCATTCCGAGGGCCTTAAACTTGGGCCTTATGCCATATTTAGGCTGGAGCGTATCCTCTCTTAGATGGGGAACCTCGCTGGTGACGTGCGACCCAGAGAAGCAGAGCATGGGAACTGCCCCTGGAGCCGGAGCCGGAGCTCTGCTTCTCATGGGTCTGGCAAGCTTGGTGCCTGCACAGTGTGGTGCCTCCACTGGGCATGAAGACACCCAGGCTGTGAGATGGGGACAGGGCTGCTGCTTCATCCTTTCTCACAGTCCTGTCTCCTTAAAAGTTCCATGATTCTGATTTATAAAATATGGGAAGCTTATAAGACAAATGGAAAACAGAGGTTCTTTTGAAGTTTAAAATAGTTTTCCTGACATTAGAGTAAGGTAAATTATGTCCTCAAGTAACATTATACATAAAAATAAATTCGAGATGGATTTCAGGCACATGTAATGTGTGCTCTAAAGGAAGTAAGGCAAATGATAGACTGAGAGAAAATACTGGCAACCTACATAATAGACAAAAATTAATATCCAGAATGTATAAACAGTTCTTAGAAATCAATAAGAAAAAAGGCAACAACCCAATGGGAAAATGGACAAAAGTTAAAAAGAAGCAGGACTTTAAAAAAAAAAAAAAAAAGCAGTAAACTTTTGGAAAAGATAATATCGGTAGAAATCAGAGAAACACAAATAAAAATAACTTTTAACCCTTCAGATGAGCAAAATTAGTGGTAAGGGTGGGGAGAAATAGACAGTCATACACTGGTGAGAATATGATATAGTCTTTCTGGAGAGCCATTTCGCAGCATCTTCAAAAATTGAACATGTATATGTCTTTTGACCTACTTCTAGGAATATACCGTAAAGAAGTTCTCCATCTGTCCCAGGATGCTCAAGTGGCAGTTTTTGTTAATAGCTAACAAGAAGATGGGCAGTAGCATTATTTCCAATAGGGGATTGGTTATGGTACAGTTTTATTGTGGAATACTCTGCAACCACTAAAACAAAAAAGAAAACACAGACATGGGAAGATCTCCCACTTGTTAAATTTTAAAAAATATATAGAAACAGTCAACTATATAGTATGAACTGCTTTGTGTAAGAACAAGTCTGTGCGTTTATGTGTATACGTGGATAATAGTCCGAGAGTTACACACTAAACAGCCAAGGTTACTAAACAGGTAGGAGAGTGGAATTGGGGTATGGAGGTAGTAGCTGGGAAGAAATTAGAGATGGAGGACATTTTGCCCTATGATCTTCTACAGTATCATTTGAAATTTCATAAGCACGTTTTTATGTTTGATGTGCTCTTAAAAGTAATATATATTTATAGCAGATAACTTGGAAAACATAGGAAAATAATATCACCTGTAGTCCGAGACACTTTGACTTTAGTTACTTATCTCTCAGTCCTTTTTCTGTATGAACTACCTATCTATATATGTATATAATCACAGCCGGTTCAGTTTGTATACTCAATACTGTATTCTGCTTCTTTCACTTAATGTTGTCTAAGCATTTCCCCCCAGTTTTACAAATTCATTGTCTCTCATGCTACCTTTAAATGTTTATTATAAATTCAGACACTTTAAGACTGAGGAATAGATGGCAGGATTTTCAAGGGCCACAAGGAGAGGGTACCTGGAGACTGAGCCCCTGCCACCACCTGCCCAGTGGGAGTGGTAAGTGGAGGGTGGCTGAGTCAGGCTCAAGGACCAGTCACCAGAAGTCTGCAGAAGCCACACAGCATCCTGCCTCCCCTCTCGCCTTCTCTTGTGTGAGGTCATCAACAACTTTATGCTTCTGCTTCTCCCCAGCCCAGGTTCTAACTCTGGCTTCTGGGAGCTGCCTTCTCTGCTGCAGGCCTGCCTATGAAATGAGGCCTCATTTCAACTGAGGATTTGAAATGTTGCCCTCCTCTGAAATAAGGCATCTGAAAGTCAGCTTAGCATACAAATTGCAGTCTTTCATGTCTCTGAGTTTTAACGGTGAAAGGGCTGGTAAAGAGGATCTAGAGTTGTGCTTCCAAATGACAGATTGGTAAGATTGAGATTTGTCTAAGGCCGTGCAGCAAGTTAGCAGTAAAGCTGGAATCCTCCCCCTGGGGCTCTTGGTATGGCCAGTGCTCTTTTTACTATACTGCGCTTTCCTTCTCTTAGGGAGTTGGGAGCTTGGGGCCTGACCTAGGACCGTGAAGTTACCATAAAAGGGTTCCAAACAGCATTCAGGCTGCCTGAAACGCTGAGACTTAGCTAAAGGGACAGTGGGATGAAGAAAGGTCATAAGGGCTTAAGGGCTTAAGTTTTAGTTCATTCATTCAGCAAATATCCTCGTCTAACACATGCTCAGAGAGGGGGGAAACGTTCTAAAGATAAAGGTGGAGTTATCACATGGTGGTGGGATTACAGAAACTTTTCATTTTCTTGTATTTTTTTCCTATAATGACTAAATATTACTTTTGAAAGCTTGAATTTTTTTTTCAAGTCCTCTTGTTCATCTAAGCATTTTTATTTGTTGAAGTCATGATATACCTTCCTAACTTTGAAGTGAGAAATGGGAGGAAAAAGAGTCTGATAGTTCTGGGGTCTCCAACCTGAGTTGGTGGAAGTGCTAAGTGTGTCATGCCACTCACCCATTCGTACTTGTCATGCATGTCTGTGAGTGCATATGTGGGATTGCAGCTGCTGGGATCTGCTTCTGCATCTGTGACTGATGAGGAGCAGCCCGTTTTACAGAAGGGAATAAGGGGTAATGGAGCTGCTTGGAAGAAGGAAGTGCATTCTCCCTTTGCTGCTGTCCTGGGAAGGAAAGTGAGAGAGTTCATTCATCAGTTGACTCAAAGCACAGCAGTCTGATGGCACAGGATCAGGGCTGGCCTATCTGGCAGGCCTTAGGCTCACTGGGCATTACTCTATTACAACACAGTACTGTTTATTGTCATTCAACAGTCACTGTCATTGCTATTTATTGTTATATAATAACCTTTCATTATTTAAGTAAGTATTATGATCTCAGAGGTAGGTGTTGGTTATCCCCATTTTATAGACGATGAAATCAAGGTTCAGAAAGGTTAAGAGAGGGGGCTTCCCTGGTGGCGCAGTGGTTGAGAGTCCGCCTGCCGATGCAGGGGACACGGGTTTGTGCCCCGGTCTGGGAAGATCCCACATGCCGCGGAGCGGCTGGGCCCGTGAGCCATGGCCGCTGAGCCTGCGTGTCCGGAGCCTGTGCTCCACAACGGGAGAGGCCACAACAGTGAGAGGCCCGCATACCGCAAAAAAAAAAAAAAGAAAAGGAAAGTTAAGAGGTAGAACTGGAAGTCAGCTCCCAGGACATGTCCCTCTGCTGCTTGGCTCCGTATTTATCCTTGCACACACATACAGACACCTCGGCTTCCTTTCTAGTCATTTAATATTTAGAGCATATTTATTGAGCACTTTCTATGAAATCTTTTTCCCACAAATGTTTTTTGAGTGTTTTAGTTCTGTGTCAGGCACTCTTCTAGGTACTAGAACCTCAACAGTGAACAAAAGCAGACAAAAATTCCCTGCCCTCAGGGAGCTTATACTCTAGTGAGGGGAGTAAGAGAGACAGAAAACAAATAAGTTCTACAGTAGGTTTTTTTTTTTATAAATTTATTAATTTATTTATTTTTGGCTGCCTTGGGTCTTCATTGCTGCGTGCAGGCTTTCTCTAGTTGCGGCCAGCAGGGGCTACTCTTCGTTGCGGTGCACGGGCTTCTCACTGCGGTGGCTTCTCTTGTTGCAGAGCACAGGCTCTAGGCACACGGGCTTCAGTAGTTGTGGCACTCGGGCTCAGTAGTTGTGGCTCGTGGGTTCTAGAGCGCAGGCTCAGTAGTTGTGGCGCACGGGCTTAGTTACTCCGTGGCATGTGAGATCTTCCCGGACCAGGGCTCGAACCCGTGTCTCCTGCATTGGTAGGCGGATTCTTAACCACTGTGCCACCAGGGAAGCCCTACAGTAGGTATTTTTAAATGTAGTGTATTAATAGAAAATTTTGAGGTTCAGTGAGGCCAAGATATCAGGAGTGATTGCCCTGAAAAGATACTCTCTCACTCACAGTTCCCAAGAGGAAGGCAGCACATCACATGGGGCCATGGGAGAAAACACTGAGATTGGTTGCAGGGAGAGAGAGAAGGAACTAGAGGGCTGAAGCCTTTAAGAGGTGAATCAGGGTAATCAGGTTTTGGATTGGCTAGTTTGAATAATTTCAGCAGGCTCTGGAGTGTAGGGGCTGTCCTAGTGTTCTGGTATCTGGCCCTGGGATGATTAGGGCAAGTGGATAGTGGTCTGAAATGAGAGTCTGCTAAAGAAGCTGGCTGGGGGTATGGGCTCTGGATTGGTGGGTTTGCATATGAAATGCACAATCAAAAGCAAGTTGTTTGCTATCTCTAGGAATTAACCCACCCTGAGAGGGGCTTTTCCTCCAGGGTCAACAAGGCCCCAGATGTCAAAGCATCAGAATACAGAAAATTGAAAGAAAGTTAATACAGTAGGCTAGATGGGAATAAGTGCTACAGGGAAAATTAAAGAGAAAGGGGATAGGGAGTGTCAGCATGAAAGGATGGGATGCTGTTTTAAAGAGAGTGGTCAGGGAAGACAGGGAAGGTAGCATTTCAATAAGACTTGAAGGCAGAGAGGGAATGAGCCAAGTGGGATCTGGGCGAGGAACTTTCTAGGCAGAGAGATCAGTAAGATCAGAGGGGGGAACGTATCTCATTGATAATATCACCTACAGCTGCATCAGTATGCCTTAGACCATAGCAGGAAGAATATAATTCCAAGATCAGGGGATATGTAGGTATCAGAAACACAAACTGATAGCAGGAAGGTTTGGGATGGCCTTATGTGTGTGAGCTGAATATGGAGTATTTTGTCCATAGGCCAGATTTGAATATCTTGATATTTCCCATTCATCCATATTTGGTCAGATGTTTCTCCCCAAATCTTCTTGGAAGAAAAGGTGATTTTTGGTGGAAAGGTGATTCGAATTCATGAGAAACCATACAACGTGGACCAATCAGAAGTTAAAAATTGTCAATTAAAGTAAATCAGGTATTATCACCTATCCCTCCAGAAGGTTTGCCGCTGCATTTAGGATAAAGTTCCAGCTCCCTGCCATGGCCTGCAAGGCTTGGAGTCTAGCTGCTGCCTACCTTTCCAACTTCATTTACATCAGTCCACCCACCAACTGTGCTGCAGCCACGAGAACTTCCTGCGGGTAGCTTGAGCATCCCAGACTCCTATCTGCCTTAGGATTTCTGCACAAGCTGTGCCCTTGGCTGAAGGCCTTCTCCCCGTCTTTACATGGCTGGTTCTGTCTTATCATTCAGGTCTCAGCCTACTTCTCTGAGAGACTGTCACCAACTGCTAACGCTGAAGTTATACAGGCCCTCTCCAGCCCATTAGCCAGTTTATTTCTCCAAATGCTGCTCAACAGTACTGGAAATGTTTCTAACTCATTTCTTAGTTTATTATCTGGCCCCACTGCCACCCCAACTAGAATGTCAACTTCCAAATGTGAGGAACTTTGTCTCCTTTACTGCTGTAGCCCAGCACTGGGAACAGCACTGGGCACATAGACAGCACTCAGACATTTGTTGAATGAATGAGTAATAATACAATGTCTTCAAATATAAAACATAACTAGAGCCTACAGGACCCAGCACTTAAGGAAGAAGAGAACCATCATAGTGGGGCAGAGTCTAGGCAGTCTTCTAGGAAAGAGGCGTTCTTATGGAAATAGTCTAATTGTATATTTTTCTTGCAAAAGATATCTCTAGGATATCTGGGGCACTGGACGGTACCCCAGCCCAATCATTTCTGATCAGGAAGCTGGGGGTTCCAGCTCTAGTAATGAGGAGATGGCCTTGTCACCACTGGACAGGCATGGCGGAGTAGCAGCCCTTGGGCCTTTGGTCCCAGGTGTGTGGTATTTGGCAGCAGTGTTTGGATTCTTTCTTAAAACGTGAATATGAATGTCTTTAGCAGACCTGCACTCTCCATTTTGCCATTCCATGCCTCTCCTGTTTGTCCTATATCCCAACTCTTCTCATGTTTACCTTCCGTGTTAATCCCCAAGGACACCTGAGCTTTGACCCCTGCCCTGTGTGAATAAGCGCTCTGTTCCCTAGCAGCCCAGTGGGCACTTTGGATGTTTTCACTGATTGAAGGGAAGTTGAAATATTACTGGTAAGTCTCAAGAACCAGCTTATGGCTAGAGGACAAGGTGTCGGCTTGTCTCACCTGCCCCAAAGGCAGCAAATGCCTGCTAAAGGGAGTTCTTGGTCCCAATTATGCAAATAACCTATGTGGTATAATTAGGAAGTGGCCCTTCCGGGGTCCCGCTGTATGGTCCCAACCCAGCCTCTCTACCTAGCTTTTCCTGTGCCCTAGGGGCCAGGTAAGGTTCTCACTGATTATTCCCTTATCACTTACTTGTCATTTCTCCCACCTTTAGCACTCTTACTTGTGAGACAGGAGATGCCTCACTGTCTACCAGTATCTTAGAATCATGTTTCCATTCTTCAGCCTCTGGTCTTCGTAGCTGGTCAGCCCACATGCTCAAACTAGAACAACCAGCGCTCTTTGTCATGATGATATTTCTATACTTATTAGTAAAATATTGTAAACAATGAACAGAGCTAGTCAGAATTTTATGTCTTCCCCCAAAACCTCCAGTATCATTTTCAGTGACAGTTTCGAGATCTGTAGAAGGAACTCCTGGGAAACTTCAACTTGACTGATTTTATATACCCACAAGGCTAAAATCAACTTTAAATAGCATGTCAAATAAAGCACAATTTAGAAAATTTTAACAAAATCTAGTTCTAGCCTTTAGCATAATCACTATTTTAATTATACATTGTTCAGTCTGTTTTCAGTGGAACAGAAAATTATTCTCTCATATCTGTGATCAGGAAATTGTTTCCTGAATGGAATTGGGTATTTTACCTAGGAATTATGTTCAAACATCATTTACAGTTGGTTTATACCAGACTTCGAAAACACCAGTACTAAGCATGTATGCAGTTTAACTTGATGGATGAGAAAACTGTGCCAGGACCAGATCCCACCATAACATCACTAGAATTGGATCAAATTGATATTATGTGCCTCCCGATAGGGTACATCGTGTTCAGGGATATTCCTGCAAAAATGCACATTCTAATTTTCTGGATGTTAAAACATCCAGCAAGGGGCTTCCCTGGTGGTGCAGTGGTTAGGAATCCGCCTGCCAACGCAGGGGACATAGGTTCGAGCCCTGGTCTGGGAAGATCCCACATGCTGTGGAACGGCTAAGCCCATGCACCACAACTGCTGAGCTTGCGCTCTAGAGCCCGCGCACCACAACTGCTGAAGCCCGCACGCCTAGAGCCCATGCTCCGTAACAAGAGAAGCCACCGCAATGAGAAGCCCATGCACCGCAACGAAGAGTAGCCCCTGCTCGCCGCAACTGAAGAAGGTCCGTGCACAGCAATGAAGACCCCAGGCAGCCAAAAGAAATTAAAAATAAATAAATAAATAAATAAACATCCAGCAAACCCAAATTGAGAGAATATTCTACACATTAGCTACCCTGTACTCATAAAAGATGTCCAAGTCATGAAAGATAAGACCTTTTTCTATAAGGGACGTTATAGGAATGATTGGCAACATTTGAACAAAGTAGAGGATCAGTGTTAAATTCCTGATTTTGCTAATTATACCGTGGTTATGTAAGAGAACGCCCTTGTTTTTAGGGGCCATACACTGAAGTATATAGAGATATAGGGGAATCTTCTCTGTAACTTATTCTCAGACCGTTCAGAAATAGAAAAGAAAAAGCAAGTGGTAAAATGTTAATAGTTGGGAAATCTCAGTGAAGGAGATGTAAGAATTCTTTGTACGAATCTGGGCACTTTTCTCTAAATCTGAAATTATGTCAAAATAAAAAATTTATAAGAAATGATGCCAACGGGATCATACTCGTGAACTCATCCCCAGGTTGATAGGGATAGGAAGAACCCAGACAGTGGTTTTTCCTATCCCCATCAACCTGGGGATGAATTCCCTTAGTGTACCCTGAGTGTACATCTGTGCTCTGGGTCCAGAGAGGCCAGAGAGGACCATGAGGGAGCTGCTGAATGAAGAACACAGGGGGAATGTAGAAGGAGAGCCTGTGCTTGGTTGGGAGGCCCAGATTGAACACAATCATGTTTGCCTGCTGCTTTTCCCAAGCCAGGCAGCAAGGCCCTAGTGGCAAACTCACTTGGCCCAGGTCCTTAGGAGAGGCAGGACCAGGCTAAGACTGCAGGGTCTCAAGCTGCCTGAAGTCCTGGAGACCCTAAATCTTAACACTTTCTTTCCTACCCCCCACACAAAAAAATGTAGTTTCCCAAAAGAGGACCCTGAAAACCCAATCACTGATCACCTGTTTCTTTCTCCAGATATGCAATTTCCTTCTCTTTCTTCTTCCCTCAGGTTCTCTAGGAGAATTTCCATTGTGACATTTTCAGTTAAGTAGCACTTAATTAAAGGCTTAAATGTTCCTGTGGCACCTGCTTACCTCTTTCCCTCCACCTCTATAATTAAGCCTGGCATGGTTACCTTTGGTTAAGGTTACTACTGAAGGGCACATTATAAGTTGAATCCAGGTCAGGCTTCCCACTGGCTCCTGGGTAGACTCTGATGTGATAGCACATAGCCAAAAATAACTGGCCTGGACTATAAACTCATCTCCTACTTTGGTGTTCATAAGAGGTTAAGTTTGACTGTCAACCCTGCTGTCAGGATACCATCCTCAGGAGTCGATTCACCTTTTGTATTCCAGACTGAGATGGAAAAATAGCCAAGAGTGATGCTAGCTAGCCACACTGCTTTCTACAGCATATTAATAGAATTTGGTAAATGCTCCCTTTGGAGAGTCATCATCTACATGAGCATGTTAATTAGCATATTAAAGGTTCCTAGAAGTCCTGCAGAAAAGAACAGGTAACTTCTTTAACCCATCTTAATTGACTGGGCGACAGTTTCAACATCTTAAGGAACAGGAAGCACAAGCCTATATTGATATTCACATTACTAAGTTTTAGAGATGAACGCCTCAGCGACATTGACTTTTTCTTAGAGGTCTCTGGGCCTAAAAATAGTCAGACTCCAATGATTTCTCTTGCTTTGTCCTTAGCTATTCATCACCAGCCATTTAATGAGCTCCTCTATGACTAAAGAGTTTGTGCTGGGGATACAAAGATGGAGGACATCTCTGTCCTCAAGGACTTTCCTTAGAGTTAGGGAGGTAAGGTACATAAACAAGCATTTATCAGTGCCAAATGAATGGTACGAGAGGTACTCCCAGAGAAATAGGAGAACATGCTGGGCTTAGTCATCTGAGAAGTCCTAGGTAGGCTTTAGACAAGCCGAGAGGCTGCAGAATGGTTTGAGCAATGAGAAATGCAGCGTGGGTGGCGCAGTGAACTGAATAATTAGCCTAAAGCACGTGGTTCAAATAGAATAGTTGTTTCCAGACTTTAACATACATCAGATTCACTTGGAGGGCTCGTTAGAACACAGTGCTGGGCCACCCCCATAGTTTCTCATCTGGTACCTCTGGAGTGGGACCCAAGAATATGCATTTCTAAAAAGGGCCCAGATGATGGTCACATTGCTGGTCTGGGGACCACAGTTTGAGAACCTTGGATTATCAAAGAGTGGAAGCTCAGAGAGCTGGAAAGGTGAGCTCATGCCTGACCACGGAGTACCTTAAATGGCAGGCTGACAAGTTAGACTTTGTTAATCAAGTTTTGAACAGGGACTTGCCCAAAGCAATAGAATTGTTCTGGTAGCAGAGAGATGTCGAATGGATAAGAGAAAAAGACTAGCTGCAGAGAAACCAATTTGGAGGTTTTTACATAGTTAAAGCAAGTGGATTTAAAAGTTCTGAATTAGGGCAGTGACAGCAGGAATGGAAAGAGAAATATTCTTGCAGAAATCTTTGTGAATGAAGAATTAGCTTGCAGGACAGAAAAACTGAAAGATAGTCTTGGTCATTCTCTGAGAGAGTCTTCAATTATATACGGTAACTTGTATAATGTTATTTTGAGGCTTTGTGGGTATTACTGGAGCTGAACTTGTTTATGTTCACACATTCTGAAAAGTGGAAAATGTTACCATGTAAGGTAGTAGGGTAAGTTATTTTAGAGAGCTTACGTTTAACCCACTTGAGGGCTTATTTGAAGGCCTAGGGGAAAGCTCCAGTGTGGATACATCATGGACTCAGGAGTGGCCCTATTTTACCATGGAAATTTGACTTCCCTGCCAGGCATGCGCTTGGGAGGATGGCATATGAGGGGAGGCCAGAACAAGGCACCTTCCCCAGCCTTGGGACTTGACAGTTACCATGTGTCATGATTAGAAGACCTCCTTGTGCTCATGATATCTTTATAGAAGAAAACAGATCCCCGGTGACCTCAGTTCCTACTGATCCACTGAGTCTTGTAGCCCTATTACAAGCCCATTACTTAAATAAAAATTCTGTATTTAGGTTTTATACTAATATGACGTGTCCTTTCTTCAGTCTCAGGTTGGAAAGTTCTACCACACTCTTCTGGTGGTGATGTTTTGAACAGTTCAGAAGCCTTTTAGGAGAGTTCCCTACTCCACAGTTTAGGAAACAATGTGCATTTCCTCTCCAGAGGCTGTGGACAAGTCTGAGAGAATGAAACAGGCATATCGATGGAAATAGTATCTGGAGTATTTGCTCTCCGAAGGGCGACAGAGCTGCTTTCACTGACTTTTGCCTGCTCTGACATGTCAAGCTGCAGAATCTACCCCTGGAACGTAGAGAGAGCATTTTTAGCCCTTAACTTCTAAAGCTAACTAGGGGGACTAGTGAATCACGTGATCCAGTGTGACAGCCTGTCAGAGCACTGGCCTTGCGTGTTTAGGATGTGCTTGTCTGGGGTGGAGGGAGGGCACGGACTCAGTGCCCTTTGAGGTTGCTCCTCCCTCTGTCTCTGGCTCAGAAGATTACACGGGAAGCTGAGGCCAAGGAGACCTGAGGACAAGCAATTGGAAACTTCATTTTACTCTCTGCATCCAGTGGCATCCTGATGGAAGTCAAAGCAGGGAGGGTGGGGACAGGACATTGAAGGAGCCAGCAGTAGTCAAGGGAGATCTGGACTGATTAGAACAGAATTCTGAAGAGTTCATTTAGATTAAAGCCAGAGGTGCTGACTTTTCACCCTCATGGAGACTGTTTTGTCTGTTGGAAAAGATCTTGATGTGAAGAGCTTATGTCCCAGTGGGCTCTGAAGATGAAAAGGCTTTCTGCCCTATATGGATGCCACTGGATTTGGAATTGTCCGTGTGGTTCAGATTTCTGTGCACATGCTACCAGGATAGGAACAGCAGTATAGGGAAGAGAAGGGGACCAATAAGTAGGAATAAAGTAAGATAGAGCCTAATGCAATGTGCTTTTGGGACTCAGAGTGGTGCTTCATTTTGTGTTCTTAGTTTAATGGGAAAAATCAGACACAGACATAAATCATGGAGATTTAGATGTTAAAAAATGTATAAAAAACCCATAAAGCCTGAGTAGAGTGAACCTAGTTGCAGGGCAGGAATAAAGAAGTAGGCGTAGAGAAATGGACTTGATGACATGGGGTGGGAGGGCAAAGCTGGGGCGAAGTGAGAGTAACATCAACATATATACACTACCGGATGTAAAATAGTGGGAAGAAGCATAGCACAGGGAGATCAGCTTGGTGCTTTGCGATGACCTAGAGGGGTGGGATAGGGAGGATGGGAGGGAGGCACAAGAGCGAGGGGATATGGGGACACGTGTATGCATACGGCTGATTCGCTTTGTTGTGCAACAGAAATTAACACGGTATTGTGAAGCAATTATACTCCAATAAAGATCTATTAAAAAAAAAAAAAAGAATGGTGAGTTGGCAAAGGACTCATTGGAGAAGAAATTCCTGAACTAAGTGTGTAAAAGCTATGGCCTAGTAAGCAGGAGGCAGGGGCTTGCACTATGCATTTGAGACTTGTATCTGGCTAAGGGATGGGGGAAGGAATATCCTGAGGCAAGATGTTTGCCAGCTTTAGTCTAACATTGTGGTAGGAGCAATCGCAAGGGCAACAAGTTTCCTAGTGTTAAGAGACAGTGTTTCTGCACCAGGCTGATTCTCCCCCTCCCCCATGTCATATTGCTGTCACCATAGCACCCTTCTTCTGGCACCAAGTGGCCCAGACACCAAGATGGGCAACCAAGTGGTTTTCAGGGAAGCTAGCCATGCCAGGACCTGGTGGTACATAGCCTCAGGACCTCAGCTGAAAGTGCAACCAGGAGATTGGCTTTGCTAAGCATTCTTCTAAAAGGCCTGCCAGGGCCCTTCTCCTACATTATGAAAGATGTACTAATACTTACTGTAGGTTTTGTGCTCTCCATGCTTACAAACAATTGAATTTATGGATTTATTACCCAGAGAATTTTCACCCTGACCTTCCCATCATACACTCTTCTCTAGATGTGCAGTTTCCAGTGTGAAAAAAATGTATGTGTGATACTTCTATGATTTTTATATTAAGTAAATTATTTATAGAAAGCCAAAGGAAACAAGAATGTTTGGGTATATAATCTATTCAGACAGATGTATTGAAATGCATTTACCTTATATAGCTCAAGCCATGGAGAGAAATAAGGATGAGTTTACAATGATTCTTGTATCATTGGAGCTAAAGCAAGACAAAAGGAGTTTAAAGGACTTTTCTGTAAATATCTAGTGATGTTAGGAATTTTTGTGATTTCTTCTGATACCAGCTACTGGAGTCAAAGCTTCCAATACAATATTATGATGAATACCAGGGAGATTTTATAGACCTATTGTCAGGCTAGATGGTGGATGATGAGGTATGACTAATAAAGAACAGCTAGACCCCCTATCTTTTAGCAATTACATAATACAGTATGTGGAAGACATGCCTTTGGGGTGTGATTGAATACCATCACTGAACTCCAGAAGAACAGATTGAAATGAGTTTTCCTTCTTGAGTTGTACCTTTGAAGTCAGTGTAGAAAATGGTGGGCCAGCTTAGTGAGTTATGCATCTGGGTACTCATAATCCACCAAAACCTTGGATGTCACCTGTACATATGTGAACTCTATGGGGTCCCAGCCTAGCACTTGTAAAGACACCACTCCTGGTCTTTGGGGCTATTAAACCCATACAACTAATAGAACTGTTTTCTCTTTTTGTCTAGGACATGTGGTCCTTCTTTACTTTCAACTCACTTTGAGGTCAGTGGAAAGAAAGCAGAACCAATATTTTGTGATTAGAAAAAATAATAGATATCAGTCCTGTGGATGCAGCCATAAGGCATTTGCCATATCCTAAATTTGCATTCTGTGGTGACTTATACACAATGTATTCTTTCAGAATAGTTTTACAAAATTTACATGAAACCAAAAAGGGTAGAAGACTTTTTTAGGTATAACATAAAAAGTGAAAGAAATATGAGGCAAAACATTTTAGAAAGAAAATTGAATTTATAAATGAGCGAAGTTTCTAGTATATTCATGCACATCATGAAGAGGTTTCAGGAATTCCTCACCAAAATGAAAATTGTAGATTCTTGTAGAAGCAGTATGTTTAATTAAAAAATACGTTTCAAAAAAAGAAAGTTTTCATTAACAACATGCCACTGTGGAAGGAAAAAATTTTTCTAGTATATTCATGCACATCATGAAGAGGTTTCAGGAATTCCTCACCAAAATACAAATTGTAGATTCTTGTAAAATCAGTATGTTTAATTTAAAAATACATTTCAAAAAAAAGAAAGTTTTCATAAACAATATGCCACTATGGAAGGGAAAAAAAATTTCTAGTATATTCAGTTACTATGCATGTGGTACACAAATATCTTATATTTTGATTGCTAATGAAGGGCTTGCCAACTAAAAGAATGTTTGACATAGACAATGGACTTATTAGGATGTGCTCAGTGTGTAAACTCTCATGGGCTTTATTCCAATTTTCATCTTTATGTCAAGCAGACAGCTCTCATCTCCTGTGCTGCTTAGAAATGTGCTGCTGTGATTAAATTACCTAAAATTATGGAACCTTTGTCCCAAGTCTTAGGCCAATAACATTGACGTGTTTATTCTAACCCCATGATGGTATCTGAGACCCTAATATCAACAGCTGTTTAGTTGCTTGGTCATCAAGCCCATCAGAAGCTCGCATTCTGAGGGATAGATACCCTGTAGATAAAGAGACACATGTCATCTCCAGGGAATAACCTGTGATGCCTAAACTTCTTAATGGTGGGAGGGTGGACAACAATGACATGGTAGCCCAAGGATGTGACTACCTTAATCTCCAATGAGATTTCAGGCATTGATCGTAGGAGTGGTTATTTGAAGTGGGGAGGCAGAGTAACACAGAATGGCAACTGGTAGCCTGAAGTTTTTCTTTGTTTTCATGAGGTACTTTGAGGCTAAAAATGGCTTACATTATCTAGTCTAGCCTTTAGAGGAACATACAGAGGGAGTGAAGGAAGATAGAGCATAGAATCACAGACATGGAACTAGGGGAGATAGTTATGGTTTTATTGATTTTTATTTAACTTAGATGGTACTTCCAGTGGAATTAGACACTGTTGTAAGCACTTCACAAATATTAACTCCTTAATCCTAATAACAACCCTATAGGATAGATACTAATGTTATCTTCATTTACTGATGAGAAAACCAAGATACACAGAGATCAAGTAATTGGCCCAGAGTCACAGAGCTAGCCAGTGGTAGAGCAAGGCTTTGAATGCACTCTGTCTAATCTGTCCATTTTGTAGATGAAGCAACAGAGACCTGAGTTTCTGTCCAGTGCTGCCATCTCTCTGTTGCAATCCATAGAGTAGGCACCAGTAGATTATTCTTGAATCATATAATCAGGGCAGGAAAATTATACCAACAGAGTTTTCTCTTTTAATCAACTTGAACAAAATATCATTAAAAGATGAGTGTTGGTGTCAAGAATTCTCTAGTCATTGGTAAAGCTTTGGAATGTGTTCTGTGACCATGCATCAAGTCTTCTATTCTTAGGTATTAAGGAAGAAATTGGGCAGTTTAGAGAGGTGGCTTGGGAATTGAAGGAAGCATGGATTAAAAATAGTATGGGGTGGGCTTCCCTGGTGGCGCAGTGGTTGAGAGTCTGCCTGCCGATGCAGGGACATGGGTTCGTGCCCCGGTCCAGGAATATCCCACATGCCGCGGAGCGGCTGGGCCCGTGAGCCATGGCCGCTGAGCCTGCGCGTCCGGAGCCTGTGCTCCACAACGTGAGAGGCCACAACGGTGAGAGGCCGGCGTACCGCAAAAAAAAAAAAAAAATAGTATGGAAGTCTGCTGGTGGATAAGAGTTTGTTGTTTGTTGGCTTATTTATTGAGATTTTCTTGATTGCATTAGTATCTTCATATTCCCATGACCAATCAAGGGAATTCATTCAACTCATGCAGTTCAGAGTCTGTGAAGTTGGACCTCCAGCCTCATGGATTACCCTGCCAAGCTTCCTATTTTTCCAGTTTGTGGCTGAGAAATCAACTATAGGATGCATTTCCTATTTGTCTAGAGGCACTGGATATTACCTTTTTATTTCTTCTCCTTGAAACATTCTATTTCATCTCAACTTCATTCTTTGAAGAAGGTGTTTTGGGTTAGGGAGAGCACATTTAATTTTTCCAGTGGAAAATTATGTACTAATGATGCACATTGAAACACCTAGGAGAATACAGGAAGATGAGAACTTTTGCACACGGTTGGTGGGAGTAAATCGGAGAGCAATTTGGCAGTACCTAGTGAAACTGGTGATGTGTATTCACTAAAACCCAGCAGTTCCACCTTGAAATACATGCTTTAGAGTTGAGAGCTGTGCTGCTCAATGTGCAATATACAGATGGTGAAGGTTTGTGAGCTATGTTTCCAGTCCACAGGGAGATAAGTACAGAAAATGAGAGTAAGCATTTACTATACTGTGTTTGATACTGTAGCTTTGTAGTATAGTCTGAAGTCTGGGAGTGTGATTCTTCCAGCTTCATTCTTCTTTCTCCAGATTGTTTTGGCTATTCGGAGTCTTTTGTGTTTCCGTTCAAATTAAAAATGTTTTTGTTCTAGTTCTGTGAAAAATGCCGTTGGTATGGATTGCATTGAATCTGTGGATTGCCTTGGATAGTATGGTCATTTTAACAATATTGATTCTTCCAATCCAAAAACACGGTATATCTTTCTATCTGTTTGTGTTGTCTTCAGTTTCTTTCATCAGCGTCTTATAATTTTCAGAGTACAGGTCTTTTGCCTCCTTAGGTAGGTTGATTCCTAGGCATTTATTTTATTCTTTTTGATGCAATGATAAATGGAATTGTTTCCTTAATTTCTCTTTCTGATATTTCGCTATTAGTGTATAGAAATGCAACAGATTTCTGTATATTAATTTCGTATCCTACAACTTTACTGAATTCATTGATGAGCTCTAGCAGTTTTCTGGTAGTGTCTTTAGCATTGTCTATATATAAGCATCATGTCATTTCCAATTTGGATTCCTTTTATTTCTTTTTCTTCTCTGATTGCTGTGGCTAGCACTTCCAAAACTATGTTGAATAAAAGTGGTGAAAATGGGCATCCTTATCTTGTTCCTGATCTTAGAGGAAATGTTTTCAGCTTTTTACTGTTGAGTATGTTGTTGGCTGTGGGTTTGTCATATATGGCCTTTATTATGTTGAGGTATGTTCCCTCTATGCCCACTTTCTGGAGAGAGTTTTATCATAAAGGGATGTTGAATTTTATCAACAGCCTTTTCTGGAACAGGATAGAAAGCCCATAAATAAACCCATGCAGTTATGGTCAATTAATCTACAACAAAGGCAAGAATATACAATGGAAAAAGACAGTCTCTTCAATAAGTGGTGCTGGAAAAACTGGACAGCTACATGTAAAAGAACAAAATTAGAACATTCTCTAACACCATGTACAAAAATAAACTCAAAATGGATTAAAGACCTAAACATAAGACTGGATACTATAAAACTCCTAGAGAAAAACATAGGTGCAGAATACTCTTTGACAGAAATCACAGGAATATTTTTTTGGATCTCTCCCCTAGAATAACAGAAACAAAAGCAAAAATAAACAAATGGAACCTAATTAAATGTAAAAGCTTTTGCACAGCAAAGGAAATCATAAACAAAGTTAAGGGACAACCATGGACTGGGAGAAAATACTGTGAACGATGCTACCAACAAGGGATTAATTTCCAAAATATACAAATAGCTTATACAGTTTAATATCAAAAAACCAAACAACCCAGTCAAAAAATGGCCAGAAGACCTAAATAGACATTTCTCCAAAGACATACAGATGGACAACAGGCACATGAAAAGGTGTTCAATATTGCTAATCATTAGAGAAAGGTAAATTAAAACTACAGTGAGGTATCACCTCACACTGGTCAGAATGGCCATCATGAAAAAGTCTACAAATAACTAATTCTGCAGAAGATGTGGAGAAAAAGGAACCCTCCTACACTGTTGGTGCGAATGTACATTAGTGCAGCTACTATGGAGAACAATATGGAGATCCCTTTAAAAACTAAAAATAGAATTATCACATGATCCAGTGATCTCTCTCCTGGGCAGATATCCAGAGAAAACTCTAATTTGAAAAGATACATGCACCCCAGTGTTCATAGCAGCACTATTTACAATAGCCAAGACATGGAAGCAACCTAAATATCCATTGACAGATGAATGGATAAAGAAGATGTGGAGTGTGTGTGTGTGTGTGTGTGTGTGTGTGTATACACACACAATGGAATATTACTCAGCCATAAAAAAGAATGACAGTGCCATTTGCAACAACATGGATGGACCTAGAGATTATCATATTAAGTGGAGTAAGTCGGACAGAGAAAGACAAGTATCATAGGATATCACTTATATGTGGAATCTAAAAAAATATGATACAAATGAACTTATTTACAAAACAGAAACAGACTCACAGACATAGAAAACAAACTTATGATTACAAAAGGGGAAAGTGATGGGGGAGGATAAATTGGGAGTTTGGGATTAACATATACGCTCTACTGTATATCAGTTAGATAAACAAGGACCTGTGTAGCACAGGGAACTATATTCAATATCTTATAATAACCTATAATGGCAAAGAATCTGAAAAAGAATATATATATGTAAATATACACAAATATGTATGTATAACTGAATCACTTTGCTGTACATCTGAAACCAATACAACTTTGTAAATCAACTATAGTTCAGTTAAAAGAAAGATTAAAAAAAAACTGAAGCAAATATGGCAAAAATGTCTACACTTATCATATCTAGGTGGTGGGTATTTGGATATTAAATTTTTTCTATATTTTTTTCTATTTAAAAAATATCTCATAGTGGGACTTCCCTGGTGGTCCAGTCGTTAAGACTCCGTGCTTCCACTGCAGAGGGTGAGGGTTCGACCCCTGGTCGGGCAACTAAGATCCAACATGCTGAGTGGTGCAGCCAAAACAAAATGAAAAAAATAAAAATATCTCATAGTAAAATCAGCCTCAGAATATTATTTTTTCTGATCTAAGAAGCAAGTTGGACATACCAGGGAACTTTATTCCTGCAGTGTCCAAGGACACATTTGTCTTCCCAGTGACGTAAAACCAGATACCAATCTTATGGGCAGTTTTTAATGTCTCAGGGCTGAAGAGGAAGCATTGGTTCGGAACCCTGGAGAGATGTAGAGGTGCCTGGATTCTGGTCCTAGCTTTATGACTAACTAATCTGTGACCATGGATTTCCCATATACAAGCTTTCATTGCCTTATCTGTAAAATTAGACTGAGATTGTTTTCAGCATTGAAATTTAATAACATATAAATTATATATAAATGTCTATATGAAATGTCACATAGACTAACAACTTGATGTTCTTTTTTACAATAATTATAGAGGCTAACAGAATTCATGGCGTAGACACAGATGTGGGACTAAGATTAAATATATGTGCAGTGGAGTCAGATCTGGGTTTAAATTTTGCCTCTCTGCCACACTAATGATGACCCTCGGTTTCCTGGAACACTCTATTTCCTAAGATGATACTCATACTTAGTACCTGTCTCAGCTTGGAAAGATTTGATGAGATAACCGTATTACTGTTGTAGTTGTTACAAATCAGTCAGTTAACTATTGTGCCCAGAAAGGTACTAGAATAAATTCTCAAACAGCTCATTGCAGCCATCTTCCAAAGATGGGATGAGCATCACATGGCAATTACACTTTGAAGTAGCAATAAACTAAGTACACATTTTCTAGACTAAATGATGCCACATCTTTTTGTAACCATGCATTCAAAGTGATTTAGAAATAGTCCTGTCTCAATACGGGACCCTAACTAGATGACAAGTTAGAGATTGCTTCCAACTCTTCAGTTCCCTTTTATGTGGGCTGTGGTTGAATGGCCCTGATGGTTTACACAGAATAAACTTGAAACAAAATTGAGAATACTCTTGATTTTTAATTTGTACTTTATAATCTGTACACTTGCCATTAATTTGTACAGAATGCACCAAAGCAGAATCAGATGATAGAGAGAGGAGCAGAATGGTCAGTCAAAATTTGCATTCATGAATCTCAAAGCCAGGCTGTGGTTTGTCGTGGAACAGAAAACTTAGGCAGTCATCCGTCTTGCTTAGTAACACAAGGCACAGTTAATGTGGCTGGGCCTCTAGCTCTGCTGACACAACATATGCTGATATATCTAAGTTTTGAAGACTTGGATTTAACAGAGACTTGTGGTATCAGAGGGGCCTGGTGAATGAAAAGCCTCTGCGGCTTATCAGCAGAGAGATAAGAGGCCCAGGTCCCTCTACTAGTGCTGTGATGGTGCTGCTGAGATGTTTATCACCCAGGCTTCTGAGAACAGGAGTTTGACCCATACCAAACACTTCAGAAATAATGTCAACACACCCAAGACCACAGCCAGCACAGAATTCTCTGAGATAAGATTACAGCTTTGTCCTTAAAGGGATGTTAACCAAGTCAGTCGATCCCTAAATATTCCCTGAGCTGAGCAACCCTATGAGTTATCCTTCATACCAGGGGGCTTTAGAAGCTCAATTTTTAATGCTTCTACATGCAGATATTCTGTTCTTGTTTTCTAAAGTATGCACAGAACTCTAACCATATCTAAGAAAGTTCCCGCAGGGTCAGGAGCCTGAGCTTGGTGCCTGTGAGATCAGCCGGTTATAGAAGCTGGAGGCAGCTCTTTACTGGCAAAAATATTTATTCTCTTTATTTTAAGATTTGGTTTCTAATGTATTGGACAGGTCTAGGCCGTCGGGCCTCCAAGGCCTGGTTAGACCTGTAGTCTCGGTCTAGGATAAAGTCATTATTGTATAGGAAAAGATGATTCGTCTTTGAGACAAGTGGGTGTAAAAAGCCACAGCAGTAGTTTTTATAAATACCTAGTCATGTGTTTGGTTTAACTACCAGTATGCAAACTGGTACCAGGGCCACAGGGCCCATCAGGGGTTGAGGTGAAGCTGGTCAAGTATTCTCCCAAGACCTCTTTGGCAATGAGAAGAAGCAGCATAAGAGAGACAACTCACCTGTGATGTGTCATCTAGATACTAACTGTATCACTTCTTGCTTTGAAATGCCTCACATTCATTCCTTTGTCCTCCCTGTGTCCTCCTAGCGTGGGCTTCTGGATTCCAATCCCTCTTCCCAGGGCTATGTTGTCTATAGTTACCAGATTAATTAAAAAACAAACAAGCAAACAAAAGCCCTTTTTGCCCCCTTTTCCCATTAGCGTCTCACAGTAAAGTTCATACTCCTCTAGTTTACTATTAAATGTTTTCACTCTTCTTTCTGTCCAGTTTCTCCTTCTCTGTTCATCTTTATTTCATTGAAAGGGTCTGCTTAAGGGCTGTGTTAACTTGTTTTTCCATTTTCCTGCCTCTGTGCGTTTGTTCCTGCCATCTCCCGCTTTTGGAATTCCTTCTCCCTTCCCTTCTACTCAGACACATCTCTTCCGTTAAAGCTTTTCAGACCAGTCCTGCCTACGCTGGTCTGACCCTCCTCTCAGCTCTGCTTCCTTATGGTCTAGAGTCCATGCCAGCCCTTTGGCAATTAACCACGTACTGCTTTGTGCATTTATCTTTATTTTGCGTGCTCTGTCTTGCTCTTTGGCTCTTCTCTTTCCCTCTTTGTGTGGGGTGTGTGTGTGTGTGTGTGTGTGTGTGTGTGTGTGTGTGTGTGTGTAGCTAGATAAGGCATCTATGAAAATAAAATCTGTGTCTTATACAACTTTATAATACTCATAGGTGCTCTATGACATTGTTATTGGTTGATGGTTCTTGCTTAGAATCTTGTTTTTGCAGGAGTCTTTGTCTTCTGTCTACTCCTGTATCCATAGCACCTGTGGATTGAGTGAGTGTCAGCTATTACCCTCGAGACAGGGTTTCCTTGACCAGGCTCTGCAGCTGGCCTTGACATTCTGCCTGGTGCCCTAGCTTCCTGGGGTTGGAGCTGTCTTTCTCCCAGGCTGGCAGCCTGCCTTAACTGCCCCTGACACGGCCATGTCTGTCTATTCTTTTTCCTCAGATGCGTACTCTCATTCAAGTGAGAACGGAGGCAAGTCCGAGTCGGTGGCCAACCTGCAGGCCCAGCCCTCCCTGAACTCCATCCACAGTTCCCCTGGGCCCAAGCGCTCCACCAACACCCTGAAGAAGTGGCTGACGAGTCCCGTGCGGCGGCTCAACAGCGGGAAGGCAGACGGAAACATCAAGAAGCAGAAGAAAGTACGAGATGGTCGGAAGAGCTTCGACCTGGGATCTCCCAAGCCTGGGGATGAGACGACCCCTCAGGGAGACAGTGCTGACGAGGTACTTACTCGAAGCCCCGGAGCCTTCCATCGGGAGGGGTTTCTGATGTACCTCCTTCCTGGAGCCTCGAGAGGCATCCTTCCCCGGGGTTTATAAACTATCCAGACTCTAGTTCCCAGTAGTTGGTCTTCTTGGGCCTAGGTGATCTTTGTATTCTCAGGACATTGCCAGTTTGAATATAGTTCCCTGTGCTATACAGTAGGACCTTGTTGTTTATCCATTCTAAATGTAATAGTTTGTATCTACCAACCCCAAACTCCCAGTCCATCCTGCTCTCTCCCCTCCTCCCCTTGGCAACCACAAGTCTGTTCTCTGTGTCTATGAATCTGTTTAGTTCAATTTAAAAAAAAATTAAAAACACTAGGAAAAAAAAAAGACATTGCCAGTTTGATTTGTGACTGGTTTAGAGACTGGCACCTAGATTATCCAGCAGACAGACACCATTTTGCCAGATTTGGAGGTGCGTGTCTGGGCCCATGGGGAGCCAGCTGGTCACCAAGTCCCCAGCCTCTACTAAAGACCGCATTAAACCTGCTAGGCCTGGAAAACAGAAGACTATCTTGGGAGATTATGGCTGTCTTCGAGTATGTTGAACAGTGGCATTTATAAAATGGAGTAGGCAACTCCTGGTTGCTCCAGAAGGGAGAATTATGAGTAACAGGTGAAGGTTTACAGTAGCCAAGGTTGCAGCCTTTAATGGAGGCTCAACCAGTGATGAAATGGGGCTTCATGAAAACAAATGAACACCCATACTGAAAAGGTTTGGGAGACTGTATGACCTCACCTAACGGTTGGAGAGACCAGTGTTGGCTGAGAGGTCAGACTGGGCAACGACCTCTTATATCCCTTCCAAAACTGGGATTCTGTGATCAAAATATAGTGGGTATTTGGTTGGGGAATGAGATAATTCTTTTATCTGGCAAACTAACCTATTCTAGTCACTGACATGGCTAAGAAATTCTTCCTGATGTGAAACCAGACTCTCTTTGTAGTTTTATGCTGTCTGCCTTTTCTCCCTCTGAATGGCAGTAGAGCCTGGTGATATTTAGATTGTGGTTTGAGTCCTTCATAAACTTAAAAGTTAGTTTCTCTCCAACCACTCTCTCAACTTTCGCTCTTCCTGGCAAGTCGATAAAGTAGATGTTTTTCGTGTGTGTGTGTGTGTGTGTGTGTGTGTGTGTGTGTGTGTGTGTGTGTGTTCCATCATTTGGACCTCATTGTCCTTTTGAGATAAGCAGGTGTGCCCATTCCACACAGGAGGACCCTGAAACTGAAAAAAATAGGAGTGTGTTGAGAGAGGAGGGTATCTTATACGTTTCTTTTCTAAAAATCCCAAGTCCTGAACCAATAGGCATCTTTAACTATAGGAAACAGTGACTAATGCTGCTCTTTTGTTCTAGAAGAGCAAGAAAGGTTGGGGTGAAGATGAGCCAGATGAAGAGTCACACACACCCCTCCCTCCGCCTATGAAGATCTTTGACAACGATCCCACGCAGGACGAGATGGTAGGACTTCTTTCTCACTTGGAAGAGCCATGTGTAAAACACGTGATTTTGTTTTTTGTCTGTGTCAGGGGTAGTAACACTCTCTCTCCCTTGTTATCTCTTATGCCGCATGAATCCGAGGTGATGTAGATTCCGTCTGTGTCGGGGAGGGGTCCCCTCCCCCAACCCTGGAGGCCTGACTTCTTTTTGGGCAGTTACAGGGGTGGGTGTAAAATACTCAAAGCGGAAATCTGCCTAGTATCTCGTCCTGTTGATGAAGGGTAATGGCTCTGTCTTTGGAAGCAGCAGATCCCGAAAAGAACTATTGTCTCGAAGAAGAATCCAAGGTGGTTCTAGGTCATGATCATTCTGTTGTTCAACTGATGTTTTGGTTGATTGTTTTCCTTATCCTCAACACTAAAATCCAAACCATGGTAACTTCCAGTCAAGCCCAGTGCAAACAAAGCATGAGGGATGGAGATGCTGCTAAGGGGTGGTTTTGTCAAAGTTGGACAAACCTAACTTGCCAGGTTGCCTCAGTTCTTTGATTTGCAAAATTCTCTGGCTCACTGGCCTGCAGAGACTCTCTGGTGTCTGAAATGTGAATGTCCACCAAGCCTCTGAGCGCAGGGTCATCATCCCGATTGTTCTGGATCCGAGGCTCAGGTTGAATGTGCTTCCTGGTACTGAGCTGAGGCTCGGGTAGGTCCCTGCTTTCGTTGTGTGCTCCGTCACTGACCTTCCTAACTGTGCTGTCACTTCATTGTGTTTCTCTTGCTTCTCTCAGCGTCGCTGTCCTGGAGGACTCTGGAGGCTGAGGTGGTGGTTTCAGTTTTTGATTGTCCTTCCCATTTGCTTTCTGGAGTGTCGTTTTATTGTGCTTCTGGTGGTGGTTAGCCGTCCCCCTGGGGCCTCCTTGTGCTCTCCAGTGCTCTGCCCTGCAGTCAGCAGCCCCTTCCGAGGTGGTGGGCCCAGCATGCACGGGCAGGGAGCAAACCTTCCCAACACCACCCAGGATACAGTTCAGAAAGTACTGATGCAGTTGCTTCAGTGTTTCTGGTGATATCCCAGGTCTTGTTTGAATTCTCTCTGCTTTGCATTTTGGATCGGTGGCCCTCAGACATTAATTGAGGTCTTCCTCTGTGCTAAACTAGAGGGACATTTTCCAGGAACAGGTCCATGACTAAGATGTGGTCGCTGCCCCCTCTGTGATTCACCCAGTTACGGCCCCTCCTAAGGCTCTGTCTCTGGACTCTTGGGAAGAGAAGTAGAGGAAGCATGGCATGATGCCCATCCTGGATCCCCAGACGCAGAAATGCCTGTGCTTCGCCTTGAGGTGGGAACGAGAACCAACCTGCTGTGTTCCCAGAGGCCTATTGTAAAATGTTCTAGAAACAGTGATAGTGTGTGTGGGGAACAGGGCACTCAGGTCACATTATCTGCCGTCCCACACCGCCCTTCTCATGGAAGTGCCAGCTTACATAAGATAAGAAGAGGTCACAAATCCTCCCCCTCAACGTCCCTCAAGCACGGTTTGTTTTGGGGAAAGGATGTTATGTTGTTCCTGGATAATTTTTAACTGAGAATGCGGACTTACCCCCAGACATTTGTGTAGCCCTTTTCTTAGCCAGGATTTGGGCAGGTGGCATGAGCGCCTTTTTAGACACATGAACCTCCTCAGTCCTGCTGTTTGGTTTCTGAACATCTGTTTTTCTGGAATATTTTGGAGTGGGATGAGCTTCAGAATTTCTAGCAAATGGAGTTGGGATTCATTAAAATAATTTTTACAGTGGTGTAAAAGGAATTTCTAAAAGTTCACCCATTCTAGTGTTGTGCAATTACTTTAATTCTGTTTCCTTCTATTTGGTCATATGCATGTATGTTTTATTTTTATAATTATACTAGGCATATGATGTGTTCATTGTTTTATATTTTTAATATTTATAAATTAAATATTAATGATGTTTAATATTTCCTAAAATCTTATTAATTTTACCTTCATAACTATAATTTTAATAACTGAGGAGTATTTCACTTATGTGATGTATTGTAATTTGCTTGACCAGCCTGTTTGGGGATATCCTGGATTGTTTCCAATTTTTGCTACTCTGGGTAATACTGCTACAGATCACTTGGTACATACAGCATTTGTTCTTTTGACTTCTGTCCTTGGAATAAGTTCCCAGAGGTAGGATTACTAGATCAAAAAGTAGATAACTTGGATTTCCAAAGAGATTTAAGTTCTTTTCCTGCTTTCCCCAGGAGAGGAAAAGAGTCTTGCTCTCTCTTAATTACATTCATTTGATTTTTTTTAGCCCATTTCAGAAGCAAAGACTTACCTAAAGTAAGTCGTAGATTAGATAACAAGAAGCTTCCTTTTAGAATTTCTTCCCCATAACTTAAGGGACAGACTTGAAGCCAGAGCCTGGCCAGAATGTCCAACTTTCTACTCCCACGGTCACTGTGCCCATGCGTCCTGGGCCCTGGGAACTCCATTGTCCTCTGCTTTGAAACACGGGGCGGGTTAAAGCTTACACAGGGTCAACCATTTCTCTCCCAATTTCTTCTCAAGTAGGAGTAGGAAGAAAAAGAAACAAAACAAAACACTGTCCCTCAGTGAACAGGAATGCCCAAAGCGTTGACCAAACAGTCCCGTGGACCAGTCCTTATTGCTGGTGTGAGGGAAGGAGGAAGGCCCTGGGCTTGAACCTCCTTTCACTGTGAACAGGGTAGTGCCTGGTTGCTCCAGCATGAGAAGCACAAGTCCTGCTAAAGCCCCTTATTACTTCCCTAGTGTTTCAGTTCGGGGGCCTTACCAGAAACAGCAGTGTTTGTGGAGGAGTGCGTGTGTGTGTGTGTGTGTGTGTGTGTGAGAATGGGGAGGCGGTTTCTGGTCTCCAAGTGCCCTGCTCCTAGCATTTCTGCTTGACACATGGTGACAATCTGTGTTGAAGATCTACATCTAAGTAAAGTAAGGACAGTTTCTCTTCTTTGGACACACTCGAGGCTAGGTTTATTGACCCTCATTTCCTGGAACAGCAGTGGGCAGCCCTGTAGGGGCCAGAATCCTGTCTGCCCCCTCCCCCCTTGCTGTCAGTGGGTGCAGCCCTTCCCTGTTGGCCTCCTGGGAGCTCAGTGACCCCTCCCCTCAGCTCCTCAAGAGGTCTGACTAAAAAGAGCTTCGTCCCACCCCTGCTTCGCTGCCCCACACCCACACTACCTCCATCTCCCTCTGTCATCTCTTCCCTCTAAACAGAGAGCTTTGCCTCCCTTGCCTGCCTGAAGCTTTGGACTTGCTGTGTTGCTGCCTAATTGCTATTCCTCATTCCTCGCTAATCTGCTTTTCCTTTGCTGCTCAATGTCTTGCAGTCCTCCTCTTTGCTAGCAGCCCGGCAGGCTTCCACCGAAGTACCTACTGCTGCAGACCTTGTCAGTGCAATAGAACAGTTGGTCAAAAGCAAGCTGGTAAGTGTGGGTCCTGGAGGCAGTTCTGCGTGTTTCACCTCCATGCGGCTCCCCGGGCCTGACCTCTGTCCGCCATGTTCTCCTTTGCACCTGTCCGCATTCCTCCTGTAGGATTGTTTCCAGCTAGTGATGGTTTCTAAAAAGCTGCACCCCAAAGTCCTTTTTGGCTTTGTTTGGGAATGAGCATGGGCAATTAACAGGTCCTTTTGGGATTGTGACATTGATGACAGGTGAAAAGTATCCAAGACAACATAGCCTCCTTATAAGCCTGGTCCACTGGCCTACAGGGCAATGGCCTCTGGACAGTGGCTGATGTGTATCTGGTTAGCCCTGAAGCTAACTTTGCTGCCGAGACACAGAACATGGATTGGATCTTTGAAAGCACTGGGTAATTTTATTCGGGGACCTCACATAGTCTTCTAGCTTGCAAAGTCTTGCAAAAGGAGGTTGCTGATAAAAGGGGAATGGGCAAAAGTGTGTGGACACGTCATCACAAGAAATTAAGGGAGATGGTGCATATCCCCATCATGAACGTACGTCAGTGAAAACTGGTCTAGCTTGTGACTGTCTCCTGGACAAATCAGACCATTGGAGGGAAGGGTTATGAGTCTGAGCTCTTTCAGGGTTTTGGCATCATGCTGGTGAAGGAGCTCCTTTTTGGATAGCTCATTTGAATAGGGCTGTTCCTCTCCTCCCATATTTTTACATTTGAGTGTATCACTACAGGA
The DNA here is from genome assembly GCF_949752795.1 of Hyperoodon ampullatus. NCBI lineage: Eukaryota > Metazoa > Chordata > Mammalia > Artiodactyla > Ziphiidae > Hyperoodon > Hyperoodon ampullatus. The sequence goes on from NC_136918.1 coordinate 33,115,137, forward strand.
TGACAATCTGAAGCATTTTCCTTTCCTTTGCTCTCATCCATGTCACTCATCTGGTTTTTCCTGCAGCTCTCATTAGGATAAATGTCTGTGCTTCTGCCAGACTTCTGTTGGGCAGTCCTGTCCATCAGCACCATTTAAACCCTTCTCCACTTGAAAATGATGGATACTATCTAGGGAAAGCTGCCTGATCATAATTTTGATTACAGTAACTCTCTTTTCAAATATCCTAGCTTATAGAGGACCAATGAAATTTCACACATATGACCGTCCTCTTTTCTTTCTAATGTTTCTTACTAATTAAAAAAAAAAAAAAGTTAGCTGGTATTTTTAGTGCTAGTGTCAAACTCCTGAAGGTCATGCCTTTTCCTGCCATCTTTCCCTGTCCCACGGCAGGGAGTTGAGTGCTCTCATGGGTGCTGCGTTGACTTCTCGAAGCCCATCTCCCTGACCACTCCTCATACCTGTCCATCCCTCTCCACACTGACCCATATACCCTCTTCATTCTGCAAATAACCATTAAAATTTTTTTTCCTTAAAAAACCATCCCTTTTTTTTGCATTTTCTCTTTCACCACCTGAGCATGGGCCCTGACCTCATGTCCAGAGTAGCCACTGCTTAATCCTTCTCCCCACCATCTGCCTCCGGCCTCTGGCTCCCACGATTGGCTCCCTCCTCGGTGAGGGCTCCCTGTCTCCCTCTTGCCTACACGACGATGGTCTCCAATGTGGGGGAGACTCGAAGTACACAAGATGGTTTTTTGAGGTGCTGGAACAAAATATTAGAATCTCTTTAACTCATCATTTTAAAATGGTTTTGTGTATGTTTTATTATGTACGTAAGGGTAATACAGGAGTACAGAAATATAATTTATAAATAAATTACATGTTTGGGGAGTGCATGACCAAAATTGTGTTTACTAATTGAAGTATATAATCAAAGTTTGGAAATCCCTGGCCCATAAAGTCCACACTTACCTAGTAGTCTAATGTTCTGCAGCCTATTCTCCAACTTACCTTCCCAACATCCATGTATTATTCCGGGCGATGAACTCGGCTCCAGCTAAATTATTTTCTTCACTGTCCCCAAACATGCATTTGGTTTTCCTTCCCCCCAAGTTTCTGTTCAAACCACCCCAATTCTCTAGAATGTTCTCCTTCTTAGTTTTGCTTGTCTAAAGTATAACGGCCCCTCAAGGTCCCACTCAGATCTCATGTCTCCACAAGAGCTTCCCTGACCAGCCCAGGGAAGTGTTTACATCCGTAAACACTTGTTTCTAAAAGTCTGTATTTTTCATATTTTGGATTACCACTTTCCTCCTGCTACTGCTCACCTACTGCTACTGTTGGGCACCTCAATGGGCCTCTAGTTTGTGTGATCCATGGGTCAGGTGTTAAACATGTGAGTACAGGTGTTGAGAAGTCCCATTAGAGCAAATGTCCCAGAGTAGAGGGAGTGTAGGATAACGCTGGAGCTGATCGGCCCTGTAACAGGCTCTTTACAAATGGCTATTGGATGAATGGCCTTTCGGTGGTGATTTTACCATAATAAGGGCTTTAACTTTTTCTTCCACCACTAGCTACTTCTTGAGGACCTGCAGTGAACCCAGAATTATGGAGATTTCTTTGGCCAAACATATAAAACCAAGCGTATGTCATGGAAAGGAATGCAAGAGCAGTAGTCTGATTTCTCAGAATCTTCTAACCAAAATTCAGTCCTTTCTCCTTTCCTCTACTTTCTCTTTCCTCCCATCTCAATACGTACCCACTGTGGTGTAGTGACGGAGCACCCGTAGTTGGTTGTTCCTTCAGCTGCGTTTGAGAATACGGAGTTACGTCTTCACCCTGGAGACTGGTATACCTATTTCTCATGAGCTCTCTAGCTTAGAAGAGGATAAGATCTAGAGCCTGTAAAAGTTCTGGAGTTTTTATTTGACTGTAAGTACAAGAGTGTTCCAGCTGCCAGAATAGCCAGTGTGGTCATAGGCTGGGTTAATGAAAGTACAACGTACAGATCCAGGGGCGTAATAGCCCCATTGTACTCAAAGCTCTTCAGACCATGCCTGTCATGAGTTGTGTGGAGTCATGTATCGGGTTCTGAACTTGGCATTCTAAAATGCTCTTGAACTCAGTGGAAGGGTCCTCCCTGGAGGAGGAAACCAATACCATGTGGTCCATGTCATTTGATGGAGAGTTGCAGAAACTGGGGTTAAGAATGGGGAGAAGAAGTTAGGAGAGAGAAGACACACGAGAACTGTCTTCTAATAATTGAGCACTGCTGTGGAAAAGAAGGGCTGGTCTCACTCTTGGTTGCTCCAGAGGGCAGAACCTGTGGGTGGAAATTAGTTCAGTATAAGAAGAACTAATAAGGTCCTTCCCAATTTACAGAATCTGGAAATATTACAGGAGCCTCTGGCATACTTGGACTTTTATATCTAGGGCTTAGATTCTTTCTGATTTCTATTTTGGTTGCTCAAGAGATGGCACTAAATGCTGTAGTTAGAAATCATTTCCAGGAAGGACCCTGAGTCAAAATGCTTGGCCAGAAACAACCCGAAAACTAATCCCATTACCATAAAACCTGAGACTTCAAGTCACGTGACAGAGCAGTTCTCCTGCGTTCCCTTACCCTGCTGCTCTCTGCCTGGGTGCACTTTTCCAATAAAGTCTCTTGCTTTGTCAGCAAAAAAAAGAAAAAAGAAATCATTTGGCACCCCTGGCTCCACCCAGAAGCCATAAGATCCCTTGTGTCCCTGAGTCCCAAAGCTGCCCTTGGTGCTGTATGGTCACGTGGTCATGACTGTGCCAAGGCTGTGGCCTCCAGCACTTGTGATCTCTCCTGCTGGAAAGCTGCTGTTAGGCAACCAGGACAGCGGTTCCCCACTCACCTGCAGTGCAGATAAAACCCCGAAGACCCCTGGAAACTCCTTTGGCGAGTCCCTCTGGGTATTAACGGATACTTCTGAGGTCTCACCTGCCAGCCTTGGTCTTTAATCAGTGCTTTTGTTTGCCAAGAGAACATGCCCATCCACCTCCCCCCAAAGAGAGCTCAAATACTTTTTCTGGGTTTTGTATTAAAGGTATTGTCTTTAACTCTAAGCCAGGACTAAGGCTCCCCCTGCTTTTCCCGTGTGATTTTTAATAAAGTTTTTCCTAGACATAGAGACTGGCGTCGGTGGTGCTGAGTGTATAAAGAATCAGAAGACCTAGGTGTTAGTCCTGCCTCTGCTACTTATTGCGTAGCCCTGGGCAAGTTACTTCATCTACTTGGGCCTCTCTTTTATCTCACTTATCAACAATGATTCTGTCCACCTGAATCTTATCTCAAGAGAGTTATGTTGAAGACTGAGTCAGGTGTGGATGCACTTTGTAAACTGATAAGTGAGCATCCCACAAATGTTATCTCTTAGCTCTTTGCATTGTGAAGAGCAGGGAAAGGGAACCAGTCATACTTTATCTTCTGTAGTCACACCCTGAACACAGGGACACAGTATTTGTCAGTCAATAGATCCTGGTTGGGTGAATGTAGCAGGGTAATAGCTTAGCAATCTATGTAATTTGGCTTTATTCCTCAAGTTTGAGAAGCAAGAGATTCCTGGCCGTATGGGAATCTAGTGTGTTTCTAAACAGCCCAGGATTCCATCACCTGCCTGAGATGAATGTTTAGGCCCCTAAAAAGAAAGCCTCCTCCCTGAGCTCTGGTCCTCAGGTGGCACATCACAGTAGTTTACTGGGCTCAGGATGGCACTCGCAGACCCTTGGCTGAAAATCCTGAAAATCTTTAGGGAAGGGACTGGCCAGGACTGAGGTCTTGTTCAGTCTACCTGCTGGCCTGGCATCCTGAGAATTAGTCCTACCTGCTTCAGCAAGACTTCCTGCCCTCTGGTTCTCCTACTTTGATAGCATTCACCTCCCTAGGTCAACCTGTGGGCCACAGAACGTGGCTAGGGCAAGGCTGCATTTGTGTGGGTGTTTTGCTCTCCTTTAGATGAATCAGCTTGCTCTGTCAAAGGTAAAGTAGAGTTAACAGAAGTTCATTTTCCAGACGGGAGGAAATAATGACCCCCTATCATATCCAATATGTAGATGTATGCTTTCAGGAACTGAGTTCCTCTGGCATCCCTCTGTGGAAAAGATTCCTGAGCTTGTTAAAATGGAATAGCTTAGATATCCAACAAAAAATTTTAACCCGAAGTCACAAACCTGTAATGTCATTTGCCTGGAAAATCCAGATTTCAGTTTTTCTACTATGAAATATCTTCCCTACCCTTACCCCCAAGTTGCCTGGGAATGACTAAGATCTTATACTTTTTGTCAAGAGATTTCATACTAATTTGTATAAATTAGTATAATTTATAATTTGTGTAAAACGGTGGGACAGCTAAGGGGTTGGTTGTGGTAGGTGGTGCTGGATCAGCTCCCTGACTGTTGTTTTATCAGATGAGCTTTGACCGAGAGGTTTTATATAAAAGTTTCATATAAAACTCTTTGAGTTTCATTCAATAAATTCTTGGAGTCCTACTATGTGCCAGTCCTGCCAGCACAGAACCTTCCTTAATGGAGCTCACAGTCAAGGGTTGATGCTCAAAACTCCTCTCCTGCCTGGACTGTTGCAACCATTTCCTCCCTGATTTCAGCCTGACGTCTCTTCGCATGACTTCTGGAGGAATCTTGCTTTTCTTTCATGTTTCCGTTTTAAAAAAACTTTTAATAGTTCTTTTCTGTCATAAAAGCATTGTATGCTCATTCAAGAAAAATTGGAAAATGACAAGAGTTTAAACACAAATCATATCTCATAATATCATCATCTAGACATACTCAGTGTTGAAATTTAGATATTTTTAAAATAATGTAGTTAATCATAGAATATATAAAACTTAAGTCCTGTTTTCCTTTACTGTCATATCAGATACATATTCCCAGGTCATGAAAAGCTCTTAGAAGCATTAAGACTGATCTTTCTAAAACTTAAATCCAATCATGTTACTTTCCTGCTTAAAGTTCTCCCATCATTGGTCTTCGAAGGTAAAGTCTCCACTTTCTTTTTTTAATTGAAATATAGTTGATTTACAATCTTGTGTTAGTTTCAGGTGCTCAGCATAGTGATTTGGGTTTTTTGCAGATTATATGCTACACACAAGGCTTCTGATGATCTGATCTCTGCATCCTTCTCCAGCATTGTCTATTTCACTCCCTACTTCTTCTTTCCCTAGTACCCACTCCCCCCAACTGACATAACACACAGTTACTTGCTAATGCCCCTCTCCCCCTACTTCACACTCTGTATCCTACCTATACCAGGTGGCCTTCAGCTTCCCAGGCTGCCCTGTGTAGTTTCTCAACTTGATCCTTTACTCATAGTGCTCCTCCTGCCTGGATCATCCTTCCACTGGTGTATCCAGTGAAATCCTTTCCATTTCTCAGTACTTAGTTCAAGCATTGTCTCTTCCATTAAGCCTCTCCCATCCCTCCCTATCCCATCATAGAGCTGCCTGCTCCTTTTTTTCATCCTCCCCATAGTACCCCTCTTACCTAGAAGAATGCCCATTGTAGCTTAGGTTTTGGTGGGCAGGGAACCATGTCTTATCCATCTTCATTTCTCCAACACTTTGTAAAAATTCAGCACATAGTAGAAGCACAATAAATATTTGCTTAAGTACAAACAAATCAGTCATAACACTGTGTAATAAATGCTCTTCAGGGGGTGGGTAAAGGGTGCGTATAGGAGACCAGAGGAAGGGCATTTTATGGGTATGTGGTCCAAGATCGAGCTGACAGGAAATGTGTTCATTTTTACTGTGGCAGTAGCCTTCCTCCATATTTAATCTTCTTTTTTGAATCCTATTTGCATTTCTGTTCCCTGACATGGCACCAGCTATGTGGAGCACCCATCTGCAACATTTGTTGCTTCCTCCTTTGCACACCTTTTCCTTTGTCTGCTGAGACTACTGTGGCCCTGAGCACCAGACAGGGCAGAAGTCCTCTCTGGGCAGCACAGCCCACCACTCATCAACCAGCCATCACTTCCCATGTCCCCCAAGGAGCAGCACAGACAATTGCAGATCACCCATAGTTGCCCTTGGCTGGGACCTCGTATCCCAACTCTAGCACAGGTAGCCAGGTTCTCAGAAGGAATCACTCTTGAATTAGTATAAGTATTTATAGTCAATGCCATTATTTGAGACAGCTAACATACAGCTTAGCCAGACCCTATATTTCCCTCTTCTTCCTCTCTCACTGCCTCTGCCTTCCTCAACTCCATCCCAGAGAGTCCTTCCCCAGAGATAACTTGGGCTTCTTTGCTCATATAACAGGTCGGGCAAGAGGAGATGGAACATATCTCCCTGTGTGACACTTTGGACCCCTCAGATGTCCTTCATTCTGTAGAAGAGTTGAGAGTGGACCACGCCAAGAGGGATGGTCCATGGAAGGGCCTTGTAGCAGAGATGTAAGCCTGTTTCCCATGCCTTGCAGCCAGCACCCTGCCAGCCAACAAGCTACAGAACAAAGACTAGAACAGGACAGTGGGGACAGTGGGAGGGGAAGTAAAAGGCATGTAATTGGATCAGTCACCAGCTGGGTCCATCTGTCTGGGGAGCCTGTCTCTGGTGGTGGCACCAGGGGACATGTCACATGTCATTGGAAAGCCTGTCTGTCCAGTGGCTTGTCAAACCTCAGCACCAAACACTCATTTCCTTAATAACTGGTTACAGATCCTGAATCTATAAATTTAGCTAAACTCTTCTTGACCTTTCTATATTTTTAGCCTAGGCTGCTTCTCTGGATGACAACTTCCATGGTTGATTACTTGTTCTGTGAGCTACCTTCATGTCAAGTTAAAAGAAACTCTCTCTCTCAAGCTTGAAGACCCTGTCCTCTTAATGCTGGCTTCTAGTGTTGGTAACACATTCATGTTTGGCCCTTGGCACAGGCCGTTGATTTGGGGATGGAGTGGGGGAAAAGAAGGTTGACATCTCAGCTTTAAGTTTTTCAGCCTCCAATTCTAGTAATCCCCACCTGTTCTCATATAATGGCCCACTGGTCACCTCATTCACTTTTTGTTTCGTTTACCTGGACTTTTCCTGCCTCTATTCAGCCTGTGTTGAAATACAGCAGCTAAGTGAGTTTATGACAGATACTCCAAGTGTGGGTTGTTTAAGACCATGCTGAAGCCTTTTGTTCCTACTACCTTTGGGGGCACTTCTTGATCTTTGTGACTTTAACCTTAGGGCTGATGTTTTCAAAGACTGCTAAAGTAAAGCCTTTCCTTTTCCTACAACAGTGCCTGTAGTAGACAGTCGTTTTGTGTGGATAGTTTGGATTACTCTCCCATATTTGTTTTCCATTTGCCCACCTTGACCTTGGTCTCCAGTCTTATTGTTTATCCACATGTTTTCTGCCAGTTTGCATAATGAAATGCTAAGCTGCATGCTCTTTCTTCTACAGCACTTATAAAAATGTTAAGATTGACCCCATCTTTTAGCATCCTTATTGTTAATACTTCCATCCATGGGGGCAGTGAGGGAAACCCACCACTGTAGAGCATTTTAAATTGTTCAAGGGCTTGTACACCTATAGTCTCTGACTTTTCCTTAAAAATCTGTAGAAAGGAGAGACCCAACTTGAAAATTGAGAAAAACTGAAGCATGGAACAATTTTATCTGTCTCACTTAAAATCATCCAGGGACTGGCAGATCTAGGATTAGAATCCTTTACCCTTAGCTCTTTCGAGAGTAACATATTAATCCCTTTAACTTGTTTCTTTTCTTTCTTTTTTTTAAAATTTATTTATTTTATTTATTTATTTTTGGATACGTTGGGTCTTTGTGGCTGCACACGGGCTTTCTCTAGTTGTGGCGAGCCGGGGCTACTCTTCTCATTGCGGTGACTTCTCTTGTTGTGAAGCACAGGCCCTAGAGCGATCGGGCTTCAGTAGTCGTGGCGTGCAGGCTCACTGGTTGTGGCTCACAGGCTCTAGAGCGCAGGCTCAGTAGTTGTGGCACGTGGGCTTAGTTGCTCCGCAGCATGTGACATCTTCCCGGCCCAGGGCTCAAACCCGTGTCTCCTGCATTGGCAGGCGGATTCTTAACCACTGCGCCACCAGGGAAGTGCCTCTTTAACTTGTTTCTTTGTCCTGCAGCAACTTAATTAAAAGAGATGAAAGGGATTAATAAATGAAAGAAAGCCCTTGGTAAATAACCTTAGCAAAGATGTTTTTAGAAAAGGCTAAGTCTGTTTACCTCTTCTTATCTACATTTCATTGGCTTCTTCAAAGAAAATCGTAGCTGATTTAACAAACATGATTTTACTGAAATTCTCCTATCACTGCCCTCCCCTTGTCAATTCACATTTGGTGGTCCTACGAGTGAGGATTTTCTTTTCTCACTGCTTATTTGGTGTAGAATTGGAATGATTAGCTTTACCTCTGGAGCTCTTACCCAGAGATCAGTCACTTTGATGGTGTTCATTATGTCTGGGAAATTGGCGGCCCCTGACACCAAGTACATCCTAATTGCCTGAGAAGGTGGCGGCTCTGGGCTCCCTGCTGCAGGAAGATGGGAGTCTCTGGCCTCCTGGTGCTTCACTGAAGTTCGGTGAGGACAGCCTTGGTTACTGATCCACCAACTTGGCTGTGGCTGGGCTGGGGAGACACAAGGACTTCCAGACCACTTTCCCACGTACACTTCTCTAAGGCTATTCATTCTTCTCTTTTCAGAGTCTGGAAGGCGGCTCGTACCGGGGGAGCTTGAAAGACCCCACAGGCTGCCTGAATGAGGGCATGACCCCACCCACACCTCCTAGAAACCTGGAAGAAGAACAGAAAGCCAAGGCCCTGAGAGGCAGGATGTAAGTGCTTCCCCAGACTCCAGCCTGGTGCATGTGTGTGCAATGGACAAGGGACGGGGTCCTGTGAAGTTTGGGGAGAATTACGGCTTCCCCACACTGTGTTTCCATTGGCACCATTCGTTCTAAGTAAAGGTGACCGGTCTATACAGTGTGACATTGATCAACAACGAGCTATTTGGCACTGACTTTAAGGATTTTCAGCTGAAATATTTTCTGTAAGATAAGGGCTATTACTGACAGTGTGGTTATAACCAAGTCTGTTAGAAATTTAAAACATGCTGATAAAAAACAAAACAACCAAGGTCAGGGAACTATGGGACCATTACTGTGGCCCCATATCAAAGACTCCGTGTTAGAAAGTCTGATGGAGTTTCATCTGAGGAAACGTTTCCCCAGATGTAGGAAAGTAACGTATAGGAAAAGGGAGCTGTTGGGCTACCAGGCTGGGTTCTAGCTCCGCCCCTTCTCCAGCGGTTTTATTTATTAAAAAAAATTTTTTTTATAGAGCAGTATTTGTTTTTTGGGGTTTTTTTCTTAAGCCCAATTTTTTTAAATTGAGATACAGTTGATGTACAATATTACATAAGTTACAGGTGTACAACATAGTGATTCACAAACTTTAAACGTTATACTTCATTTATAGTTGTTATAAAATATTGGCTATATTTCCCTGTGCTATACAATATATCCTTGCTTATTTATTTTACACATAATAGTTTGTACCTCTTAATCCCCTACTACTATCTTGCCCGTCCCCCTTCCCTCTCCCCACTGGTAACCACTAGTTTGTTCTCTATATCTGTGAGTCTGTTTCCTTTTTGTTATATTCACTAGTTTTTTTTATTTTTTAGATTCCACATATAAGTGATATCATACAGTATTTGTCTTTCTCTGTCTGACTTATTTCACTGTGGACTGAGTTCCAAGAGAACCTCTTTACTTTTCGAATGGTTAGGGGTAAATACAATTCACATTGCAGTCCATTTCACAAGAACCCATATGTTTTGCAAGGTTTGAGTTATCTACCGTGATGTGAAGTCAATCTTCTATTACTTGATTTGATCAAGAAGATAGCAACACCATTACTGCAAAACCACAATCCCTCCGAAACTTCAGTTTTGTTGTTTAGGGTTTCACTCTGTGTTGCACGCAGAGCTGCTGATGAGTCTTGCACATAGCTTGATGTGTGAGAGACGGTAAGCACAGTGAGAGTGGGATAGGCAGGCTGAAAAGGTCCCGCCCTGTTGCTAATTAGCCTGCCCTTCTGCCTCGAACTCGTCACTCCTTTAGCCTCGTCATAGACATGAAGATTAGCAAAAATAAAGGAGGCCAGGTCCTTCTGTTGCCCGCAGATAGACGAAGTGACCATTTATAACTGTTACCAAGGAAACATCATAGCTAGGGCCTGGCCCCAGAGCAGGGGTGTCACCTCCTAATGGAAATGAGCAAGTGTCACGTAAGCGCTGTGGTTCCATATTTACCCCCTTAACTTTATGGGTGCTCAGGGGAACCCCAAGAATAGAATAGAGGTAAAGAAATACCATCTCCAAAGGGAAGTTTCTTAGGACTTTTACAAAGCTGCTTCTCCTTAGCTTTTCAGTTTTTACATAGATGAGGCAGGGTTGGAGCTGATGTTCCAGTCTTGTCAAGCCAAAGCAAAACTTATATCAGGAAGGTGAAAGCTTATATTAGGGAGGTAACCTTTAAGGTAACAGGTGTTCCTTGGCAAAGCTTATCTCTACTCTTGTAAAAGGGCCTATGAACAGTAATTTAAGTCATTGTCTTGCTTCCAGACATGTTATTGTCTAATTTTGCTCCAACAGGCAAAGGATTGTTGCCTCTTTTACCCAATTCACTCATTTCTTCCCCCTCTTCTCACTCTCTCACCCTCCTCCACATATTTCCACATCCTGCAGTGTCCCGAAAATCCAGGTATTAGAATGAGTCATTCCTTTTACTGTATATTGCCCTTATTCTGCTATACTTTATGGTCACGATGAAAGAGAGGATGTGTAGGTGTCTCATTGTAAACACCATGTGAAGCTGGAGGCTGGGAGTGGGGATAGAGAATTGAGACTCAATCCAGTAAGCCCTCCAAAGGTTTAATGAGAGCTCCATGGAGAGAAGATGTAAACAGACAGTTATTTGTCCAGGAGAAGAAAAAAGCCAAGAATGGACTTAATTGTCTTCAAGTTTTAGCCACTCATTTATTCAACAAATATTTGTTGAGCACCTGTTATGTACCAAGTGCTTGGCGTACAGCAGTGAATAAAACAAACAATAACAACAAAAGAAAAGTCCATGCTCTCGTGACACGTTTACATTCTAATGGGAGAAATCGTACAATAAACAAAATTTAAAATAAATCATGTAGTATGTTAGAAGCTGGAAAAAAGAAAAAATGGTAAGGGAGATCGGGAGTATAGATGAGGCCATGTTGCGGCTTTAAATGGTTCTGACCAAAGCGGTCTGCGCATAGACCAGAAGCAGGTAAGGAACTAGCCTTTAGCTATGGAGGAAAAGTATTCTCGACACAGGCAACAGCCAATGCAAAGGCTGTAAGAGATTTTCTGTGGAAGACCAGCCATTCCCTACCATTGTGAAGGATAGACGTCAGAAGTAGGTCTGATCTGGAAGCAGTTTAGTAGGACCAAAGAATAACATTTACTTTGTAAATAACCTTTACTCATAAGAACTGAACATGAAAAAAATTGCTTTATTGTCAGTTCAGTTTATTTGGCAATTGATTGTGTACTGCCTTGAGATGCATGTAGCATAAATCTTTTATGTACCTTTTCAGAATGTCTTTTAATGTGTCATTATCTCTCCAAGTGTTTTTCATCAGCTCTTCAAGGGAGGAGATGCTAGGTCCACTGGCAGAACCTAGTCTAATCCTCTTCCCTAGAGGCTGGAAAGCCCAGGACACCCTTCAATGTCAGCAGGTAGCTTAGCATAGAAATACCACCCAGAGGCAGAGAGCTGGACTTCATCTCCAGAAGGCCCTTCTAGCCCCAAATTCCCACTCTAACTTTCCTGTGGTTTTTCTTCTACCACTTTCTTCCAAGTGGTGACTTGGACCATGCTAAAGATACATTTAAATGCTTTTATTTGGCCTTGCCAGTTCCTTCCTGTGGCCTGAAACACATAATTGTGTGTATCAGAGAGAGGGAGCTGGTTGGAAGTGCTGGGCATGCTGATAAAGAAGCCTGTGTTCCCCATCGCCCTGAGGCTCTAGGCCTGGGGATTCGGTGGCTTCTCTGTGCTGTATGGACAAGAATTTCAGAGGAATTGCTTCCTGGGTTCAGAACGGCTACTACCCTTGGGCTGGGGCCCCTCTTTGACATCCTAGAACTTGATCCCTTCTGCCACTCGGGTCAAAAATGCAGTTGTATGGCTCCAGGCTAAACTCTTTCAAACTTAGATAATACAAATCAGACTCCATTAAGCTGCATACATCTACCCTGCCCCTGGGCACAGCCATACGTGTTTTATGTCCAGCTCTTTACGGTCTGGACAGGAAGAAAGAAGTGTTTGGGTTTGACGCCTCAGGGACTCCATAGAGCCAGTCTGAATAGTTTAACCAGGCAGCAGGCGACAGTGAAAGAGCAGAGTCTTTGGACTCTTGTACAGCTGGGTTCAAATCCCAGCTCTGCTTCTCACATTGTCATCTTGGGCGATACTGCCTCAGTATTTCCATCTACATAAACTAGGGCTTATAGTACTTACCTTCTCATAAGCTTGAGAAAAGCCAGATGAAGCAACTGGCACAAAAGCAAATGTTCTAAGAGGAAGAAATCATTCACAAGAAAGAAACCAAGAAAGTAAATGTCCTCGTAGTGATTAAATCCCACATCTGGTGGGGATGGGGATGTGGCCACATTGAAAGGGGTGACTAGGGAATCTTTCTGGCCTTGATGGGGGATTTTTGCAGGCCAGTTACCATGGACGCCTATCTGAATAATTGTAGCTTCTGTATCTCAAACACTTCACTTGATGACAGTGTCTCTGAGGCCCAAAGGTTGCTTATCAGACAAATGTCTTTCTCTTCTTGTTAAGCAAAGAACAGAGTTGACATGAAGGAGGAAAAGCCTCATGCTGATCCCTTGGCTTCGAAGCTTTCATAACTCAGTTTTGCCCAAGTGACTGTTAGTCCTTCTGCCTTGTGTCTGTACAACTATTCAGTTATAGGTGAGGGAGGAGGAAACATAAGGAATAGGAAGACAGATGCTGGGTTGTAAGCATTGTTCTTCTGGCTGTTGCTGCCATCTGGGAAAGCCTTCTCAGCCCCCGTGCCCTCAGCTCTTCAGTAGCGGGGGCCTCTCATCCAGAGGGCACCAGCCAGCACCTCCCCCAGGGTGCCCAGCGTGGGTTTGGGTGGTCTTGTCATAGAGACGCCAAAGTAACTTTCCTGTGAACTTCAGTGTGAAGATTTCTTGCTTCACAGTGAAGAGGAACCCTCACTGTTCTTAATCTCCTGCTCAGGTTTGTCCTGAATGAACTGGTACAGACAGAGAAAGACTATGTCAAGGATCTGGGGATTGTGGTAGAGGTGAGTACATGGCTCAGGGCGGGTCTGTGGTCACCCAACCAGTGGCATATTGGACCCTACCTGGGCCCTGTGGTGTTTTTGTTTTGTTTTGTTTATTTGTTTATTTATTTTTATTTACTTTTTGGCTGCATTGGGTCTTCGTTGCTGCGTGCGGGCTTTCTCTAGTTGCGGCGAGCGGGGGCTGCTCTTCATTGCGGTGTGCGGGCTTCTCATTGCGGTGGCTTCTCTTGTTGTAGAGCACGGGCTCTAGGCGCGCGGGCTTCAGTAGTTGTGGCTTGTGGGCTCAGTAGTTGTGGCTTGTGGGCTCCAGAGCACAGGCTCAGTAGTTGTGGCACACGGGCTTAGTTGCTCCGCGGCATGTGGGATCTTCCTGGACCAGGGATCGAACCCATGTCCCCTGCATTGGCAGGAGGATTCTTAACCACTGCGCCACCAGGGAAGTCCTGGCCCCATGGTGATTTAACTTGACAGTATGTATTTTACTCTCCCTGGGTATTTGTAGAGATGAAACTAAAAATGGTAGTAGATCAAATAGAATATGTAGGTAAGTTTTTTTCTTTTCCCCTTGAAATATTATAAGAGATTTAGAGGAGGGTAGGGCCCCAAATGTTGCAGCCTCTTAGTTAGACCTGAATCCATTTCACCTTGTTTTAGGTGACCAAGTTATTGTCTCCAGAGCTTTTCATTGGTATCTAACCAATATATATACTAGGTATAAATATTATATATATATATCTCTAAGCATAAATACAATAATATACAGACATATATTCTTCACAGTTATGAGCCACCATGGGCACTAAGCAAGTCAAGCAGGTCACTCTTAGTGAAACCTTGGGGCTTCTGTGTTCCCCTAGTTTGCTACCAAGAGGACAAAGAAAAAACCACCAATAAGGCAAGATTGGCAGGTCCACAGTTAAAAGTCAACTTGATAGTAAATAAAACAGCTCTCTCCATAGAGGTTTACTTTAGGGGGATTTAGACACTTGGAGGAAAAAGTCTAAGAAAGTAAATGGATAATTTAGATGCCTTAGAGCCCTGCTGTTAGTCATCTTAAACGACAGGATGTGAAGTCTAAAAAGTGAATGCCTGATATCTGAATCACCTGCTGGTTCCTTACATTGGGTCTGTAAGCCCCCATCCTATGCAGTCTGCTGATTTAGGGGTTCGTATTTACCTGTCCTGAGCCTTGGATACACAGACTAACCTGGCATATAGAAGACTTGAATTCTAACTTGGGGAAAGTTATCCTCTTTTCCAAGGTGGGATGGGGGCAGCTAGCGGTGTAGCAGCCTCCATAAGCAGTCCAGCCTGCAAGTGGAAGGCTTGGGAATCTTCAGACCGAGGTCCAGGGAAGTCAGACATCAGTGGTGTGACAGACAAATCACATAATTCCCCATGCACTGGCTTTCTCATCTTTCGATGGGGATAAATGCTGGTACAACCTCAGAGCCTGATTTTAAAACTGAGATAAGATTCTATATGATAGCACTTTACAGAATCTAAAGTATTCACATATTAAGACTTATTTCTAGGTCAAACACATCTAGTTTTAAGCCTTTAAAGATGTAATTAATTGGATTGGGAGATGGGAGAAGAACAGGCAACTATTTCTTCTTTGTCCTGCTTTCTTACGGGGGCTGGAGACAAAGAAAGGGACCCAGAACTTCACGGAAGTTTTGTCTGTCCCTCTGCACAAGGGTGAAGTCCTGGTTGAGTGCGGAGAAACCACAGAAGCCCTTGCCCTCCTCCTCACACGCAGGGGGGGCTTCCACGGGGCTGCAGGGTGGGGCTCGGCCCAGAAAGCCTCCTCGTGAAAATGCTTTACTCACCATTGCCTCCGCCCCGCAGGGCTTCATGAAGAGAATAGAAGAAAAGGGTGTCCCTGAGGACATGCGAGGAAAGGATAAAATCGTGTTTGGAAATATTCACCAGATTTATGATTGGCATAAGGAGTAAGTGCTACGTTGCCCTGAGGATCAGGGGGTCTTGGAATCCAGGACTCTCCTGTCCTCTGCCTGTGTCTGACCTTAGGGGTGGGGTTTGGGGGGAGTCTTGTGTCATTCATCTCACCATTGAGAAATGAAACAGTTCTGAAGAATGTGCCTTCCTTCTCTCCTCTCCATCCTTTTATAGTGTTTTCCTGGGTGAACTGGAAAAATGTATCCAGGAGCAAGACCGACTGGCACAGCTCTTTATTAAATACGTGAGTGTTGCCCTGCGGCCCCTCCGCTCCCCCTCCCACCAGGCTCATTTGCATGCATTTTACTGTCCCTTCCGTCCCCTGCTCTCCCTTCTCATCCCTCTCTGCGCTGTTGGGGTTTTTTCTCTCTTTCCTGGCAGTTTGGAAGATGGGCTCTTGCCCGCTGTGTTTTACTCTTCTGTCCTTGATATTTAGCCTCCTTGGTGCATCCCCAGAGCATGGGCCACATCTTTGTCCTTTGTCTCTCCGCCCGTAGACCAGCTTAGCACCCTGAGATGGAGCGCCAGGCACAGCTGCCTGAGCGCCTTTCCCTCTGCCTTTGCAGGAGCGGAAGCTGCACATCTACGTGTGGTACTGCCAGAATAAGCCGCGCTCCGAGTACATCGTCGCTGAGTACGACGCCTACTTTGAAGTAAGCTGCTCGGGCTTGGCTGAACCACGGTGTGGGCAAGACGCTCAGGCCGGGACCGCCCCATTCACAAACACCGGCCGCCATCCATCCGCGCGTGGCCCCCTCACGGCACTGTCCATCCCTCGGGACAGGGAGGGCTGCCTCAACAGAGCCGTTAGCTTCTTGGCTAAGTTCTCGTCAGCTCCTCTCCGCTTTTAGAGCCCCCGCTGGCAGAACGACTCTGTAACGCAGAGCCCGCTGCAGAAGCTCCGGTCCTCCTTCCGTGACCCTGGAGCCCACTGCGCCCACGCTCTTCCTCACCGGGCCCTGGAGGCTGCTTGCTGAGGACCCTCCTCCCGGAGGTGCTCACAGCACCTTGTACGTAGCCTCTGCTCCCGTTCCCCGAGGCCCGGCAGGCACCTCAAAGTGTTTGTTCTGCCGCAACCTGGAGGTGTTTATTTTGCCGGAGGAGAGGCAACACCATCACCTGGAAAGAGCCCTTGCCTGAGTGTTTGCAGGTCTGAGTTGAGGGCCCAGCCCGTAGGCTTGTGGTGTCCCCGGGGAAGCCCTTCATTTCTGACTTGGCCGTGGAGTGGGAGAGAGAACAGAACACCCATGCCAGCTTGTCCCTGGGGCTGGGGTAAGGACACAGAGTGTGACAGAGCTTGGTAGGTAAGAAGGTGGTGGTGAGGTGTGCTTTGTCGTTAATAACAAAATGAGCTGTTGTGTAGGCAATTCTACCCATTGCGTGGTTTGAAGATTCTAAACCTTTATTGGCAAACACGAAGACCAGCCGTCCTTGCCTTTGAAGCCCTATCCAGAGCGCCCCAATCCTTTGGTTCCTCTTCCCCTAATGTAGCTCCCTTGTGTTCCAGGAGTTGAAACAGGAGATAAATCAAAGGCTGACACTTAGCGACTTCCTTATCAAGCCCATTCAGAGAATAACAAAATATCAGCTGCTCCTCAAGGTAAGAGGGCTGTGAGCCCCGCTCAGGGCCAGAGCAGGGTCTTCATCAGGCTCTGAGTTAGGGAGCGGGTCAGCTCGAGGTTCTGTCTCCACTACACTTTCCCTGTGAACTAGTTGGGGGCATGTGTGGGTTTTTACCTTTTACCGGCTGGTTATTTGTGTCAGCTTTGCCCCTGAATAAATTGCATGCCTGTTGTTCCTTCCTTAAGGTTGGTGGTTATTTGATTTTCTTTTTTCCAAATCACTTTCTTACTTTGTTGCCATCACTGACTGACCTGGTACCTTTAAAAGCTAAAAAATAATAAGAGCATAAAATCAGAGTAGAATACACAGAGAAAGAAAAGGAAAGGCAAAGCCCTAGGAACCTTAGATGAGTAAAACCTAAAATTTGATCATTTTTTTACTTTTTAAAATCATTTAGTTTGACTTGTCTTACAGAAATATGAAGCAAATGAGAGATTTGACAGTCCTTTGTCCCTTTCCTTCTTGTCATCATTCCCCTTTTGTCCCTGTTCACACACTTTCTCTCCCCTTCACCCCTCCCACCCTTTTCCCATAGCTTTGAATCTTTGAATATTCCAGGGGTTTTCTCTGTGTGATTACATCCACCATGACTCACAGCTTCATATCTCAGCTACTACAAAGCATTGCCATCTCTGTGGGGAAGGAAAGTCTCCTGGGTGTCATCTTGGTTTTTACGATGCTACGTTTTTTATAGGGCTCTATTTTCCTAACTGGTTTCACTCTCCCTGCTTCCCCCACTTGCTAGGACTTCCTGAGATACAGCGAGAAGGCTGGTTTGGAGTGTTCTGATATCGAGGTGAGTTTTCTGCTTGTAATGCTGGTGGCTCTTATGGGACAGTATTGGATGTCTGCCCCTGAAGGGGAAAGATTGGCTCTGGAGGATGGAGAGTCCAGGCTGGCTCCTCTCAGACAGCAAGAGCCCCTTGCAGACAGCTGCCCAGCAGGATGTGGAGTGGCGAGTATTAAGGAGCACATTGAACGTTTTTTGAGAATCCGGTCCTGGGCCAGACCAGAGCTTAGCCCCGCTCATGTTCTCCTTGTGGCTCCTGGTGACATGTGGTGCGAAAGGGTGGTATTTGAACCCTCTAACATCCTGCAGAGATCGGGTGTTTCATTGTGCAGCTTTATCCATGAATCCAGGTACTATTTGAGGCTGACATATAAATTATTCCATTTTCACTCCCTCCCCCGTCCCCGAGGATTACTCCCTAAGTGAAGTCCTTAGAGACAATGTCACCATGGGGATTATTTTAAGCCAGAGAGGTTACAGACCATTCTGGCAGGTTATTTTAGGTTAAAACCTCTAGTATTTCACAAGCGAAGCTAAGCTGTTGCTTCGGCAGCCAGGGAGCCACAAAGAGAAAAAAGAAAATGCATGAAGGAAAGCAAATGGACAAACAGAAGTGGGAAGGTTAGGAAAAGGGTGGGCTGGTAGCATCCTCCCCACGTGTGGTCACTGATTCACGTGGAGCCCCTGCACGGATGACCAACAGCCCCCAACTTAGAACAGGAAAGCCCTCCCTCCTCTGAAGTGGACAGCAGGGACCAGTGTCCTTTCCTAGGATCAAGGAGCCCCCAGGAGGCCCCTGGCTTCCAGCGTGGAACTGCCGAGCCCCCGACCGGGGTGCTGCTCCCTGTCCTGACTGGTTGTTCTTTCCCACAGAAAGCAGTGGAGTTAATGTGCCTTGTTCCAAAACGCTGCAACGACATGATGAATCTGGGGCGCCTGCAGGGCTTTGAGGTGAGCCCTTAAGAAGGCTTCCTAGCCCTCTCCCTTCAGGGCAGCAGGAGCCCAGGCTCCCCTTTGAAGTCCTGTGCGCATGTTCTCTGCCTCTCTCCCTCACCGCGTTTGCCGTTGTGCCCGGGCCCCTCCGGATCACAGGCCTGGAAGGTGCACCTATTTAGGACCTCCAGTGATAGGGCAGCCAGAGGAAGTCGACCAGGCTGCAGTCAGGATTGCAAGGGGCTTGGAAAGACCCCAAATTCTTTATAGCTATGGACCTGCCAGTGACCTCTTCCCTTTCCTTGCTTGCTTGAGAAATGCCGGGAATGTGAGGGAGAGCAGGACTACATGACGAGAGTAGAACCAGAGGGAAAATGGAACACTTTTTTTTGGAGAGGTTGGTTCTAGTAAACAGGTCTACATAGTGGCTGGCTTTTTAGCTAAATGAATGTTTAAAGCTCTAAAACATCACAGTGCACATTTCTATTCTTTGACAAGAAGAATCAAGTCTTGGGAGAAACAGCTAGATGTACCCAGGGTTTGGATTTCAACGAATATGCTAGTGTGCTAGGGCTGCCATAACAAAGTACCACAGACTGGGTGGCTTAAACAACAGAAATGTTATCATCTCACATTTTCAGAAGTTAGAAGTCCGAGATCAAAGTGTAGGCAAGGGTGGTTCCTTCTGAGTGCTGTGAGGAAAGGGTCTGTCCAGGCCTCCCTCCTTGGCTTGTAGATGGCCGTCTTCATGTTCACATGGCATTCTTCCTGTATCTTCACATCGCCTTCCTTCTGTACATATCTCTGTGTCCAAATTTCCCCTTTTTATAAAGACACCGATCATGTTTGATTAAGGCTCACCATAATGACCTCTCTTTAACTTGATTCCCTTTGTAAAGGCTCTGTCTTTTGATAAGGTCGCATCTGAGGTGCTGGGGGTTAAGACTTCAACATCCAAATTGGAGAGGGGATTCAGTTCAACCCATAACAGTGAACCTTAGAAGAGCAAATTGACTTTCCAGGTTTAAACTTAATAAGTGGCTGTTATTAATTTATATCCAAACTTCTAACTAAACATAATCTGTTTTAAATATTAATACGATAAAACTGGAACTGATGCACTTATTGACTGGTGCTTAGTTGTTGTTGAGCCCCTTAGAGAAAGATGTGGATCTTCTAATCCTGTTTCCCAGTAATCCTGCAAGATTTCATTATTCATTTTTTTCCTCTGGCTAAACTAGAATAAAATAGACATAAGGCAGACTGGTATACAAGTAAAGTTAGGAAATGCTATATTCAGGTTTGGGTTAATGAGTTGGATTCATGATGGTCTTGAGCCAAATTCTTCTGTCCTTTTTGCCCTTGCCGCCCATCCTGGTGTCCCTGTCTGATTTCCATTGATTTGTTGTGACCAGGAACTATGTGGAGGGTCCTTTCTGCTGTTCATTTTTTCACAGGTTCTTGTTCTCCACAGTAGACATGAGGCATTCGAGAAGCAGGGTCATGCAGCAGAAATTCACCCCGAGTTCTCACACAGTCTTTCTTTAGTCATGCTACATGACGTTGTACCTGTTCCCTTGGAATTATGCCAGATCTGAGCCTATTCTGAACAAAAGTAATTCCTTTTGCTCTTCATCCTTGATGTCCCTGTGTTTTTCTGAGCAGGAGTCTGACTTGGCTTTCTCTTGGTCTCTGGAGGAACTGACCACTGACAGGAGGAACAGCATCTGATGTACCTTCTGACCCAAGTCAGACTTCACAGGAACTGTGTTGTGCATATTCGTGTGTCCACAGAAGGCCACACACAGGAGGGTGGAATTATTTTCTCTTTTAAATCGAGCACCACCATCTCCTTTTTTCATCAAGCCCTAGAGAATATGCTTTGCATTCCTTCAGCTAATTGGGAAGGACCATGAACGTACTTCCATTCCTTCTGAAGTCCGTGGCTTTGGCTCAGGGAGAAGTTAGCCCCTTCCCTTAGATTCTCTCCCTTTTAAATCCTCTAGCTTTCCCTTTGGCATTGACAGGGCTATAACTCATGGGTCAGGCTCTTATGTAATATTAATAGAGCTTTTAGGGCTGGTCACTGGCTTAATATTAACTTTGGACCAGGGTAGAGATAAGCCTGTTTGGCTGCTGACCTTGACAGTAAGGAACCACAATCCAAGCAGAGGGCCAGCGTTTCTCAGGAACATGAAAGGAAAATGGCCTGTGTGTTGGGTAATGTTTGGAACAAGGCGTCACATACAGAGAATAGCCCACATTTGCACTAAAGGGCAAAAGTTGTCACCTGAGAGTACAGTTCAGAGGAAGCCCTCTGGCCACTATCTCAGATGCCAGTGTCTTCTTGTTGCAGAACAGTAGAAAAAGCAATAGCATCCGTGAAGACTTGCTGGGTTAGGCCATATTCCCTTTGAAGATGTGACAATGTTTCTGAAAATCTGGTTAGACCTGGCAAACCAGATAGGCTCCACCTCCTACCCTGAGTGTCAAGTGATCTGGCAACTGGAGGCATTGAAATATAGGCACCTGTCGATAGTATCTCAACTGTACCTGCTGATCTGTAGCAGGAGACTAAGACCTCAGAATTTCCCCATCCTGAAATAATAGAAGAGAGGAGCCTGACTCATCTGATTTCTTTTTGTGGTCCGGCCTCCATCACTTCCCTTGGCCCCAGCTTGGTTCTAGGTTCATAGCTACCACCCCAGGTCCTGGCTGCAAGGGCCAGGCAGGCACACCTCTCAGAGCTCCGAGGACAGAAAGGCCACTTCCAGCTCCAGCATCATCTACTTTCTGTTCTCCTTTTAATAAAAAAGAAGGGCCAGCATAATTCCCAAACATCTTTTTAGCTAATAATTTTACCTTCTTTCTGGTGTTTTCCTGGAGCTGCTTCTTAGTGGTTCCGTAGCTTTCTTTCCCTTCCCTCCAGGGCCCTGTGTGAACGGGAAGGTGGCCACAGTCTGCCCTAGATGTCTGGGTGGGCCCTGGTTCAGTCTCTTACTAGAGCCTGAGGCTTTTGCTGTCAGGTCTGTCGTCCATGTCCCCACAGAGGGAGGTTCTGTGACCTAGAGGGTTGTGGTCACCTCCCTGTCTTTCACTTACTTCACCCCAGTCCTTCTTTCCGTCAGGGCACCCTGACCGCTCAGGGCAAGCTGCTGCAGCAGGATACATTCTACGTGATTGAGCTGGATGCCGGCATGCAGTCGCGGACCAAGGAGAGGCGTGTGTTCCTCTTTGAGCAAATTGTCATCTTCAGTGAACTGCTCAGGAAGGGATCCCTCACCCCAGGCTACATGTTCAAAAGGAGCATCAAGGTGAGGATCCAGGTGGGGATGAGAAGGGGCAAAGAAGAGTCACACTGGGGGAGCCACTTCCCTAAGACAGAGACACTGGCATGAGTGAGGATCCAGAACATTGAAGATCTTTCGGCCTAGTAACCTTCAGGATTGAAGGTTGGTTATCCATGGGAAAAAGTGACAGGCTCGGTGCCAGTCTCTAACGTGATCCTGCAGGTTCTCCAAGATCATGTCGTTCACTCAAAGACAGAAACCAAAGTATTTAAGCTATTAGATTCAGGGCACATTTTTAGAAACATTTCCTGAAATAAAAACTTTGAGGAACTGTAATATGTTGTTGATTTTTTTAAACTGCTTAGTATGGAACGGATCACCTTGGTTTCTTCCAGATGAATTACTTGGTCCTGGAGGAGAACGTGGACAATGACCCCTGCAAGTTTGCACTCATGAACAGGGAGACTTCGGAGAGGGTTGTCCTGCAAGCCGCCAACGCCGATATCCAGCAGGCCTGGGTGCAGGACATCAATCAAGTCTTAGAAACACAGCGCGACTTCTTAAATGGTGAGTACTGGGTCTGGCTTCTTGCTGGGCCATTTTCAGGGGACCCCACACCTCTGAGCCTCCTTGGGTCTGGGCTCATGGTGAGTTATGAGCCCTGATCACATTTATATGCATTCTAACTTTGTAGTTTTCAGAAACACTTCATGTAGAATTTTTCTGAACCCAAATACACAAGTGGGCAGATGGGGCATGATAAAGAAGGCCATCTTTCCCAAAGAAGAAATAATCTCTTGCAGCCTTGACATAGAGGATGTGCCTTGTGCCACCATTACTAGCTGGTAATAATTGGGCCAAAAGTCTGAAATGGGCACATCCTCTTTGTCTCAGGGGCCAGCTATCAGTGACGTGTATTTTTCCATTTAGTAGCTAATGGCTGGTAATCTCAGAGGTTCTCCAGTGCTGTGGACCTGAAGGAGTACTGTATGGCCATATGTGCTCCCATGTTTATACATACATGTCCACCCTTGGGTGTGTCACCTTTTCTAGTCTAGAATCTGGTCTCTTTCAAATGATGCAAATAGAGCACTTGCTGGGTGTTATCATGGAACTCAATGCTGTGGGGATGGACCTTGGGCAAGTCATGATGTTTCTCTGGGCCTCAGTTGGCTCTTTTTGTGAAAGACCTGTTCTGCAGCACTGGAAGCAGGAAAACATGGCACACCTCCCACAGAAAGCGTCATTCTCTGTGTAATTGACAGTTTGTTCTGGGAAGTTTCAAGGTATTACTGAAATTTAGAGCTAGCGATCACCTCTGTTGGGAGCAAAGGGGAATTTGAGTTGGTCTGTCAAACCCCAAGTTATCTCTAGATAACACTGGAGAGCCTTGTGAGATTACCAGGTATCAATTGTACTACTCCGTGGTAAGGGATTTATTAACACAGTTGTGTTTATTTTAAAACAAATAAAAAGATTATGGAGCAGAATGCCTTGCCTTTTTAAGATAGAACGCGAGACTTCAAAGCAGTTACACACTTACGGAGAGTATTTGGGGGCCATGCCCCTGGTCCCCCAACTGTAGAACAGTTTGGTGAAAAAAACTAAACTAAGTGATCTCTAGGGTTCTTTCTTATTCTAAAGAGTCTAAAATTAAACACCATCCCAGTCCTGAGAGATAGTAATGAAAGCTGTATATAGTTCACAGTTTTTGAGTATACAACATTGAATTAATGCTTCTATGGATAAAATAATTTTAAGCAAAACCATGTGCATGTATAAAATACATTCATTAAATTGATTCTATTAGGAATTTCTGATAGATTCTAAGCTGGAATGAGGTTTTTAAGTTCATCAATTCAGGACAAAAGAAAAATAAGGTAGGACAATAAGTTGAAACCGGAAATAATTGAGTAACAATAATGGCTCCCATATATTGAGTCCTTTCTCTGTGCGAGGCATGATGCAAAGCATTTCACATGTGTTACCACACTTAATCCTCACATCAGTGTGGAAAGCTAAGTAATATCATCCTGTATTTTTCAGGTGAGGAAAAGGAGGCTCAGGGAGGTTAAGAAACTGGTCCAAAGTCACAAAAACAGTAGGTGCTAAAACAAGAACTGGAACCCAGAACTGTATAACTTGTATAACTTAAAATTAGGCTCTAACCCCAAAACTGCAGTATAGTTGCTAGTGGTAGGGCATACATTTGTCTATGAGTTCCCCAGCAAACAAGGCAAAAAAACAGGACCAGGTATAAGACACTGTATCCATCAGCCAGATGCGAACCCTACCCAAAGATGCACAGCTTTCCTGATCCTAAGACCTAAGTTATGCAGATTGAGGCCCTTGAAGAGCACAGACTTTCTATGCAGCTTATTTAAGAAGACATACTATTTTCAAACACGTTAGCACAGTTATTGCGTATAATCAATACCCCACTTCCATGAGATGGGTAATGATTCATCAGATCAGGTTGCTACGGCCTGCTTCACAACTGTCTGCTATCTGCTTCAAACTTGAGCAGTACTTCTTTGGGCATAATCAGTTATCCAGACTTGCACATGGTTCCAAGAGACCTTTTGCCTAATTATAGTGAATTATGGAGCTATTAATGAACTAGATTCTCAATACCTAAATATTTAATGCTCTCCAGGGAGAAAGGCTGAGGTCTGGCAACAGCCTATTCAGCACTTGGACACACTCAAAAGACAAGGATGTGACGATGGACTGGGGCCAGGCTTTTGCTTGTAGACAAACGTGCAGGCACCTCAGAGCCAACGTTTCCCTCCTGAGACCTCAAATAGAAAGGAAGTGTGGACTATATGTTGAGTCCTATTAAAGTATATACCTATTGCTATGGAAATATCCTTATAATGGAAAGTTCTCTGGGCCCCAGCTGTTAACCCAATTAAATATTTGTCACAGTGAACACTGACAGAAACAGCATAATCAGGCCAGCCTTGAAGTCACTGTTACAGAATTTGACCTGTATGGCTTTTGCCTGGCTGTACCTCTTTAGTACTAAGACCTTGGAACTTTATCATCTTAAACTCAGGAAAACAAAGCTTACCTCTTTCCTTTCAAAGCAGCTTTCCCCAGAGTTCCACTGACCACCTCTTCTCCCAGCCTCTAAACCCAAGCTACCCTGGCTTCTTGCCATCTTTTCCCATCTAGGCTGTGTCAACCTCAGCTCCCTCTGGAGCGCTTGGCGCACCGCACCCCTTCCGCGTTCCCATGGCTCTGCTCAGGTCCGGCCTCTCCCCTTCACTATCTCATGGCTCCTAATCAGCCTGGCCGATCCCTCCCCGCCCCCGCTGCGAGGTTAACCTTCTTCAGGTGTACTCTGGTGCTAGCACCTGCATTGAAAACATGAACGTTTACTTAATTCAGTCACTTTTCATGAACTTCAGAATTAAATCCAGACTCATTCACCTGCTTTCCAGTTCTTTCACATCCTGGCACTTCCAACTTCCCTTACCTGTCTCATCTCCTCTTCCTCCGCAGAGACCCATGGCTCTGTGCTCCAGGGAATCTGACTCCATCCTGTTGCCCAGACCCGCTTCCCATTTGCTTCCACCCTGCAGAGCCTGCATGTCAGGGCCTGATGGCTGGCAGTTTCTGAAGCTCTTTACTACCACCCTACCCATCCCTGTGTCCACCCACGCACACACGTACTACAGCGCCCTCTCTCCCTCCTTTTGCACCATTTCGGTTTTGCATTTTCATCATTTAGACAAAACTAAGAATAGTTCTCGGTAGATTATACTCTTTAAAAACAGGGCAGTATCTTCCTCACGTATCCTCACTCTGCGTCACGCAAAGCCTGTACCTCTTAAGCCTCCGAAGCTTATGGGATTTCCAAAGCTGAGAGTAATGGTCTGCTCTTCCCCTGCAGCCCTACAGTCGCCTATTGAATATCAGCGGAAAGAAAGGAGCACAGCTGTGATGAGGTCCCAGCCTGCTAGGGTTCCCCAAGCCAGCCCCAGGCCTTACTCCTCCATCCCCGTGGGCTCCGAGGAGCCCCCAAAGGGCTCCAGCTGTAACCCACCTCTGCCACCCCTGAAGATATCTACCTCCAATGGCAGTTCGGGGTTTGACTACAACCAGGCTGGGGACAAGTTTGAGGCCAGCAAGGTAAGTGACAGCCCACTACTGCCAGCTTCACCACTTTGAGGGTACAGCCTCTGGGCTTACTTTATAAAGTATCATCTTTTTATGCTGATCATTTTAGCAGCAAGAGCCCACTAAATACAGCCGGATCTCAATGATTTCTCTTTCTTCCCCTGAAAACTGAGTGAGTTAAACCAGTTCCCTACCTCTCCACTACCCTCCTCCCCCGCCATCCAGATGCTCTGTGTTAAAGGGCTATTGTCATCTGCAGAAACACTATACAAATATGGTAATGTTGGAGTGGCAATTATGATTTGTAGCAAACAGAGGAGTTGTGGTGTGGATCATCTAAAAGTCGCAACTCTAGGGTTTGACATCTTGAAGAGATTGCCCTTTCTAATGATGAGCTGCTGAAGCGAGCTCACGCCCATTGGCTGAAGCAGCAAGAGGATGTTGCCCATCAGTGTGTGAATGGGGGAAGCTAGCCTTGGATTAGACTATCCAAGATAATCTACAATTCAAACATCGCCATGAGGAGAGTCATCAGTGTAACTGCAGATCCAGTCTACACAGCTGTTTTGACCCCACCAGGTAGTAGGAATGACAATGAATGGGAAAAGTGCTAGATCCCGAGTCAGGCGATCTGGTTTCTATTCCAAATTATGCAACTCAGAACTTTGCGACTTGCCCTAGAACCTTAGCAGTTTACTTAATCTCATCAGGCCTGTTTCCTCTAGAACTCAATGGGTCTGTGAATGGGAACATCTGCATTTTTTACCTACATGTTCCCACCTTATAGTTTTATTTTTCTTACCCAAATTATTAGATGATGTTGATTTTTTTTTTTTTTTTTTTTTTTTTTTGCCATGCTGCACAACTTGCAGAATCTTAGATCCCCAACCAGGGATTGAACCCAGGCCATAGCAGTGAAACTGCCAAGTCCTAACTACTGGACTGCCAGGGAATTCCTAATTTTTTGTTTTAATTAACTATTAATGTCTAAGTTCAGTTCTGTGTAAGAGTAACTATACTGACCTATTTTATCACATCAGCTGGAAATTATTTTTTCATCTTAAAAATCCCCTGCCCTTGTGAATAAGTTGAAGTCACATTAACTTACTGAAGAATTTCTGGCTCTCACCATGCTCTGTAAGGCAGCCAGGCATCTGTGGAAGTTAC
Organism: Hyperoodon ampullatus; assembly: GCF_949752795.1. NCBI lineage: Eukaryota > Metazoa > Chordata > Mammalia > Artiodactyla > Ziphiidae > Hyperoodon > Hyperoodon ampullatus. The sequence continues at coordinate 33,142,419 of NC_136918.1, forward strand.
AGGTCTGTCTAGAAGCAGCTTCCCTGGTGCAGAGTCATGTGCAAAGGTCATGGAGGGCAGGACCTTTCATATTAATGAATACAGGGGGACTGGAGTTCTCTTCCCACAGGAGTTGGGTCAGGGTAGGTCATGCCCTTGCCTTTGAATTGGGCAAATGTCTCATTGTTACTCCTGTCTCAAGGAGGGTCAGAATGTAGAGTAAGACCAATGCTTTTTCAAAAGGAAGAAAAACATGTATCAAAGAGCCTGTGTTCTTTTCTTTGGGGGATGGTGACCACTCACCTGACCTTTGCCCTGACCTCGCTCTGCCCAGGTGCTTACGTATCCCTGTGTCTGTGCCACACTCTTCCTTCCATGAGCTGGAGGATGCTGGTGGGAAGATGCATGCTAAGGAGGGACTCCCAGGTGGAAGGCGTGTTTATACCTTTACCTAAGGCTGGGCAGTATCTCCACCTTTTCACCCTCACTTATAATATTAGTGAGACATTTTCATTATAAATTTTTCATTATAAATAAAATACATTTTCAGAGCCCGTTTATGAATATAATTCCATTTTTCAAGATAATCTTCTGCTTGCCTTTTACCCTGCTCGCGGGAGGGCTGACTTTCAACCACACATTAGGATGCAGAGCAAGCCCGTGTGAACCAGCCTTCCTGTGTCTGTGTCCCTCTTGCCCTTGTCTCCTGGCAGAGCGACCTGGGAGGCTGCAGTGGGGTCTCATCCATGGCCGTGATCAAAGATTACTATGCACTGAAGGAGAACGAAATCTGTGTGAGCCAAGGTGAGGTGGTCCAGGTCCTTGCCATCAACCAGCAGAACATGTGCCTGGTGTACCAGCCCGCCAGCGACCACTCCCCCGCCGCCGAGGGCTGGGTCCCAGGCAACATCCTGGCACCCCTCACCAAAGCCACGGCAGCCGCAGAAAATAGTGACGGGAGCATCAAGTAAGTGCCTCGTTGGCTTCCCCGGGAGAGGAGTATGTGGATTAAAAAAAGATTCAAAACAAAGAACACAAAAATGCAAACACACGGTAGGGAATTACTGCTGCTTATTCTCGACAGTGCCACCAGAACCAAGGTTTGAGTGCTGGAACCACACGCAGCAGGGGGCAACTGGGCTGGAGTGTTCCGATTTTTTTTTTTTTTTTTTTTGGTGGTGGTGGTGGTAACACTGATGGTGTTTCTTTCCTTTTCATTTGTAATTTTCTGTTTGTTTGTTTTTTTCTTTTCTCCCCCCCTTGTTAAGAAAAGAACCCTACTGAAACCCTAGGTGACAAAAGGCATGCCTCCTGTTTCTCCATTTGACCCACCACAGGATTCACTGGACTGGACTTCTATTTATATTGTATTAAGTTACTGATATATATATATATATTTTTTTTGATTGACACCAAAAAATTACCTTAGCACAAATGCCAGACCTGTATAGGTCAGAGGCCTGCTGCTTCTCCCAGGAGAGAGGGGACTTTTTGGTTGTCTATGGCAATTCCTCTGTACAGATTGTAACTTTTTTTTTTTGACTTTCCCCCTCCCCTGTCACTTTAATATATGTTCCTGGTCATTTGTAAGATATTTCTTTTCCTTATTTTGGTTGCGAAGACCCTTCCAAACACATTCCTGTATAAAGTATTTTGCACTATTTAAAAAAACCCATATGGATGAAGTCAGGCTGTGCAATATAATGGAGAGTCACAATGTTCAGCATTGTACCTGTAATGTAACTAATAATTTTAAATGTACTATTTTAAATATGTAAAATAAATTTTCACCATGAGCATGTTTTAATGAGGTTAAAGACTAGTTGACCCTTTTTCCTCAGTGCACTATTCTGGGACTTCTAAATGTACAAACGATTCTTCTTTTTTCTTTGAGTTGGTTGAATGCATTGGCAGTTCCTTCCTACACAAGAAGTGCCTTTGTGGCCAGAGGTCCAACCCTAGCCTTCCCTTCTAAGCAGCCCCTGTGTGTTCTCTCTAACCTCTGAGGTGAGGGATGATGCAGATCGGATGCTGTCCAGCTGGGCGACCTTGAGGTGCTGACGTAAACCAGTGGCTAGTGTAGAAGGCGGTGGGCTGGCTTGCGGCCTCCACTGCTCTCCACGCTGTGTGGTCGCCAGCGGCCGGGGTGGAGGAGCTCCCATGAGATACCTGAGCAGCAGCACCAACAGAGCTGCGCCTCCTTGGAGCTTTCTCTAGCTCAGCGACAGAGACTGCCGACCCCACCCTGGCCTTTCTAGGTAACCGCAGGCCCAGCTGGAAATCAGCAGTGGCCCCTAAATGGCAACAGGCCTGATTCGTTTTATCCTAGAGACACTTGGTTTCAGTACCTTTTATGAAGCCTTGGATATAAAGGCCCTCAAAGCATTGAGGTTCTTATTAATCAGTGGCTTACAGAGCTAGCTAACTCGTAATGAGTTGTGATCTAATTATCCAGGCACTCAGCACTTCTCCCTTGCATCTTTTGGTCACTTTTTCATACCTTCCTTGGGAGGACTGGTAGGAAGGGTGTCAGTCTGGGCAAAAGAGAGCAGGTTCCAATACCGATTGGTCATTCGGTTCCGTGTCAGTGCCTCTTGCACAAGGGTTGGTGGGAGTGGAGCAGAACAATGGACTCTGGTTGTCACTAGTTATCAGTGAAGGGCACTCACCGTACCCTCCCCAGGGCTGCTGTGACCACAAGGGTCAGAGTTGGTTGTGATGCCTGTGGGATAAATGTCACTGAAACCCTGTTTCCACATCAGTCCCCAGGCTTGTGGCCGAGAGATGGAAGCTCCCCAAACCATGATGACGCGTTCTTCTGGGAAGAAGAGTACGAAATTGAGCGTGTCCTGCCACTTGTACTACTCTGAGTCTCCTTCTCAGTGTTACTTGTAGCATTTCTAATTTCTCACCAATCATGCCGAATGACCCAGCGGGTTGTGATAAACATAGGAATGCAGCCCCATGCTCACGCACACACGCACTGTGCCGGCTGCCCTAGGAGTCTTTTCAGCAGGGACCTCCCTGACTCAAGATGTTCTCAGAATGAGCCAGGGACATGGCTTTGGGGGTAAAGATAAGGGATGAAAGTCTGCAGTTAAGAGTGATATTATCTGAGGTTCATTTCGGTGACCGTTCTCACTCAGAAACAACAGTTGGAGTGAGAGCTGGTATGCAAGGAATCCCAGGGAGCCTGCCTCTTTAGGAGGCACAAGAGAAGGTCTGGCCAAGAGATCCTTTTTTGCCTTTTGAAGGAGCCGCTTTCCAAAAAAAATTGGAGGACATGACTATGATCGCTCTTTCCTACTCAGAAAGTTGATTGCTAAACCTCCATGCTAGTGATAAATATCTTGAGAACACCTTCCCCAGGTCATCCTAAAATCTGTGACATTTATGGAGTTTTGTGGAGGAGATGCTACGCATTTTGGAGCATCTCCCTTCCTCCTAAATCTCATAGGCCTCTCTCTCTCTCCCCTCTCTCCCTTAATGATGCTCTTTTCATCGAGCTCTGTCTGCATAGGCCTAAATTTGATGAGGAGACACTGAAGGGAAGCCAGCCTCACTTAACTCCAGACATGATAGAACTTCATCCAGACTCTGTGACCACACCTGAAACTGATGCTGCCTGCCCAGGGTCCCTGATGCTGTTTGAGACTTGGCTTTTGGTGTCTTTGAGTCCTAACATATGTGGAACTCAAGAGCTCTGCTCTGAGCCTCTCTTTCAGGTCTGTGAAGAAATAGCTCCCAACCCTCTTGTGAGAAGGAAGAAGTTAAGATAGTGTGAAGGGACATTGCCACCCTCACCTCCCTGAGAGCACGCGTTGGGTCTTCTCCCAACAGGAAAACTCTAGGACCTCTTAGTGGTTGTCAGACAGAGCCTTGTATTCACAAACACTGAGTGATGTGGAGAACATAGACCAAGAAACCCTTCATCCTAAGTCATCCAGATAAATGAGTGGTGCCCACGAGTTTATAAAGTCAAATGCCCTAGAGCCTCCTATCTGTACTACGGTGTTTGGGAGTGGCCACAGCCTAAATACAAATAATGAGATGAAAACCTCAAAAGCATCCTTTTGGGTCTTTATACCTGATCCTGGGAAAGTACCAGTAGTTTATAAACTATAGAATGTACTTCCCTTATCTTTCCTATTTTATTGCCCCCTCCCCACAGTCTTCTCCCGTCCATCATACCCTTCAGGAAGGGAATTCCTGAGTCCTATAAGGCCTCATCAGTATATGAAAACTTCCCTCGGTAGAGTTTAATCACTTAGTACTCAGACTTGCCTCAAATGCTACAACCAACCTTGTACATCTATTGGGAGGGGTCAAAGTTCATCCTCACTCATTTCCTGTTGGAGGTGAGATCTGCTGCCAGCCACCACAGGAGCTGGTGTGCAGGTTTGGGGCCTCTGGAGCAGGGGCTTGACTGGAGCACCTCACCTGCTGACTCACCCACTGACTCACCCAAGGGTGGCAAGCCCACCCACCGCTTCACTCTGCCCTGACCTGCCATTTTGATTGGTGCATTTTTTGGTACAACAGGAAGTCATGTTCATGGCATACTCTACGCATGAGAAAGCGGGCGGAAGTGGAGAACACGGGTAAAAATGAAGCCACAGGGCCTCGTAAACCCAAGGATATTCTGGGCAACAAAGTCTCTGTTAAAGTGAGTAAGGTGTTCCGGAGCTGTGTCCGACCTGTCATCTACTCCCACCCTGCAGCATTCTCACGAGGCAAATTGGGTGGATGGGGACCAGAGGGGAAGTAGTTTAGTAGGATTTTGCATGCGAGATCAATTTACGTTTTATTTTTTATTTCTCCTGGCAACTTCGATCCAAATAAGTAAGTATCTCTTTTTTTTTCTTTTATACCTTCCTCCTTATACTGTGCAGATGTTTTATAGCAAAATTATCTGCAGTATTATTTATTCTCTTAGAAATGCAAGATGCTTGACTCATACTAAAGTACTCAAAGCCACCCATTCAGTATCCTAGGTTTGAAAATACATGCAGGGTAAAGAGATTAGAGATGCTTTCCAAACCTCCAACCCTTTGAAGTCTGAGGTTTGGAACTTAAGGGCTACTGTGTCCTTGGTAAAGTTTCATTTCTTTTCCCCAGAATTCAGATGCCATCACCTTCAGGCCTATGCATAGGCAGAGAAGGGAGGCACATTGATGAAGCCCAAGTTATTGCTTTGTAACAATCCAATTGTTATTGTGAACTCACTGATTCTAAGCTTTGACAGACCCTTGTCCCCCATCTTGAAACGATGTGATCTGTTTTCTTTACATTGGGCTCTCAGAAAAGACATGGCTCTGGACAATGGAAATTGAACCGCTGATGTTTAATATTGTTATAATGTGTGATTATCTACCTGAGTCTTCCTGAGCAAAATAAGAACAATCAAAACCCATTCTAATGTCCTTCTTGGGGAAAAGAAATTGTACTCTCTCACTCACCCTCATCTGGGAAGTCCAGCCTCACAGAAGACAACAATTTAAATTCGACAGCACTCATGCTTCATTTGGTTGCTTCCATTGCTATTTCCCGTGAGATGAGCAGCTTACACGATCCCAGCCTCCTCTCCCTGAAAAGAGCATGCTGCCGCCCTAGGTGATCTGCACTCCACCTTAGCGGCACCTGGTTTTTCTCTGCCCGATTTCCCATTGTCCATGCTTCTTTCAAGCTCTCCCCACCCTCTAGCCAAAGCTGCCTGTGTTCTAACTGTGTTCTCTTTCTTCCCCCTTCCTCATGCTGCCCATCAAGGAGACGAACAGTTCCGAGGAGTCAGAGTGTGATGATCTTGACCCTAATACTAGCATGGAGGTAGAAGCAGCTATTGTTGTCCTCTTTCCTACAATGATTGTCTTTTTTGATGTGTTCTGTAACAGTGACCTTGCTAAAAGTGACCAGCCGGTCAAGGATACATTGTGATATTAGGGCATCTCTCGGTGTCCCATCCAACTTACAGAAAACAAAACAAAACTTAATTCAGTTTGATTCTGATAGAAAACTTTTCCTAGGTGCATTTTTTAAACCTTCTGGTTCTCTTGAATGCTTGCTTAGTATTTTCTTCTTTGGCAGATTTGGCTTTGTGTAGCAAATATCCAACTTCGTAATTGGAAACTTAGAAAACATTTTTTTTCATGGAAAATAGCATTATAAAGAGTAGTTGGTTCCCAGCTAAAGATAAGAACTCATTTGTTTTAGTTTCTCCTTCCTCCCTTTCCCCTCTTTTTTTCTTTCCCTTGTATGTTCTTTTTCTTCTGGGACTTATATTCCTCCCTGAAGGCTCCAGTAAAATCATGGAGTAGGTATGGTTTGGGGGGATGACCTGGCCCCTAGTCACTGTGTATAGCTGGCCAATAGCAAATGAGGAGTGACCGCAGCAACTCCAGAACCCCCACTTCCCCAGCCCCCAGGGCTCCTGGGCAGTGGCCGTTCCTGCCACGAAGGAAAAGAACCCTGGGGATCACCTCCCTCCTGTAGGCCTAGCAGAGGCCTCTCTAGAGACAGGAAGGCTGAAACCTTGCCCGGGGGCCTTTCTCATACTCCAGGGTTACAAAGATGTGGAAGTGAAACCAGTACCTTCACCAACAAGAACATCCAGTCAACTTCCAGGTCGTTCTAGGCCAGGAACTCTTTGGGGTAATAGAAATAGGACTCTCACATGGCTTGCCACTGAGTGACAAGCATCATAAATTTACAACACCTAGAGAATTGGAGCAAACTTGGCTTTCCCTGCCATTTTGCACTTCAGAGTAAACTAAAATGCTTTTCTCCAAATCTGTACCCACATCCCCGATAATGGATAAAAGTTTAGAGGTTTCTTCTGTGCACAAAATACAGAATATTTTTTTAAAACCTTTTCCTTTTTATAGCCCTACGCTTTTCACTTAACTAGATGGACCTTTATTATTCTTATTCTAATTTGACCTAATCCCAAAGAAAGCCACCACCATATTATGACAACCACCACAAAACCCAAGGAAGACCATGTGGCTCCAGGAGGGGTAAGTCAGCGGTGGAAGGCACCAGTTGAGTTGAATCAGGCCAGAGACCAGTGGTTGAAAGTGGGAGTTCTGCCAGGATAAAATAGTCCCCTATGGCTGTGGGTGTTGCCATGGAGCGAAATCTGGCAGATGTGGGCCGGTGCAGGGCTCCCCTGTGGGAGGAGGTGGATATGGCATTCATAGCCTAAATATATCTTAGAGAATGGGGAAGGTGGGGGAAACTTCTGGCTCTGCTTTCCTTGCATTTCGTAGGATAGGCACCAGCTCCTGGGAAGCCCACATCTGTCAGCCTGTAGATGCCTCATGGCACCTGTATCTCCAGACCTCAGTATTGCTGGCATGTAGTGAAAATGTCATCTGCAAATACATGGAGGGAGAGGGAAAGCCAGGTATCTGTGTTCCACAAGGCAATTTGGGACGTTTTTCAGCTCTGGTGGACTAGGGGGAGAAAAATGACTTTCCCACTCTGCTCTTTAAAGGAAGAATTGGGCACAGGGAGATGTGGGACCAGATGAGCAACATACACTGAGAAGGTTAACTGATGTACTCCAATGCTCCATTCAACGTTTAGATAAGCAAAAGCTTGCATGCGCACATGTCTTAGCCCTGCTTTGTGAATTGCACACGTTTCTAGGGTTCTTATTCAGCCAGGGCTTGCAGCCCTTTGCATGAGCTGTGTGAGATGGGTCCCAGGGAGGTGCTGTTGGTGCATAAGGAAAGGTGTTAGGATGTCAGTGCTGGACAGAAGAAAGCCGAAAACCGTGTCGATGCATGTCTGAAAAGTTTTCAAATATAATAAGTTGAGGCAGAACTGGAACTCTTGAGGGGGAATGTGGTTGGAAGCTGCAAATATTCTGGTTAATCCAAGGTTTCTGTAGTAGGTGTGCCTGCAGCCCTTGTATATTTCATATGGATCCTTGTAGGGATCAGCAAGCTCTTCTGAACTGTGTTGCCATGTTGAAATTAACTCTGAGCACATAAGCAGGTGCTGAAGGAAAGCAGGCATCTTGGCACTGCTCGTATTTTCAGACACGGATAACAAATAAGATATAGAAACTCAGCCTATTCAATATGAACTGAGAATTTTCTCAAGGGGTAGGTAGGTAGCTCTTTATTGCAATGTCCATTGTAGAAGAAAATGGCCGGGGGTGCCTACTGAAAAGAGCTAAACCTTAAAGACCCGGTTTGAGAAATAGGTGGGCTGGCCACCTCATAAAGGACTCTTGCTGTTAAACTGATAGCTTTGGGCATCATTACCAGGCCTAGCTTGGCCCCCAACCTCACTCTTGTCTTTTGAACCTGATGACTGCAATAGGTGTTGTCTCATTGGGAGCATGTCCCTGTGCCCTGCTGAGCTGAACTGCAACTCCTGTGGCCTGTGCTAAGATCCCCTGGGCCTGGTCCCCCAGCTGACACCCCTGCCACATACCCTGTGCACTGCTCAGTGTTAGATCTCCGAATGCTAAGTCCTGCCCTGCTGACTGCCCACCCTTGACCTGATGCCAGCACGTTGATTCCAGGCCTAGCTATGTGTCGGCTCTTCTCTCCTGCCTCTGCATGAATATCACTTCCAAAGCATTCTGATTCTCAATTGGTGGGTTGAAGGGTTCCTTTAAGGAGAAGTTTCCTGGGGTCTTTGCTTACACACCAGCTGCTTGCTCCCCTCAGGGCCAGCATATGTCCCAACATACTGTTTTAGGGAGATATATAGGCACATCCTTGAAAGCTAATTAAGAGGAAAATAAAGCACCTTGAATCCTAGGAATCTGATTTACAAAGCTTTCCGAGAATACCCAGTTATATAAAGGGAGGCAATTCTGCTCTAATGTGTACATCCTTTTTCTTCCCCTGTAGAGACATGCTCGTGAATGGTCTCAAGTACAGACCCACCTCCCACTCCCAGCACCACAAGCCACACGACCAGCTACTGCAGGACTGGCTCTGGGTCTGTGCGATGCCCTCGTGGCCACAACCCCCTTCCCTCCTGCTGATCCGTGGGCACACCTCAAAGGGGACCGTTCTAAAAATGACACGGACCTGTGCACAGTTCAGCCTTCTTCTTTACCCTGCACTGATTACACTTTGGGGGTGGCAGTGGAGGGGGATATTCTATATGAGAGAAATGTCTCTGCATGGAAGAAGAGTCAAATCAGGCTGGAAATCAAACGCTAGGCTTTCTTGGGAACGAATGAATATTAATTCATTTTTTCCAGTAGAGCTTAGACTGCTGATTGCCTTTTATTGACAAGATAGGCAGGCATGATGGTGAGCTGGATGCCACATGCCCACCTGTCAGCTTCTCATCCTGCCCTGCCCAGGCTGGAGCCAGGGCTGGAGGCTCAAGGCTCAGAATCACCCCTCTTAGCTGACACCCATCTCTGAGAAGCATGGATTTCTTCTGAGCTGTACTGGATTTCTCCCAGGACCCAGGCTAGGAAGGTTTCCACATCCGTGCCACATCTGAAACGTGGTCTGAAGACTGTCAATGCTTGGGTTTTGGCATCTACCCTCCAACCCCAGCACTGCCACTTGCCCACAGCGGACACTGGAGTAGGAAAGCCTGACCCAACCTCCCAGTCCTGGGCCTCGGTCTTCAGCCCAGCTTTTATGTCAAGTCCAATTAATTAAATGCATCTTAATTGTTTTGTTAATGCCCAATACCACTTTAGCAGAGATGGTCAATCCATCAGAGTAAGAGGTTGTCGTGATTCCAAAAAGACTGCATCTCTGCCCCAGCCATTTGACGCAGGGCCAGCCTCCCCCACGGCACAGGCTGCGTGCGGTCATGATGCTGGCCCCCAGGTATTTAGCTCCGGGTGGAGGTCAGGGTGCTTGTTGTGTAAGAACGGGCTTGGGATCCTGTGGGAGAGAAGGCACTTGGAAAAGTGAAGCTAATTTGGAAGGAAATTTCCAATTAGGGTAAGACTCATAGACTCTCAGAGTTGATGGAAACTTGGAAAACTTTAATTAACCCTATCCCCTTCATTTATTTACTCTTTATGGTGGTAAAATATACACGACATAAAATTCACCATTTTTACCTTTTTTAAGTGGCATTAAATGCTTTCACAGGGGTGTGCAGCCGTCACCATTATTCATTTCAGAGCTGTTTCATCCTCCCAAACTGAAACTGTAGCCAGTAAACAATAACTCCCCTTCACTCTCCATCCCTCCAGCCCCTTCCAAGGCTTTGAGAAGAGGAAACTGAGGCAGAGGAAGTTGTAACTTCCTGTTCAAAAGTGAGCGGGTGCCCTGAAGGCAGTTTCTGGTTTTCCCTGGCCCTTGTTCCCCCACCCGACACCATCCTGCTCCTCTCTTGGAGCCCCTCCCACCTCCAAGTCCAGGTAGGTTTTAATCTAAAACACAGATTCTGGCAGACAAGAAGACGTGCCTTCCAGGGCCAGTTTTCCTCTGCGAATTTGTTATTTAACTTTCGAGTTCAGCAAAGAGGAATATCTTTTCTGCCCATCCCAGCCCTCCAAGGCTGAAGTAGGACTTAGATAAAAATCACACAAAGGCAGTATCACATGGAAAGAACACTGGAACGGGAGCCAGAAAACCTGGACTGCAGTCTGGGCCCTGTCGGCTATGAGACCTCGGGCCAGTCAGCCTTTCTGAGCCTCAGGGTTCTCTGTGGGAGGTCGCACAGCTCCGAGGGCACGGGTGTTTATGTAAGGGATATGAGCCCTTTGAGCCTTGTGCAGATCTAAGGTGTGACATCCAAAGACTTTGCTCTCCTGAACGTCTGACTCTGACAACAGTGAGACCCCAACAGGAGAGAAAGTAGAAGATTCTGTGCTTTGCCCCTGAAACTTGCTCTGCAGGGGGTGTGGCGGGAATGGCCTGGGTACATTTCCTCCCGAGACCCAGCTGGAGTGTCCACTTCCGGCTCTGGGAAGGGCTTGAGTGGCCAGAGCTGAACTTTTCTTTCCCTCCCCAAATCCACAATTCCCCAGGCCCAGCTTCCACGTCTTCAAAGAGCTAGGCTGCTGCTCCCACCTCAGCCACCTTGGCGCCTTGTCCCAGATTCGGAGCTTCAAAATAACCTGGCCAGACAGACGGAAGGAAACTTTTACACCCCTAGTCGGGTGACTGACCTCCTGGCATCACCAGTGTTTCTACCGGTGCCTGTTTCTGCATTTTATAAAAGAATTTTTTAATGAAAAGAACTCTTGGGAGAAAAAGTGAAGCATCACACGCCTCTCGTTTTATTTTTACAAAATATTTTCTTTGTAATAGACCTGATAGGTTGGGCCCCGAGACTGACTCTGCTTTGCCTAGCTCTGTTCTAACTCCACATGCAGATTGATTTATATTCTGCCACTGGGAGAAGGGCACTAAGCAGACTGGAGCTGGCGTTTCTCCCTCCCGGGAGGTTAATTACTAGATCTTCTACAGCATTAGTCACGTCTGTCATGCTTTCTGTTCCTTCCAACCGCCTGGTGAAGATTCGGTTTTCTTACCCTCCTAGAAGAAACAGGTTCAGAAAGGTCATGGTCATACAACCAGGAAAAAGGGCAGGTCTTGACTGTGGTGCTTTGAGATGTCAAACGTGGCAGGTGATAGGAAGTCTGCTCCCCAAGGTACTTCCTTAAGGAGGGTCAGGTTCAGGCCCTCCTCTGTTGCATATTTGCTTGTTAGAGGAGAATTTCTTCCTCAACAACTTTTTTAATCCCTTGACAGTTGGGCTAATTATTTGGCCTCACCACACCCCTCTCCCAATGACTCAGGAGTCCAGACATAAAAGCCAAGAAAGAGGTCCAATTTCAAGGGCCGGAAATGTCTGAATTGGTTTCTCAGACCAGCACAGTCACTCGGCACACCCTCACCCTCGTCTGCAGGCCTAGCCCATTTCATTTAGGTCATACACCAGTGAGCTTACAAGGTGCCACTGACCCAGAAGTCGCTCTCAGAGCCAGCTATCAGCGGGGCAGAGGTCACCACCTCCGTTGCCCACACCCTGTGCTGTCGAGGTCCACCTACTGACTCACTCAACGTGTTTTCCTAATCAACTCAATATAACAAAAATCAGTTGACACAAGGCATCGCAGTGAGTACTATGGAGGGCCAAAGAATTATGTAAGATCTGGTCCCTACCACTGCTTACTGCCGTCAGATGAGGGAGGCAGCTCTGATTAAACGCCTGTGTTATACAGCAGACTTTGAAACTTGCTCTCATGAAGGCATGGAGACATTCATGTACTTGTTCAGTGAATATTTAGACATCCACTCAGGCCCTGGGCTAATAACAGTGGCTACTGTTTATCAGCTTTTCCTATATATCTGGCTCCGTGCTGAGTCCTTTCCTCCCAACAGCACCCTGACGTAGGTACTATTATCATTATTTTTGTTTTACAGGTGAGAGAGCACAGAGACGTTAGTAACTTCCCCAAGGTTATGTATTCACAACCTGTCTTCCAGGATGCCTGTGAGCGTGGTCATTGGCTTCCCACGATGGCAGGGTATGGCTTGGAGGGACTGATAGGATGGAAGCAGTCTTGGAAAAAGGTGAAGGGTCAGAAAAGGGCTTGAGCAAAGGTCCAGAGGTATGAGAGTGCCTGGCACATTTTGAGAAGAGACTAGCAGTCTGGGTAGCCGGGGTTTAGGTATGTGGGAAGAGTGGTGGGAGATAAAGCCTGGCAGGTGAGTTGGAACCAGACTCTGGAGGCCTCAGGGGACTTGCTTGGAAGCCTGGACTTAGTCCAGTGGACAGCAAGGAGCAGTGGAAGGTTGTCAGGCAGAGTCAGGGTGATTCATTCTGGACTTCAGGAAGGTCACTGGCACCTGACTGAGAACAGTGGGGACAGGCAGGCCTGTTGGAGGGCTGTTGCCATCGATCTCATGAAAGGTGGTAAATACCTGACCCTGACGGGCGGGACAGGGAGAGGAATGAGCGCCTGTGAAAGGCAAAGGAGGAGCAGTGGGGGAAGCAGAAATGACAGCGGCTGAGTGCGGCTGGGGATGTCAGGGAAGGAGCATCGGGCGTGGGAATTCCCACAAATCAACCTTCCACTCTCCCATGTCCTCGGAACACACTGTAACCTGTTGTGGGTCCACAGACTCTGGGAGGGTGTTTCACTCAATAAAAGAAGCTTAGGGGATAGGGGTATGATCAAGGTCAAATCATTGAGGGAGGAGATCTCAGTACATTCATCTATAAAGACTTTGAATATTCAAAGTCAAGATCTTGGCTTCCAAGTTGCAAACGTGACTTATAGAAGGGAAGTGATAACACCGCCGCTTCACCATCCCACCCTGCAACCCCAGTCCCATCCTGACAGACTTCTCTGTGGCTGACAGCCCCAGGAGACCAATGCAGCACAGCAGTAAACCCCCTTTCCGTTCCTTTCCCCTCTACTGTTTTGTGGGACAGGTGATAGATTTTTTTTTCATTATTCTATTAAAGTCATATTTTTATCCTTTTTATTTTTGAGAACACAATAGATGTTCTTTAAGCAAAACACGGAGGAGGAATAGGAGAGGGGTTTGGACTAGAAGTCCCTGTGAAACAATGTGCTCCACACATGGACATTCATAGCTCTATGCAGCAATTAGTGCTTATACGTTCTTCCCAGGAACACATGGAACTTTTTATGAAATTTGACCATGTACTACTCATAAAGCAAATCCCATCAAAAATCAAGGAATCAGTATTGTATAGACCAAATTCTCCAACCACAATGCAATTAAGTTAGAAATCAGCAAGAAGATAATTTTTTTAAACCTCATACATTTGTAAATTTTAAAACAATGCTATTACAATTGGGTCAAAGAAAAAAATAGTTGACGAAAAATACTTAGAGCTAAATGATAATAAAAATACTTGGGAGGTACAGAACTAGTTCAAAGAGAATTCTATTGCTGTTCAGGATTGTGTTGAGTTTATGTATTTTTTTTACTGCAATTTATTTTATGTCCTCTTAAGAGATGATCAGAGTATTTTCTAAATTTTTAGAGAAATGTATTCTAAAAAATTAGAAAATCATGTCTGGTTTGGCCAGATTGGAAACATGAAGGGTTAAACTTCCAAACCAGAAATCGTACCTCAATTTTTAGAGAGTGTTTTTCTGGTACCTGTTCATTTTATTGCCAGATCTCATCATCTAAAATCCCTCTCCTTCCTCCTCTGAACACAGATTCATATGAAACAAGCATAAAGAGAATAGAAAGAAGAAGCAGAAGACAGAAATGTTGTTTTATTCAAGGTAGCTCTGAGTTGAGTTCAGGACATTCGGTTTGAGTTTCGTTTGGCCATTTTTATTCCCTCAGCGCTCTCGATATGTAGTTTTGAACTGTGTTCTGTGACAGGTGATGAGGGATTTAGAAAAAAACAGGTATTTTTCTTCTGGAGTCAGTTGACAGCTGCTTTTCTAGGCAGATGGGATTTCACCCTCACTCTTGGGTCTTGAAGTCAGAATCTTGGACACTGACTGGCAAGAAAAATAGACTCCAGGTTTCCTCAGAGCGCAGCGTGTTAGTCATTGCTGGTTGATTTAGCCTGTGATTCTTTCCTGTTACCTCACTGCCCTTCCGTTTTGAAGAAGAATCAAGAAAACGAATGGAATTCTCTCCGGAAGGAAGAAATTGGGTTGCTGATGGACCGTGTCGTGGTGGTTCTAGGAGGACCCACTACCGCCTGCCGCCCTCTGCTGTTCAAATGAAAGCAGGCTTCCCAGCAGTTCTTTCCCACCCGGCCTGTACCAGCCTCCTTCTCCTCCTGCACTTGGGTCTCCCAGAGAGACAGCGTGCATTTTATGTAAATGTCTTCTTCCCTCCACGGCCACTTCCGTTTTAGATTCCAGATCTCTCCTCCTGCCCAGCCACCACTTTACGTGGCCCCCAGACTGTTTCTAAGGAAGGCAAATGTTAGGATTTAGGAAATAGGTGCATCTTATGATTAACCCTTCGGGTCCCAGACTGATGCCTCAGGTCCCTGCCCACACCACCGGTGATCATAAGACAAGGTGGTCAGGAGACCTAAATTCTAGTCTACTCATTGAGTGGTCGCAGTTAACTTGATTTAACAAATTTTACTTGATCTTTTGCTATGTGCAAGGTGCTATGTTAAGCAACATGACAAACAGTACCTAAAACAGATGAACAGGTTACTATCTTCGAAGGGTTCACAAGTCTGGTGGGGCAGTTAACATGCAGAGAAGATGTGTGGATAGATGGCAGCACGTGATCAGAGCCATAGGGAGCGGCCTCTGGAAGAGCAGAGAAGAGGGGAAGATCACTGTTGGCTAAATCTCAGACCCTGACTGACCAATGAGATTCCAGAACAAGTCAAGTTCCAGATTAATGGAAATCAGAAAACACTCCAAGTTCACAACCAGGCATTTTCTCAACTCTCCTCCCCCAAATTAGGACCCCACCATTTCACATTTTCATTGCTTTAACAAATATCAATGGAGCATTTATGTGCTAGGTATTATGCTAGGCTCTGAGGCAATGACAATGAAATGAAACGTGGCCCTTGCCTGCATGGGCCCTGTAGTCCACAGGGAGCCGCAGGCAAATACAAGATACAGTGTGAGAAGGTTGGCATGACTCTTCTCCAGTCCATACTCTGATTTGCTTCAAAACAGAAAGAGAAAAAACAAGGGAGGAATCTCCTATGGGCATAATAATCCAGAGTCACAGTTAGAAAAACATTGGTATGGACTTTTTCCAGGCTCTTGGTCCTTGCTGGAGGAGTTCGCAGAGGACTGGGTAGAGATGAGATGTAGAGCAAGGATGGGGATTAAAGGTCAGCACACAGGCCTTTGACATCGATGACAGTCTCGTGATGCTTTTCCCCAGACCTTGCCTCTGCACTGAGCACTGAGGTGGGAAGAGCTCTGGGGGCAACTCCCCCGTCACTGTCTCCGTAAGGCTGCACTGACTTCCCTGTCTCCTCTGGAAATGGGAATAAGTAACAGCTGCTCGGCACCTCTTCCCGAGGCTTTGGAGGGGCAAGTGAAAGAGTTTGTGAGTCGTTTATGCCAGCCATGCAAGGTTAAACAAATCAGTGATGGTATTACCATTGTCAGCAACACCTAGGCCAGCCAAGAGGCAGCGGCATGAAGATGGGTGCCTTCCACAAGCCGCCTCCAGAGAGAAGCTGCAGTTAAGCCGTATCAGCAGCCTTTCTCTCCAAAGTTCACACTAAGGTCTACACGGAAGCTAGGAAGAGTTCCTTTTTAAACGGTGCCTGTGTTTAACAATATACTTAATACGGTTGGGGTTGTGACAAGAGGAAAAAGGTAAGAAATTCTCTAAGCAGTCGTTTGGGATGTTTATAGAAGTACTGCCACAGTGCAGGTTTATGAAACCCCACTTAAATTTTTATAATGTAGGAAACTGCCATTTGTCTCTTCCATTTGTCATCTTTCTCCTCTCTGTGTCTCCTGGCGTGGACTCGATGTCCTGCTCCCTTGTGGATTCCCATCAAGATGGGAAATACAGGCCATCGAACAAAGCTGGCAGCATTCCCAAATCTTTTTTACCCTGGAGTCCTTATGATTGAGTGGGGGTAGGACGAGAGAGAGGGCAGTGCTCCATGTTTGCTGGAGGCTGGCTGTTGCCATCAGCCAGGCTCCCTCCTGGACACTGTGAGCCATTTAATTCCACCTTTCCCACTAGACCATTGGCCCAGTGAAGGCAGGCCACCACCACCACCTAACCAAGGGTCAGCTCAGTAAATCTTCATGAAATAGATAGAGCCCTTCAGTCAAACAACTTTCCAGGTGGGCATTATTGTCCCCAGTTTACAGATAAAACCAAGGCCTCAGGTGCTTGGGAATGTTGTTCAAGGCAAGGGAGTATGTCGGCTTAGGGTCTGGATACTATGTACTCTGTCTGCTGCCAGAGTTTACAGTCCCTCCTGCAACCCACACTCTTAAGACCCTCCTCTCTCAGAGGCCATGGATTTTATTGTTTTTTAATCATTTTCCAAAACGTTTGCATTCCATTGTGTTTGAAAATAGACTCTATTCAAATAGTATTATACCCAGGAGTAATTATATTATAGATCTTTTGATCCTACTTCCAGATTCTGTGTATGAATCAGTCCTAAATTCATTGAAGAACTGAAATGTGGACATAGGTCAAATACTCAGTCAATCAACATGTATTAAATGCTCATTACGTGGCAGACCGGGGGCTAGAGGCCTGAGGTACAAAGATGAATAACAAATGGTTCCTGTCTTTGAAGAACTTATGGTCTAATAGCTCTAAGTGAACCATTTTTTCCTTAACAAAACAAAAAAAATTACAAAAGTGAAACATACTGACTGCAGAATATTTGGAAAGCCCAGGTAAGAAGAAAAAGAAAAAAAAAAATCACCAATGTGCAGATGTTTTATAAATCCTGAGGCCAGGGCCTATGTCTTAGCATCTCTATATCCACAAAATCTTACACCAGCCTCAAGAAGCAACGTTTTTTGAATGGGTAGACGGCCACCCTTCATCTCATCACCCCAAGAAAACCACTATTAACGTTTAGGAAATATTCCTAGTTTCCTTTCCTTTGACTGTGAAATGACTGGTTCGATGTCATTCTCCTGCCTCACCTAAGTGAGGTGGACCAATTTATGGCCTCCTTAGCAACCCCTACAAGTGATGCTGGACTGCCCACCATGTGTACTGGTAGTTTAGTTAATTTTTCAACTGGAGCAACTCTACACTTCTCTGCCTACCATGGCCCAGGGCCTCTTCACATAGAGGCGGTTTCTAAGGTGTGGGAAAAGCAGTCGCTTTTACCAAATGCCCCACGCATCTTCCATACCCACCCCCAGAAAAGACTCAGGGGCAGGAAGTTGGTTTATCTGAGATCAGTTCCCTTGGATGGAGGGGAACTTTCAGCAGCTTTCCTTAACAGGCTGCATGTTGATTCACCTGAGGCAGGTTTTAAAACTGCTGATCCCAACCCCACTTCACACCAATTAAAACAGAATTTCTAGGCATGAGGCCCAGGCACTGGGTTTTTTTGTGTGTGTTTTTAAAGCCACCTGGGTCAAGGACTGAAAACCGTTGATTTAAAAGCAGGCCGGGCAGTGGTGTGAGTGGCCTTTGGAGACTAGTATAGGGCACCGTGATGGTCAGAGTCTTGAGACACTCAGCCCCGGGACTTGGCGTTGCAAGAGTTTTCTGCAGCCTGCTTTGTGAAAAACCTGGGTGGTAGATGCAGGCAATCGGTTTGCAGAGGGGAACAGAGGAGGAAATACCTTTTTCCAAAGGGCTCGTATGGATGCCTGTGTCAGGTAAAACCACACAGAAGCCAAGTTCACCTATGACTTGGGTAAACTGGGGAGATAAGTGTGACTGCCCCAACAGACGATTTGCAAGACACATGAGCCTCCTAGCTTCATTATGAAGGAAAGAAGAATTTTGCAAGATAAACTGTTAGAGATAAGCCCCTGCAACAGTAGGCCTCTTAGCAGAAGGGAGATGATTAGACTTAGATAATTTATTTAAATAGTCATTGAAAACTTGTTATTTGTCAAGCATTGTGTGACATACAATATTTCATTTAATCTTCATGATAACACTTTGTACTAGGTATTATTTATCACCATGTTACAGTGAAGGAAAGTGATGATAGTAAGTTTTTAAAAACGAGGATAAAATCACATTAAGCAAAAGAGGTAAGGCCCAGCCTCTCCTACTGGGAAGCCCAGATCTTGTTCACCCCACCCAGCTTTATGACCCAGACTGTAGGATTAGAGGTAATACAAAAGATAGGAGAAAAACCAAGGCAACGTCTTCTCAAGAAGGGGTAATGGCCAGTCGACTGGAAGGTCTTCCCTTCTGTAAGATCCATGGTGTCACAAAGCAGACATTGTAGTGGGCAGAGGGCTCCAGCACGGCCTCTGCCAACCAGCCACCTGACCAGATAGGTCACTAGGGCAACCCAAGTCTCTGTTTCCTCAACCATGTAGCCAAAAGGGCTGTGCAGTGCTTTTCAAGTTGCCCTGTGGAGGCCTGGGCTCCAGGAGCAGTTCAGGGGGGCAGGATGGACAGCTGGGACTTCCCTCTTCCCCCTTCAACTAGACAAGCTCTGCATTTAGCTGCTGGAAGGAAACCACTGGGCTGGTTAATGTCCATGACTCTTCCAGTTTAATAGATGTCAGTTGCTCTGTTTTTGAAAATTCCCCATGCTGGGAAGAATCAGTGCCATCACGATGCTTGAGTGCATATTGAGGTGGGGGAGAATGGGTTTTTAAGCACATGGCAGGGAGGAAGAGCAGGTTAGGTGACGGAGGATAACAAGGCCAGCTGTGGCCAGCCCAGCTCTGCAGTCACAGTAAACCTGCCTGGGGCCCGGGCTGCCCAGAGGGAATGTGAACAGTCAGAGCAGATGGGAAAGTAAACCAGGTGCCCTTGTTGTTACTGCAATAGTGATGCAGTCACAAGCCACAGGAGCTGGGCTCCATGCTTCTCGCCCCAAACTGTACTTTCTTTTTACTCACTAGGATAGAAGTCTCCCATTCTCTTTTAGTAGTTTAGGATTTAAGCAATTTTCTGTTTCTTTGTGTTTTTCAGATCTTAAATCCAAATTTCATCCAAGAAGGTGAGTTAAAAAGTGACAGAATTGAGTACGTGGCGATTGGCTAAATAAATTATGGCAAATCCAGCACTGAGGTAGCACCTTTAAACAATGGTGATATAGTTCTCTACTTACAGACAAGGAAAATGTTTAGGATACACTGTTAGGATGAAAAAGACCACACCTTGTAATGTGTATAATGGGATCCACTTTTTAAAGAAAATATGTGTTTATATGAAGTCTAAAAAGATATATACCAGACTGTTCACAGTAACCCCTGTGTGATGTCACCATAGAGCTTTTTCTTCTCTTTCTTAATCTATATTTCCTAATTTAATCTAAAAAAAACATTTATTACTTTAAAAATACTTTTTCACGGGACACAGGTGACGCTACAGAGTTAAGCTGAAGGTTATTTGAATCGTTACACAACGTGGGTGGGGAATGAGAGGGTTGTGTTATAAACTAGCTGTTTTATTCTGTCTGTTCTGAATGATGCAAATTTATGTCGATGTTGATTTGACCACAGTGGCGCCAGAATTCCTTGTGCCCTTAGTGGATGTGACCTGCTTGCTTGGGGACACAGTGACACTGCAGTGCAAAGTCTGTGGGCGGCCAAAGCCCACCATCACCTGGAAGGGTCCAGACCAGAACATCCTTGACGCTGACAACAGCTCAGCTACGTACACAGTCTCCTCCTGGTAAGTTAACGTCCGCATGTCAGCAACCCCAGCACCTCAGTGCGGTACCCGGAGGCTAAGTCTGGCATGTAGCTCCTGTTCTGGTTACTTGGTCTCTCAAGAGAAGAGCTGCCCTGGGGCCTATTCTAGCACAGAAACTTTGTGCCCCTCGGAATCCTGTGAAACAGTGGTATACTCAATTCCTTCATTAACTAAAGAACAATTTTCTTAGAAGAAACAAAAATGACTTACTCCAAAGTGTGCAATGGAAAACAGAAAATCCAGCCACAAGCATGCTTCTCACAAAGACTATTTAACAAATTTGGTTGACTGCCTCCCAATTATTCTGTTAATATTTATTGTGGCTAATTAAGAACTTTCTTGCACAGTACTACTTACAGAGGAAAGCCGTAATGAGCCCTAGATGCTCAAGAAACATTTATGGAAGAAACAGCTAGGATCAAGACACTTCATCCTTTAACTTAATGTTTTTGCATGTGAAATGGTGTTCCCAGCAGAGACTCCCTGGCCAGGTCCTGAAATATCAGTGGACCCGGGGAGCTTAGCGTGAGAGTCAGTGCATGGTGAGGCTCATGAAGATCACCAGGTTTTGTCGCAACCAGTGAGGAAGCAGTAGGGCTGACTGTGACCTCTGCATTTAACCCTTTCAGAGCAGTTCTTCCCCTTGTTGTCCTGGACCCCAGGCTGGGACTACTGGGAAAGTTATTTAGTAGAGGAATTTGCCTTTGCTTAAGTCACTTAATTATTTTGAAGGTCCCACATGTAGAATGTGAAATACTTGAACATTTCATTCTCTTTCCATTTTCTTGTACCACTTGTTATTGATTGTGGACTGAGGATGTTTTAGGGACCAAGTTGCTAGGTGGCAATGACACTAGTAATATTGGTGACCAGTATTTGCATAGGATTTTATATATTTCAAACCACGTTCTGATTCTTATCCCATTTTACTCCTCTACTAAGCCTCATTTACAACCAACTTGAGAGATGGGCATGGCAAGAATTTTCTTCCTCTGTATGGCATTGGGGAGATGGAGAGGCAAGGTTCTCACCCAAGTGTATAAGAAGGTAACAGAACAGGGACTAGACCTTGGTCCTAAGGACTCAGCTCAGCACCCCTTATACTTTTATAGTCACTTGTCTCATTACTGGAGTCTGAAGGGCATCCTCTTTTCGTGTTCCTAGTGATTCCGGGGAAATCACCCTGAAAATCTGCAATCTGATGCCCCAAGACAGCGGTATTTATACCTGCATAGCAGCAAATGACCACGGCACCACATCAACGTCTGCTACCGTTAAAGTGCAAGGTACAGTCTCTTGGATAGTCAAACATTATTTGTGCTTTCTTTTTCATATTCATTTTCTAATTCTGGTAAAATACACATAACATAAAATTTACCATCTTACCAATCTCAAGGGTACAGTTCAGTAGTGTCAAGTACATTCACACTGTTGTGTAATCCACCTCTGGAACTCTTTTCATCTTGCAAAGCTGAAACTCTGCACCTGTTAAACAACGACTCTCCATTCCTCCCCACCCCCGGCTCCTGGCAGCCACCATTCTACTTTCTGTCTTTATGAATTTGTGTTAGTCAAACATTTTAACTGGACATTACAAGGGATCCCTGAGACCTGGGAAAGAAGAGGTACATTGTGAAAGTTCCAAAGCAAAGTTCCAGCAAATGGGAACAGAATGAATCTTTGATAAGAGCTGTCCGTACCCTACTGTACACCTCCTAAAGCCTAGTTCTCTGACCAAGCTTTCTCTCCAGGGTGCAGCCTTTAGTCTGAGGAAGAACTTCTGACAATAAGGTATATCTCCCAGCTCTCCCTCGGGCCTAGGGAAAGGTGTGCCACTCCGTGGAGAAGGTCATAGGAAACATTTGAGACACAGGTTAGGTGTCGACATTCCCTAGGTGACTTTCAGCCTTGGTGTACAATGCCAAGTTCTGCAGAAATAGCATTTGACCCTAATTTCTGTCCCTGTAGGTGTTCCAGCGGCCCCTAACCGCCCCATTGCCCAGGAGAGAAGCTGCACCTCCGTGATTCTCCGCTGGCTGCCCCCATCCAGCACAGGAAACTGCACTATTTCTGGTTACACTGTGGAGTACAGAGAGGAAGGTGTGCCATCTCCCCCTGCTCTTCTTTTTCTATCTTCTCTTTCTCTTAAGGAGGGCCTTCAGAGTCATAAAACTATTTGCCTCTATGCCTTTCATCAGCTATTCCTTCCAACTATTGTCTTCCAACTCAGCACAAAGGCCTCAGTGCCGGGCTACAGCCACCTTTGATCTCAAACACAGAGCAGGGTTTTTTGCCAGAATGATAATGACTCATGGCAGGTTGCAAAGCACCTTCACGTGCACTTCTCTGCTTAACCAGCCCAATCACCCAGACAGGGACCATCAGGCCCATTTTACAGATGAGGAGGCTAAAGCTTAAAGAAAGTTAAGAAACACAAGGCTGGGGTTCATAAGAGGCAGAGCTGGCACGAGAACCCAGGTCTCTAGTTTGCTAATCTGTGATCTTTCTCCCAGAGAAGTAACTAGGGTGGCAAAAGCAGAGCTCTACCCCGCCTCCGCCCGCCAACTTTACCCCCAGACAAACTTTAGAGACCACTATATATATATATATATATATATATATATATATATATATGATGACTTTTTTAATTGTTCAGTTTTTAAATTTGTTACATTTACATGCTAAGAGTGCATACATTTCCTTAACAGTTAGAAACAACTATTATCAAGAAGAATTCGTTGAAATGAGAAGCTGCCAGGTAGCTCTAATTGTTAAAGCACCTCTCTGAACCATGTGATGAGTCACACACCTGAATTGAAAGCAACTGTTTGCACCTGGAACCGGAATCCTCTGTTTTACTCTCTGTTACTCTTCTTATTTTAACCCTTCTTTCTTCTCTTAAACAGGCCCTCTGCAGTTATAAAGCTATTTATGTTTGCCTCTTTCTTTAGCTGTTCACTGTGTCTCTCAACGCAGCACAAAGATATCGATCGATGCTGAGCTGAGAGACATACCTCTCCAAGCCTGTATTTCCCTTAGCATTACTCAGGTCATAGTTCATAAGATGAACTGAGTTCTCTTGGGAAAGTTATTTAATCATTCTGAGCCTTGGTTTCTTTATCTGTAAAGTGAGATTAATCCTCCCAAGCTCATAGGATTTCTGAGGATTTAAGTGGGAAGGTTAAATGAGAGACTTATGGGAAGACTCCTTCCGCAGTATTTTACATGTACCTAATGCTCCATACATGTTCATTTCCTTTCTGTTTCAATTTCCAAATGCATATTTTCTCTCACTTCGATATTAATTTACAATATACTTTTCTGGCCTTATTAAAAATGTGCCATGTGTGCTTCTGTAAACTCTGCATGCTCTATGTCTTTTCACTCTCCCATGTGCCCATTTGAAAATGAACAGACTCTACAGGCCAAATGCTTGCACTGCTCTCATGACGTGTTCAGTCTTTTAGGAAATTGAACCCAAACCTGCCACAGTTAGCCCACAGGCTCTCAAGGCCCGAGGCAGTGACCACAACTGCCCCTTGAATGGAATGTGTCACTTTTCCTTTCTTTGTTTGCTGAAGGTCTTTGAAACAATGTGCCTCTGGCCTTTCCTCTTTCCTTCTCCTCGGAAACTGTGCCCTAGGTTCCCAGGCCTGGCAGCAGTCGGTAGCGTCGACCTTGGACACTTACCTTGTCATTGAGGACCTCAGTCCTGGGAGTCCTTATCAGTTCAGAGTCAGTGCCAGTAACCCCTGGGGGATCAGCCTTCCCAGCGAGCCCTCAGAGTTCGTGCGACTTCCAGAATACGGTGAGTCCCAGCCATGCCCAGTACCCCAGGCGATAGAGACAAGACACCTGGCCGACTGTCACATACTCACTGGCACAGGCTGCCCACTGGCATGTCACTGCCCACTGGCAGTGTCAATAGGCCACTGAGCTAGAGGGGACCTGAATTTCCTTGTCGGCTTCTGCCAAGGAGCATTTCAGAGGCCTCACGAAGGGTGTTTCCGTAAAGTACAGGGCTCAAGTTAGAGCTGCCACCCATGTCTACCCTGGGCCTGCCAGGTTCCCGGGCATCTGTGTGTGTCTCCAGGAACCAAGAGGGGCAGGCAGGGGCCGTGAGTCACATGAATGCCACCAACCCTCTTCTGAGACGGGAACACCGAGCCACCTCTTCCCTGGGAACCCCTGCTGGCCTAAGTGTACCTCAGCCCCACTCACCAATTTAAAACGGGGAGAGGAAAGCAACCTGCCTGAAGGATTTGAGTCAAAATGAGTATTCAATAGTTTCTCCACCCCCAACCCTCCCAGAATGTCTTGTTTCAACATGGATATGTTTTTACGTAGATGTGTTGGATAACTAAGATATGCATTTAACTAGCTGCACATGAGTATTTTACAAACGTGGTTCTTATTTTGCCCCCCTATTCATTATCTCATCAAGCCACCTTGGTCCCTGGGACATTTTGTAAGAGGAAACTTGTTAACCTAAAGAAATCTCCAAATAGCAAGGTTTTGGGCAGTGCAGGGCAGTGGACTGTGTATGTTGGGGCAGGGAGAGGAGGTCACTGTAGTTAAAAGACAGTGAACCTGTGTCTTTGGGTTAAGGGCATCCTGGAGTCTCAAGAGGAGCTGTGGACCCTCTAGGGCCCTGGGCTGCAGCCCCGCCCCCGTGGTTAGCTCCGGAAATGCTCCCCAGGCCTCTCCCCACTGCCAACCCGGTTCAGCTCTGCTCCCAGGGGCCTGTGACTCACTGGGAAACCTTGGCCCCAGTTCTCTCTTTCCTGAGAACTCAATATGGGTAAGCCATGTCCAGGCTCAGCCCGGCTGTGCTCTGGGCAGCCTGAGGTGACCGGGGTCAAAAGAGACGTGCTGCAGCCTTGACTACTCTTCTCCCAGGCCACTGCCTAAATCCCGCCCAGGGATGACCGCTGCTTCTGTTTTGCTTCTTTTTGTGAGCCTTGCTCCCCAGCAGTCAACACAGATAGATATTGGTGTGCGTGCTTGTGTGTGTGTGTGTGTGTGTGTGTGTGTGTAAATCATTGCCAGGGAATTAATGCATCATACAAAGTAATACCACCGAAGATTTTGGGTTAGGCTAAATCACTCAATACACCAGATAAGCTCATTAATGCTGAGAACAAAGGAGTGAGAAAGAGCAGTTTTTAGAATGTTTTGAGCACGTTCACTTCCTTTTCTCCTTGGCCGTATAACTCTTCCCCTTTCCTCTCTGCTGCAACCTCCCTACAGCCCTGATTCTCACTGGCTTTTCTAGGCCTTTCAAAGTGTTTTTCTTTCTCCCTTTTAATTTTTTCTAGCAGATTTCTATTTGACAACATCCAGAAGTTACATTTCTGATTGTTCGGAGTTTTCCCTTCGTTTATGGAAATGGTACAAGGAGTCTGACTCTGTCATGTCAGTTTCCCCTTGGATAATATTTTTTTAAGATAACATTTCAGAGAATTGTGGCATTTTCCCACTGAGTTAGATTCCATATTTAGTCATGAGAATTGCTTTGGGGGTGATGCTGGAGCTTTCCTGTTAACCTTTTCGTTATTCTTATATGGCTTTCTCAATATTATAAATGGATTCTTTCTCTTCCAAAGATGCTGCTGCTGATGGTGCCACCATTTCTTGGAAGGAAAATTTTGATTCAGCTTATACGGAGCTGAATGAAATTGGAAGGTAATAACCCAGTTTTCTGTTCCTTTATCCATGAGCACTTAAAAACATCACATGATAATAATGACTTCTTGTTTTGTGTTTCTTTCACTAAGTGCATTTTCTCTATACTAAGAAAAAACTAGAGTATTTATGTGTATTTTCTATGGTTCTTTTTCTAACTGCTTACATTAAAGTTCTCAGCCTTTCTACCTTAAATAAGAATTTAAGGCTCAGTCTTTTCTTCAAAGTACAATTTTAGCTAAATCCTGAGTTCTGATATGTGGCATTTTCATTACTCAGTTCTAGGTATTTTTCCTTCAACTATGATTCTTTTCTTTGACCCAACTGTAGAAATGTTTTTAAATTTCCAAATGTATGAGATTTAAAAAAATTTTCTTCTTACTACTGATTTCTAATTTAATTGCTTTTTGGTTGGAGAATTTGGTCTATATGATACTGATTCCTTGATTTTTGTTGGGACTTGCTTTGTGAGCAGTATATGGTCAATTTTCATAAGAAGTTCCGTGTGTTCTTGAGAAGAATACATAAGCACTAATTGTTGGATACAGGTCTCTCTCTCTCTCTTTTGGTTAGAAAAATGTGTCCTCAAAAATGAAAAGGATAGAAATGTGACTTTTAACAGAATAGTGAAAAATAATGTATCACCTGTCTCACAAAATCATTGATGGGAAGGTTTTACATGCCTGTGATGTATTGGTCTCCAGGAGGTCTAGGTGAGAGAATGTGGGTAGATCTTACAAGTCACCCACGCTCCTGTAATGTGTAAATAAAAGAGCACTCACTAGCAACGGGCCATTAGCATCCTCTCCATCTCTGATTGACACCTCTCAATGAAGGGTAAAATTTCCTACATGGTTGTGACAGAGGTTGTGGAGAGAGCAAAAATGTTCATTATTCCCATTTCTTAGGCAGGAGTAACAATGTAATTCACTGCCTTTTGTTACAACTCCTTTCATCAAAAACCAGCTTTAGGGCTTCCCTGGTGGCGCAGTGGTTGGGAGTCCGCCTGCCGATGCAGGGGACACGGGTTCGTGCCCCGGTCCGGGAAGATCCCACGTGCCGCGTAGCGGCTGGGCCCGTTAGCCATGGCCACGGAGCCTGCGCGTCCGGAGCCTGCGCTCCGCAACGGGAGAGGCCACAACAGTGAGAGGCCCGCGTACCGCAAAAAAAAAAAAAAAAAAAAAAAAAAAAAAAACAGCTTTAGCTCTACTTTCCTATCTTCTTTGTGTGGCCAAACAGAAAAAATAAAACCAGGGGAAATTTACATGGTGATGATGATGATGATGATGAAGCTTGTTGAGTAATATAGTATTCTGGATACCATGCAGATAGTATACAAAAGTTATTTAAGCTAATCCTTACAACACCATGAGGTAGTGTTTGAGTAGATTTCCAGTAAAGGAAACTCAGGTTCAGAGGTCAAGTAACTTTCTCAAGATCCCACAACTAGTACATGTAGAACCAGGATTCAAACCCTGGGCTATCTGACTTTAAGCCTGTGCTTGTTTTACTAATATATGTTGTTTCTCATCATAGCAATTTTTGTCAAAAATAAGTTCTGGTAGTTGAAATCTAGTTTGCTCCATGATATTAAAGTTTGTGAAGCTACATATGACCTCAATAATAAGCAAATCAAATCCCCATCTGGTTCTAAATGAAATTGGTTCCATCACCTGGATGTACTGGTTAATTCCTCCCCAAGGCCTGCATTTGCTGTTGATAGCCATAGGCTAAGGCATGTTTTACATAGAAGAGATGGACATTGTGATATTTCTTAAGGGGAAATCAATTTTCTGATCTGTTCAAAGCAATTGATTTTTTTTTAATTTCATCTCCAATAACCTGAAGCTTTCCCTCTCTCCCAAGTATAGTCTTCATATTTTTAGAAGATCCTTTAAAATGCTATATATTAACAGAATGGAAATAAAACATATAGATACTTCCATGAGATACATAAAAGATATCTGCGCCAGGGCCATGTAAGTGAGTCAGCTTTCTCCATCACACCTAAACCTAAAATTCTAGATCTATATAACCATCTTGTTAAAAATAGCTCTCCAGTAATTAAGTATTACAAAAAACAAAAAAGAAATAGCTTCACTCCTATAGCCCATCCATAGAAGCAAAGAGCACTTGAGCATGGCATACTTAACCAGAAATAAACTATATAGGCACCATCGCAGCTTAAAGAAGCCAAAGACTTATCCCTTGGGAATGCTACCTGGTTACCTGTACAGGATCCAAAAAGGTAGCAGTACCAGGCCTCCAGATAAAGATGGCAGGTTGAACACAGGCATCCATTTTAATTCCCTCCTGAGACTTCACTGAATCTCCAGTAAAGGATTTTTTAAAAGCAGGCACATAAAGATGAGGACATTGGAAGAAGAGATAGCAAGTATTAGAAGCAGAAAAACAGGTGAAAGTGACAAATGACTGAGAGACCTGAGAAACTCAATCCAAGTCAGTTGTGGGGTCAAGTGAGAGCCAGTGTAACTTTTGCAGCAGAATTCCCAGAAGGCTCAGGTGCTGGAAGCATCCAGTACCTCTGGAAATATGTGTAAAGAAGATGCTAAAATTGGAAGGGTTGTCTGAACGTTGTGTGAGAAGAAGTTGTGGCTCCAGCCCTCCTCCCCAGCTTCAGGTAGCTGTGTGATTGTCCTTCCCAATCAAGGAAAAGACTGGAGATTTATCCCCTGGAAAGGGTGAAACAGAGTGCCTCTGTTCTCAGGGACACCAGCCCAACTGAGGGCAATGGAACCATACTCCAAACAGGGCCACTGTGAGGATATATAAATGCTAGATTCTGAGGACCCCTGCTGTCCTACCCACCAGGCCTCCAGAGGTGGACAGCCAGGGCCTCACCTTCCAGGCAGAAAGTAGGAGGGTCTTTCTCTGGAGAATCTGACCAGCTCAAGAGGAAAGACTTAAAGATACTGACTTTGGAGTTTCCCCTGGCAAAACAGTCCGTTCAGATCACCCTACAGTAAAGGTCAAGTTGACAGGCTCCACCCACACATGCAGAGCTTCCAAACAGCTTTTTAGTCCCCAGCTTTTAAAATGAGCCAACTTCTGATTCTGGCCAAGATGCAGTAAGCCCATTGTAGCCTTTCTCTCCCACTGGCTACAACTAGAATCCGTGGATGAAATACAGATAGCAACTATCTGAGCATTCTGAAAAGTAAGTAACAGAGAGATTAGGGAGGGAAGTTAACACCTGAAAAAAGACAAGGACAGTGGCAGTGAGTTTTCTGGGTTATTTTGTTCTGAGGGGTTTTTTGTTTTTTGTTTTTCTCCTGATCTCTTAGCTTTAACCCAAGGGTGGGCTAAATCAGTGAACTGTGCAGCATGCACAGAGAGCAAAATCTCCAAGAGAAATCCATCTTTATGGCCAAAAGCCAGAAAGAAAGCAGGGAGATTACTATTTTTTTCCCTTTCTTCTTTCTCTTACTCTTTTTTTTTTTTTTTTTTTTTTGCGGTACGCGGGCCTCTCACTGTTGTGGCCTCTCCCGTTGCAGAGCACAGGCTCCGGACGCGCAGGCTCAGCGGCCATGGCTCACAGGCCCAGCCGCTCCGTGGTATGTGGGATCTTCCCGGCCCGGGGCACAAACCCGTGTCCCCTGCATCGGCAGGCAGACTCTCAACCACTGTGCTACCAGGGAAGCCCCTCTCTTACTCTTTTACCCACAAGGGCATTCATGTGGAAGTGTATGAGGATGCCAGAGGCTAAAACTCTTGACAGAATCCCATATTTCTGGCCAGCAGAACTACAGAAAGTGTCCATTTGAGCTAAAGAATGTGGGAGAAATCTCAGTGAGGAGAGAGCTAAATATTTTTATAAGAATCATATGCAAAGGATTAGGAATAATAATGCTTTGAACATTAACAGTTAACATCATCAATCACACTAGAAGTTAGAAGGCAATAGAATAATTCCTTCAAAATTTTTTTCAACCTAGAATTATACCCAGAGAAACTAAGAATCAAGTATAAATGTAGAATAAGCATGTTTTAGATATGCAAATCTCAAACAACTTATTGCCCAGGCACTCTTTTTCAGAAAAGATTGAAGAATGCATTTTACCACAAAAAGGAAAAATAGTCATAGTTTACTAGAGGTTTAACTGTGACCAACACTGACATAGTTGCAATAATGGAAACACTGAATATTGATTACAATATAATTCTCTTGGTGGGACAGGGGATGGGAAAAGCAATTATGTGATGGGGACAAAGGAAGGAGACTAAAATCTCATCTTCTATAATGGGATGTCAACAGATAATAAATAAAACTGAAAAATCAAGAAATAGCCATACAAAACATACTATATTTAGAGTCATAGAAGTAAATACCTAAATAATCAGCAAAATATACTGAAGTGATATATTAAACTGCCTCTAGAGGAAGAAAAATGGGGACGGGTGGAGAGTGAGACACTATTGTTTTAAATAAGAAACTTTGTTAAAGCTAATTGACTTTTTTTTTTTTTTTTTTTTTGCGGTACGCGGGCCTCTCACTGTTGTGGCCACTCCCGTTGCAGAGCACAGGCTCCGGACGCGCAGGCCCAGCGGCCATGGCTCACCGGCCCAGCCGCTCCGCGGCATGTGGGATCTTCCCAGACCGGGGCACGAACCCGTATCCCCTGCATCGGCAGGCGGACTCTCAACCACTGCGCCACCAGGGAAGCCCCTAATTGACTTTTTAAACCATGGGGATGCATAACTTTGATACACACAAAATATATTTTAAAAATTAAGGTAGCGGTACCTTGACATAACCACTAATTCAGGAGATCTCTCCTCAGCAATCAATTGTTTTCCTGTATCCGAAGTCCTCTGGAAGGAGGTGACCTATAATAAACAAACAAGAGAGGGCGCTGTTAAAACCCAGAATGGCAGTTTATTAACAGATGATGTAAAACAGAACTGCCAGCTTGACCAAATACTTGTTCACTAGGCCAGGAATGATGTCTGACATGTAATAGGCATTTGATTAATATTTGTCTAATACTTGCTTTATTAATTAGGGCTTTCTCTTCTTTGGGGAAAATCTATAGTAAAAAAAAATTATTATCAGGAAGTTGCTTGGTGAACACAGAGCCAGGTCAAGGAGTCTGTTGGACAATCTTAGTAGTGGCCATGGTGTCTGATGCATTCGTTTCTGCTAGAGTAGACTGCCCTTTGGAGTGCTCATTCCTCTGCTCTTGGGTTAGGGCACCTCATGAACAGGCTTTGGATGATGCTGCCTTATCACCTCTTTGACCCTCCCTCTCTCTGCTTCCATTGCTGACCAGTTTCTCCATCTATCTCAGTCTTTTACTACCTTCCATAGGCCTACAGGTGAGTCTGGGAACCATTCTGTCTATTTCAGCTACAGTTAATTTTGTTAGATATAAAAGTGGCATGGTGGTTATATATTTTCCAATGTCCTTGTCAACTAGAGATGCAAACCAAGTATTTATGCAAGAAATAACATGCACTTAAAACACTCCAGATGGGGCTTCCCTGGTGGTGCAGTGGTTGAGAGTCTGCCTGCTAATGCAGGGGACACGGGTTCGTGCCCCGGTCTGGGCAGATCCCACATGCTGCGGAGTGCCTGGGCCCGTGAGCCATGGATGCTGAGCCTGCGTGTCCGGAGCCTGTGCTCCGCAAAGGGAGAGGCCACAGCAGTGAGAGGCCCGCATACTGCAAAAAAAAACAAAACAAACAAACAAAAAACAAACAAAAAAAACACTCCAGGAAAAAAAAGGGCAGGAGGTGGGAAAAGAATAGATGAAAGATTGGCAAAATGTTGATCATTGTTGAAGCTGGCTGCTGGGTACACAGAAGATCTGTTCTACTATTCTCTCTACTTTTGTGTATATTGGAAATTTTCTGTAACAGAAGGATCATAAATATAAAATAAAATGAAAAAATTGCCTCTTTAGAAAACGTTTTGAAATTACCATAAAGCAGAATTCTTCCTTCTTTAACATTGTCACTGTTATATTTTATAGAAATATATTCTGTTCAGAAAAGAAAACTGAACCTGTGGTTGATGTTCAAAATGACAGAAAAATATATTGGCTAAAAATATTATTTAGTTTTTTGCATCTCAAAGAACCCTAAAATGCTAAGAAAGGAAAGATGGCTTTTCTGAATGATAACATTATAATTAAAAGTACAGAAAAGTAGATTCCTAATAAAATGTTACTGTCTAACCACTTCAGATAAAACTTCTCATATCCTTCAATAAAATGGTACCTAGTTGATTGAGGAATCTTGGCAAAATACTTTCTTCCTTTTGTTTTCCAGAGGCCGGTTCTCCATAGTAAAGAAGTGCATTCACAAAGCTACTCGCAAAGATGTCGCTGTGAAATTTGTTAGCAAAAAACTGAAGAAAAAAGAGCAGGCTGCCCACGAGGCTGCCCTTCTTCAGCACCTGCAGCATCCCCAATACATCACTCTCCATGACACCTATGAGTCCCCCACTTCCTACATCCTGATTTTGGAACTGTAAGTATAGGCGTCATCTCTCGAAGGTGGTCCCCAGCTATTTGGGTTATTTCTTGCCCAGAATTAATGGAAATGGCAGTTAAATTTCATACAATGTCTTCTAGTTTACAGAGTGTTGTATGTAACATGCACTCTCCCCTCCACTGTATAAAAATGTTATTCCCATTTTATAGATCAGAAAATCAAGGATAAGGAAGATCATTAAAAGTAGCTCCTTAGGGCTTCCCTGGTGGCGCAGTGGTTGAGAGTCCCCTGCCGATGCAGGGGACGCAGGTTTGTGCCCCAGTCTGGGAAGATCCCACATGCCGCAGAGCGGCTGGGCCCGTGAGCCATGGCCGCTGAGCCTGCGCGTCCGGAGCCTGTGCTCCGCAACGGGAGAGGCCACAACAGTGAGAGGCCCGTGTACCGCAAAAAAAAAAAAAAAAAGTAGTTCCTTAAAACTAGGAAATGAAGAAGCTGGGACTTGAACCCGCATCTCTCTCACTCCAGTTTTCATCTTCTTTCTCTTATGGACTCTTGGGCTGGGCAGGAGTTTAGGAAAAGCTTATTGACAATGGGCTTATTGACAGGGGTGGAGTTGAAATGAAAGAGAGGGGTTTGTGCATCTATCCACTGCCATAGCATCCCCAATCTACCACCCAAGAAATTCCTTTAAGGGTAGAATCTTACCCTCAAAACCTTCCACTCATTCCAGATTTTCTAGGGACTCAGGCAGCCATATACTTGGGGCTACATCCTGGGCCCCAGAATAGACCAATAAGGTCACATCCTTCCCACTTCTTCCCCAAGCTAAGAACAGAGATCATGCTCTGTTGTTTAGGGAGATCTTACAGAGGCTAAAGAGAACAATCTTTTCAGAAGTATGCAGCCCTCATAGAAATGTTGTCTGATTGATGCTGATGAGGCCCTGCGCCTGGAGAGGAGATAGACATTTACACCGAAGACCAGTGCTGTGTCTGGCTCCACATGAACCTACATTCCGTAGAGAAGCACCTCCGTTTACACCTCTCAACTGTCATTTTAGTCTTCCTCTTGTGTGCTTGTTAGTCTAGGTGTGTGTGTGGGGGGGGGGTTCAAAGCAGTAACTTTCTGTAAATTTATTCATGATGAAAAAAAGAGGGGCTTCCCTGGTGGCGCAGTGGTTGAGAGTCCGCCTGCTGATGCAGGGGACACGGGTTTGACCCGCTCCGGGAAGATCCCACATGCCGTGAGGCGGCTGGGCCGGTGAGCCATGGCCGCTGAGCCTGTGCGTCCGGAGCCTGTGCTCCCCAACGGGAGAGGCCACAGCAGTGAGAGGCCCGCGTACCACAAAAAAAAAAAAAAAAAAAAAGCCAAAATGCAAACATCTTAGGCTACATTTTTTAACTGGTTGAAAAGAAACAAGAGGAGACAAAACCACCACTGTTAGTAATTGTAATCCTTTTGTGATACTTAACTTTCTATAGCTGTGTAGTAGCTGGTAAGTTGTCACTTTTTCTTTTTTTTCAATTGATAAAAATAAGTTTAATTTATATGCACATTAACCACTTATTCTGACCTCATGCTTTACTATTTAGTCCAGTTCTTTTTTTTTTAATTTTTATTGGTGTATAGTTAAGATTGTCACTTTGGATTTCATAAATACATTTACAAACAGCCTTTCAGAGCCTAACCTGTTTGTTAAGAGCTTCCTAACTCAAAAGGTACATTCTATTGACAGTGAACTATGTTTGTTTACAAGTGACAACATGTTGTACTTGAGTTCCAATAAAAGGTATTGTCACTTGTGTACCAACCAAGGTGGTACAGCAGACCAGAACCTTTGCCTCTTCAGACTTGTCAATTACCATTCTGAGGGAAGGTGTTGGCTACCAGGCTGCCACAGAGTAATGGAAAGAAGCTGTTCTTGGCATGGAGAACCTGGGCTCTAATTCCAGCTCTGTGATTTGGGGCAGTGTACTTAGTTTCCTGGGCCTCAGGGTCTTCATCTGTGAATTCTGAAGATGTTTCCGCTTCTCAGAGATGTTGCAGGGATTAACTGAGGGGAATATTGCATTGAACTAGTTTATCAAACATTTACTGAGCACTCACTATGTGCCACCCACTGTGTAGACCTGGGCCTGGGTGGCAGGAACAAAGATGAAATGTTATATTTCTTGCCCTTGAGGAGTTAGAAGTCTAATGAGAAAGTCCATAGGTAAATGAATGATTTCGGCATAGCCTGGTAAATGCATATTTTGGAGAGGGTTGTGTGAGAACATAGAGAGGGGCTTGGCTGGACTTGAGGTTCAGGGAAGATTTGTGGAGAAGCAGTACCTGAGCTAAACCCTGCTTATGCCATGACTGTGGGTACCCCTTTGGTGGCCATCTAAATTGCTGGTAGGGCTTTTCTCTACCAGGCAACTGAGGTTCTGATTCCCTAGTCTAGGGAGGGACCTGGGCATCTGCATTATATAAGAGCTCTAAGGATGAACTTGGTGGCTGAGACTTTCTGGTCTCAGAGTAGAGCTACTGTTAACTTCTCCCTAAAACACTCTAAGAAGTTCAGGGGGCTGCATCTAACAAGCCCAGTCCTACTCCACTCCATGCTCACCACCCCATCCCACCCTGGAAGGGTCAGAGGAAGGCAAAGGAGGCCTTTATGGGACCTAGCCTTTGATCCTGTCAAGGAAAGCAGGAGAAGAGAACAAGTTTGTGGGAGGGAGCAAGCTAGAGAAGAGAATGGAAACTTGGCAGGGGGATGTCAGCTGTGTTCAAAAGTAGTTTCTGACTCTGGCTCAGGCTCCTCTGTCTGGGCCTTTCCTGGGGATGGGCCTTAATGGCCCAATGCATATTAGAGACCAGCTGCCTGACATCTGGTCACTCCCTGCTAAAGAGGACCCAGAGCACCTGAAGATAGTTGCCATTTATTGCACACTTACTATTGCTACCAATTATGCTTAAATGCCTCATGGTCTCACTTCATCCTTGGACAATCCTCATAATGAAATAGGTATTATTATTGTTGTTGTTGTTACTCTTATTTTAAAGATGAAGAAACCAAAATACAGAGAGTTTAAATGACTCGTTCCAAGCTGCCAACCTGTTAGTGGCAGAACCAGGATTTGAATCCAGGTCTGGCTGGCCCCTTGTACCAGGCTTTCAGATATAGTTTTTAAGATTGGAAAGTTGCCCAAGAGGGCTGGGATTCAAAAGGGGGGTCAAGAATGCCAAGATCAAACTATGCCTAGTTTCTATTTTTCCCCAACTAAAAATTGACAAGTAAAAGCTATTTGCAAGACATATGAGGTTCCTTGAAGCCACCAGATTCCACTTATTCAGACAATTGCAAGATCTCTCTCTCCCTCCTTTCTCTATTTTGCAATCTAACCTCTCTTAAAGGGGTGTCAGACCTTTTTCCTTGTGAGCAGTTTCAAAAGTTAATGAAACATAATATGTCTTAAGGTTATACAGATTTCTTCCCTGAAGCATGCATGCATCTACCTATCTATCTATCTATCTATCTTTTTAATATAAGTTCTGAACATTGTACTAACTTTGGGCTCTAACTAAAATATGCATGTGTTGCAACATTGATCTTCATTTATAATAGGGAGTAGGAGAAATGTTAGCAAACTTACAGATTTTTGTGTGTGTTATTTTTCTGTTTTCTTTATAAACATATTTCCTTTGCCTTTTCCTCCCTATTTTCAGGATGGATGACGGCCGACTCTTAGACTACCTTATGAATCATGATGAGCTGATGGAAGAAAAAGTAGCTTTCTACATACGAGACATCATGGAAGCCCTGCAGTACCTTCACAACTGCAGGGTTGCACATTTGGACATAAAGGTAATAAGAAGTAGCAACCCTAGCAGGGAAATGGTTAAGTCTAACCTGCCAGTCATTACCCTTGAGGGAGGTAAATTCTCATTTTATTTACTTACATTAGAATCCCTATGAATATTAAACACAAAATGGGTTGTCACAATTTAAGTGTGTTATTCGTGAATTAGTGAGAACACTCCAGAGTCACATGACACCTGGGGTTAGAGAAGGTAGGGAGGCTTTAACCACTTTGTCTAACGTTATAGAAGGAATCCACTAAATGTCACCATCATTTTCAAAAAGAAGCCCCTGTTCTTCAAAATAAATAATTTATTCTTTTCTTGATTTAGTGCAGAAGTAAGGGCTAGATAAGAAGACATGATTTCCAATGTCAAACAACTTCCATAAAGTACCATTTAACCTCAGAGTTTAGTTCAGTTTGAACATAGGGAATGTCCCATACACTACAGGCTTTATCAAAGAATGGCAGAACCATGTCTGAATGGATGGAGTCCCACTGGTAGTCAAAACAGAGAGCTGAACTTGCCTTCTCTTATCCCTGCCTCCTTGGATCTCCGCAGCCTGAAAACCTGCTCATTGACCTTCGGATTCCAGTGCCTCGAGTGAAGCTCATTGACTTAGAGGATGCTGTCCAGATCTCAGGTCACTTCCACATCCACCACCTGCTTGGGAACCCTGAGTTTGCTGCCCCAGAAGTGATCCAAGGCATCCCTGTGTCCCTGGGCACTGATATCTGGAGCATCGGGGTTTTGACATATGTCATGTTGAGCGGGGTCTCCCCCTTCTTGGATGAGAGTAAGGAGGAGACATGTATCAACGTATGCAGGGTGGATTTCAGCTTCCCCCATGAGTACTTCTGTGGCGTGAGCAATGCTGCCAGAGATTTCATCAATGTGATCCTACAGGAAGACTTTCGGAGGCGGCCCACGGCAGCCACCTGCCTGCAGCATCCATGGCTGCAGCCCCACAATGGCAGCTACTCCAAAATCCCCCTGGACACCTCCCGCCTGGCATGCTTCATAGAGCGCCGCAAGCACCAGAATGATGTTCGGCCTATTCCCAACGTCAAGAGCTACATTGTCAACCGGGTAAACCAAGGGACGTAGCCATCTCCCAGCCCTCGAGGTTTCACATGGAAGTGCAGTGTGAACCAAAGCAAGACTGAATGTGTCTGTAAATAATTCTGTTCATTATTTCACTCCACACGGTTTTCTGGATTGAGAGACGTACCTCTTAAACCTCTTCAGTGGTTTTTCAGGGTCTGAGCAGCAGTAAAATCACCCTAAATCCAGGGACTTTTCAGAAGGTCATCCAGAAGAGATACAGATGCAAAGAGTCATGGAAAGTATTCAAAAGAGAGGCAAAGATAAGAAGAATAGCAGCTGTTATGAAATTTTAATTGCGTGTTCCAAAATGAGTGGTTAACTGGGCAAAACTTCAGCTCACTGAAGTGAGTATAAAACATTTCCGCCTTTGCTGAAATTTTAAGCAAAAAGTTCTATTTAACAGAGATGTCATGTATGTCAACTATACTTGATTAGATTACTTAGATATAGTTTCTTAATAGGATACATGTACACACACAATAAAATATATCGCATTCAGCTTTCAGAGTTTTATAATATAGAGATATATATGAAATCAATCATAAGTAACTTTGAGTACTCCAGTTAAGACAGTGACTTATTTACTGAAGCATTACATTGTTTTGACTAAGCACAATTAGATGACAGGTTTTTTAGAGCATTTTATAAATCTTGTATAGAACTCTTTTACCAGAACCTGTGCATTAAGAGAAAGCAATGTTACCCTTTCGCAATCTGTGAATGAGAAGATTTTTCTCTCAGTCACAGGTATTTGACTAACCTAGGTTCTGTTTATGAAATGCTATCCCCAGATTCACTGGCAGCTCAGAGTTCATCTGGCAGGAAAGCCTGCCGGGAAATAGGTCCAAATACAGTAAGAGGTGTGGGGCTATTTTTTATGTCTACACTTGGTTTAAAATAGGTAACAAATAAAACAGGTTCATACAAAAGTGCAAACAGAAACCTTTCCTACAGTTCCTGCGAACAACATAACAAGCTTTCTGATGTCTTCTGCCGCTGCAGAATGCAGTCCTCCGAAAGCTGGCCTGCTTTATTTCTAACCCCTTATGGAAGTGAAGGGGTGCTTACCAAAAGGAGGCAGCCATATAGGCCTTTTAAAGGCCTGGTCCCAAGTCCTTTCTGAAGCCATGGAATAAAATCTGATACATCACCCTAATAGAGCATTGAGTTTTAACTGTGATTGCAATATCACCTCTCAGCCACCAATATTTCCCTGGGCTAAAAGGACTAATTGCACTTTGAGGCCAACGCTGCTTTCTGGTGTATATTCTCTGTACAAGATGATTATGAACTGCCCTTTTTTCCACTGGTGGAAAAAAAAAAATTAAACCTGGGCATTTCATGTTTTTTTCTTCCTTTCTTTCTTTTGTTTTTTTTTTGGTTTTTGGGAAAGAGTTTTTGTTTTTGTATTTGTACATGATCCACCCTTTGTTTCCGAGAATGTGTTTTTAAAATTGCTGTTATGCGAATGATATTTTAAAAATATAACTTAACTCTTTGTCCAAATCAGGTTTAATGGCATCATTTCTCTCCTGTAGTAGGATTGAGAAAATTAAAATCATGCAGCATAGAAGTGCAAGCAGAACGTTTATGAAGGATCAATAGAACTACAAACCAATCTTAATGAAGAGGAATGATGGAAACTAAGCCTGAACTTTAATATATAAAAACACTTATTCCCACAGTGGAAATGTAGAATTAAAAATACTCATCATTCTTTTCCATTGGTAACAAAGTCAGTTTCCTCATCCACCTTCCACCTCATCCCATCCAAGATTATAGATTAATAAATTAGTAGAAAGTACAAGCAATAAGACTAGATAGCACTTATGTATTTTCAGGATTAACCAAATATGTGGAAACTGACTCTGACTGTATTTGTTTCCTAGTTTTCATATGGCCCTGGGTCATCAAGGCTCCCTTCCTCAGAGCTCTCTCTTGACTAACCCTTCATATTCTTCATTCAAACCCATAGCTATATACAAATACTATATGATACAATATTTTGAAATTTAAAACATATTTACTAAAAACTCTTTTAGTAAACATGCCTTCATTATAAGATACAGCATAAAAGAAGAAAGCCTGGTCCCTAGGGCACATCATGGGATAGATTACAGGCACTGAGGATTCCGAATATCTGTACAGTATGGCTTGGCAAGTTCTGTTCCATCCACTGTGGATGATGAATAAAGAGCCCCCTGCTGAGTCATTGTGAATTTTTATGACTATGTAGGAGACAAGCTGAGTTTCTGCTTGAGAAGGACAATGGTGTCCAGACTGCACAGGAGAGCGTTAATGAAGTCGTGTTGTCGGGAGGGCAGTTGACTGAGTATTAGGCAGAGCCAAAGCTTTTATAACAGGTTTTACATCAGAGTTGGGATGGTCCAGATGGGAGGTTGTTTGGAATCTCCCCCAAGTACACATGTTGGGGAAGTGAAGAGACAGGAGAGGAGGGACAGAGAAATGAAAAGTAGTATGACTTTGTTAACTGGACCCAAAGTACAATCATTAGAGTAGAATGGATTTAATAGAGGCCCCAAAAGAAAGGGTGTATATTTTATATAGTTTGATAACTGAAGAAAACTAACAGGGAGGCATCCTGTCTGCAAAGTTCCTGGTCCTTCGCAACAGGGATAAGATGATCACATTCCTGGTTCAAGAATTCTCCACAGCAAGTTGGAAATAACAAGGAATCCCAGAAGATGCAGTTGGGAAATACACTTTAGGTTGCTCTGTGGGCAACTGTGGTGAGGGATGAAGGATTAGGAACCCCTTTCTTGTACCTGTTTTGGCAGAGATATTTATTAATAGGATATATGTACACATACAGTATTTGTGGTAGAGAAGAGGGGAGAGACAAGGAAATAGTCCCCTTCTACTATAATTATGGTAGTTCTTGCAATCAAAACTTAACTAGGAATTAGTAAGAGTGAACTTCCAGTTGAAATGGGAAAAATAAATGTTGGTTAAGGTCACACGTTTCTTGCTTGGCTTATATTCATTGCATAGGGTTTTGGGGGTTTTTGTTTTGTAAGGGTGGGATGCAGAAAGAAGGAAAAGATCAGGGACAACCCACAATAATTTTTCTAAGGTATAATCATTTACTTCATCTTTTATATTTGTTTCAGATTAAATAGATTTATATCCACTTACAGCTGAATGTGGGAAAATTTTTAAGAAAAAAATCATAATGTTGGAGGTGTCCTTCAGGTCTCTGACAGCCATAAACACTCTTGGGGGAGTAGAGGAAGCAGAGGAAAAGGTGGCTGCGCCGCTTTGTGGTTCACAAGTCTTTATAAATAGTAGTGCCTTTCAGAGGGGAGGTTGGGAGATAAAGAAGTTCATTGTATTTAGATTGACTGATACTGCAGCATTCTTTTCTTTATTTTAAAATATCTTTTAAATGAAACCATCTGAACATAGGGTGAGCCCAGGAATTCTTGAGTTTCAACCTCAGCTATTCCTGATTCGTCCTTTCTTACAGAAAGTCTTTGTGTTTTCTGCCCCAAATGTCCCCATTGTTAAAATGGGAGTTGGGGGGATGGAGGGAGGAATTAATCTCATAGGAATGTTGGGAAAATACCTTAGTTGGGATGTCTAGAAAATACTTTGATTTTTTTAAAGTGCTACACACTGCCAGTGCTAAGAATTTTATCGATAGTAACTTTGAACATTCCAGGATTTCAATATTCATGTCTTTAGATACCATTTGAAAACTCATGAGATTAAATTCTATAAATTAATTTTAATTGGAAGTACTAGGTGCTCTTTGTCTGAATGTTATTTGGTCTTAGCCTGTAATTTCAATCATTTAAAAGCTTGTTACAGAAAAAGGTTAGGAGAGCTGATGAAGTGTTTGTCAATAAACTGTTTTCTCCAGTATGTCTTATGGCAGAAGCAAAGAGTGAGATGCCCTCCAAAGCAACCGTGACGCTCTTCTCAAGCTTTATGCTCTAGAAAAATTGACAGAGAAGAGCCCAAACAGCCACTTTCCTCACTGGGAGTGCAAAAGTGAGAATAAAATATTTTCTGATATCACAACTCATTTCTTCAGATTCTCACAGGTATCTATAATGAGGCAAATTAAACACACAGGTGTAGAAATGAATTGGACTGTTAGTTTTTGGAGGGCAAACCTTGGATTTTTTTTTAAAGATAATTAGGTGTTTCAGGAGTAGCATATTTGCTTTTCCATAGTCTCCATGATTTAGTGCCCGTGGGTTAGTCATTACTTTTTTCTTGACCTGTGGAAGAGCATGGAAATTTAGATTTGTGAGAATATGAGGGAGCAAATATGTTATAAACTAGATGGTGGTTACTTCTGTGTATTAACTAAAACCTTGTCCCATGAATTTGATAGAAGAGGAAATATTTCAAACATAAGGGGTCTCTGTGGTAGGGCAAAAGTGCAAACTCACCACTTCCTTGTTCAGTTTCGAGGAATGTGGGCCTTATTTATTTCTCTCCTGTGTAGCATCTCTGTGGAGTCTGGCAAACATAGTATGTGGGCTTTCAGTGTATTTATTTACATTACAGTTTTTCTTAACTACTTAAAATCTAGGGATCATTTGGAAATGAATGATTAAACCCAGGTTGGAGTTAGGAAGGATAAGGTTTACCAATTCTCCACTAAGAAAAGGGGAGCTACCACATTAATATCCATTTTCTAAAAACTATAAGGCTCTTAGTTGTTTCATTCATTTTAGAGGATTAAAAACGGCTGAAATTTGTCCATAGCATTAGACGTCTTTAATAGAGAATATTATGCATGTGAGAAATCTATATAAAAATAGTAGAACACAGAAATATCACAGGCCATATTTTCTATGAAAGACATTTCTTCCTCATTTTCAGTACATGTAGAAGTTAGAGGAGAGGAAAAAACAATTACTCTAAGACAAATTTTCATCTTTAAGGGACATTTATGGAAATACTGAAATTAATACTCATGGGCTATTGTGTTTCCTGTCAGCCTATTTACTGGGAGATTCTAAAATGTGGTCAGATTTACTTTTTATTCAAATGATCAAGATTAACTGTTTATTCAGATAAATGTTATTTCAGATAGTGAGGGTGGCTGAGAAAATGGAGGGTGGTAGAAAAGAGTGCAAATGACAATTCTCAGAGTCCCAATCCTGAGACTTAATTTAAGCAAGCGAATTTGCTAGCCCAGGAATAGCTAGTATAATAGTTCCATCAATGCCTGATTTCCATCAGGAAATGAAACCACATTCTGGAGTGTTATGGGGACTGTTACTGTGATCTCAAAGACTGTGGTTATGAATTTGAAGTTAACAAAACACACATCTTCTCTTACTAACTTAAGCCATATCTGTCATCTCTGTGTTTGATTTTTTTGACCCTGGTGCTTTTACTTCTGTTTCTGCCAAACTTCGGCCTACTCTGTGGGGAAGGTGAGTAAAACTAGTAGTTAGGACAAATGTGAAGACTGTGAAAAAACTAAACCTGTTCTTCAGAATGAGATCCTAGTCAGAGAACAGTAGTGATCAAAGTGCAAACTGTTGGAAAATATGGATATATGTACATCTGTACATGTATATAGTGTATAATATGTATGTATATGTTATTGCTCATATGCAGAAATCTATCCGGTTAAAGACAGCCCAGGTGTGTCAATTTTTCTAGTAGAAAACCATCTAAGGCCATTCAAAACCATTAGGGCTGATAGGTAGGGTTAGATTCTACTCACTGGGGAATTATTTGCTGTCTTTTGAAGTCTACAAGGCCAAATGAACAAAGCTTGAAACATAGTGGGACCATCATATAGGTTATTCCTTTTACCTGGAGTCAGAAGGATCTTTATATTTGAATATTTAACAGTTGGTTTGCAAACTTCACTGGCACCTCTTGGTTTTGAGTGACCCCTCCCCACCAAGTCTTTTGAGAGTTTGGGGTGGGCTTCTCTGGCCATTCAGATAAAGGGCCTTATCCATAAGTGGACAGGTTTCCCCATAGGGACCATTATGCATATACATATAAGTACGTACTTCCATCAGGCTTGTAACAATTGATTTAAAATCACTCCACAGTATTGATAAATAGCTCTATATTTTCAAGGTGCAGAAGAATTCCACAGCCTTAATTATTTCGGTGTCTTGCTGGTCTGCCTTAAGTGTATCTTCTGGGTTTTTGGTTGTCTCATTATTTTTAAATTTTTCTGCAGTTGTTCATTTTGTATGCACACAACGTCGTTTTGTAAAGGTAGGTTGTAAATATTTTATTTGTAAGTCAAAATCACTCATGTGTGATGTTGTAAAGTGATGACCTGCTGTCTTGTTATTATTACTACAGTAAATGTTATAAGTTATGGATGAAACTTCAAAATGTACATCTCAAGTTATGCATTCCTATAAATATACTATATTAAAGATATTATTTCTGGTGGTCTTTTGTTTTCTAATTAAAACTTCTGGTAGGGCTTCCCTGGTGGCGCAGTGGTTGAGAGTCCGCCTGCCAATGCAGGGGACACGGGTTCGTGCCCCGGTCTGGGAAGATCCCACATGCCGCGGAGCGGCTAGGCCCGTGAGCCATGGCTGCTGGGCCTGCGCGTCCACAGCCTGTGCTCCGCAACGGGAGAGGCCACAGCAGTGAGAAGCCCGTGTAATGCAAAAAAAAAAAAAAAAAAAAAAAACTTCTGGTAGAAAGAAAAGAGTAATTTTTTTTTTTTTGCTCTTCCTCCAAATATATGAAAGCCTTTGACAAGGTGAAAATGTTGCGTTATTATTACATAACACATTTTGCCCAGCATTTGGAAAGAAAGCAACAATTTTGTTGCCTGGAGAAGTATTCAAAGGCATTTCTCTATCCAAAAGTGCCAAATACGCCTCCCTGTATGTTGTTAACTTCATTCTGATGTTTTATTTGGCAACTTCGTTAGAAAATTGGCAGGCCATTTGGGATGGATCTCACAAGTTTATGCAACATATTGTGGACTCCAGGAATCTGGATTAGACTCTGCAGACATGATCAGGCTTTGAAAGAGTCTGTGTGTGCCACCCAAGTGCAAATGAAAGTGATTCATAGTA
Source organism: Hyperoodon ampullatus (assembly GCF_949752795.1). Classification (NCBI taxonomy): domain Eukaryota; kingdom Metazoa; phylum Chordata; class Mammalia; order Artiodactyla; family Ziphiidae; genus Hyperoodon; species Hyperoodon ampullatus. The sequence continues at coordinate 33,186,802 of NC_136918.1, forward strand.
CACTGTAAATTAGCTAGAGTGTGTGAAAACTAATAAAGGAAAATCTCATTTAAAGTAGAGTGAGGAATTCCTGAAGGAGGAGCTTTCATGCACACACCAGCACATACCACCCTATGCAGCTTATTTTACATCCCTGGGCAGGAAGATGCTTACTTAACTTCCCTAGCACGAGGGCGGAATATGTTCTCCTTGCACACCAACAACGCAGCCAATAAGAAACTGTCACGACTCTGAACTCTTGATTTCCTCCAATGGACTTTCCTTCAAAGCAGCCCCTCCCAACTTCCCCTGTTTCTCTGTAAAGTAACATTCCTCGCCTTTGTTCTCCAGACTTGCCTATGTTTTGCAAGTTTCCATGCCTCAAACGCAATTCCTCTGACATTCCCAAGTAAAACTCATTTTGTTGGTAAACTAACAAGCCATTTTATTCTTAAGGCTGACAAGCATTTGGGATTGAAGTATTTTGATTAGATTATTTTGCACATAAGAAGAAAAATGTTTTAACAGTGGGTTTCTATTTCATCAAGATTTTACTGCATTTATTTGAAATGAGAACTGTCAAAAGCATGGGCTCCTTCACACTGGCTGGTCATCTTGCCTTCAGAGAAAACAGACAAATATAAAAGAACATAGAAACATAGAAATGACTTGAGAATCAATTTTATGAGTAACAATCGTGAGTCTTATGGTTTTAAAGGTAATTATCCTTAAAGTATTGCCTTCTACCCACAATGGGAATTTCCTCTACTTTAAGGAATTTGTGAATACAAAATACGCTTAGATTTTCAGATTAGCTGGCATGATTATCCTCCTGCATAACCTTGATACCAAGGTATCAATTCATCTTCTTCTGCTCTCTTCCCTCTCTTCTTCATCTGCTATACACGTATTATGTGCCAAACACTTGTGCTACTCTAAATGGGACTAAACCCACGTCCTCCTCCAGACGCAGAGGGCCGACAGAAGAGGTAATGAACAATTACCTGCTAAGAGCTTTATAGTCCCAAGTGCAAATTGCTATGACACTGACATTTGCCAAATGCCATGAAGTTAATAGAAGAATTAAGCAAAGGTCCCCGTCTTCCAGAACTTACACTCTATTTGGAGAAAGGGGAGGGGAGGGGACAGTGGTGTTTAATAACGGGCAAATAAAGATATGCTCGCCCAAGAAGGAGAATTAAGAGGACACTGCGCTATAAAAAGTAGGCAGGATTCATACAAATTCTCTTGAGAGTCTTGATTTTATGATCCTGGAGCCAATCTAACTATTGGGGCTTCAAAGTCCAGCGATCTCACCCACAGACAGCGTCGGGGTAAAGTTCGCTACCACTGCCCGGAACCGGACCTGAAACCCTGAGCCCTCGCTACCTGGCACCCGGAGCTGAGCGGAGCGAGCTCGCCCAGCCGCCGGAAAAAGGGCCGGAAGAGGCGGGATTTCTCAGGTGACGTCACTGGGCGCCGCGGGTAAGCGGCGATTTGGAGTTCGGAGTGAACTGGGAGAGGGAGACGATGGCGGCCGATGTTGCAGCTTTGGAGTCATTGGTAACGGGTCTGTACGACGTGCAGGCTTTCAAGTTTGGGAACTTCGTGCTGAAGAGCGGGCTCTCTTCCCCCTTGTACATCGATCTACGGGGCATCGTGTCCCGACCCCGTATTTTGAGTCAGGTACCTACCCAGGAAAGGAAACAAGAGGGTTGGGTGGCGGGAATGGGGACCAGGAGGAGCGGGGGGATGACAGGAGTTGGGCTGTGGGTGAGAGCAAAAGAGCCAGGCAGGCGGGTCGACCCTACTATCGGCCTGGTGGAGTCTGTTTGCGAAGCCCAGAGACCAGGAACTGTTAGGCTTTTGAGGACCTAGAGGGCAGCAGCCTGCACTGTCACTCGCTTGCTTTGACACGTGCTCTGCAAGAGAGTCGGGGGAAACCCAGTTTGGGGCCTTGTCTTGCACAGAAGTACATGAAGGAGTTCCGCGTATTTAGCCTCGTGACAATGGGACGGCGGGGGGAAGGGAGGAAAAGGTGTGTGAGGGGAGAATTTGGTAGCTGCTTAAATACTTGGAAGGGCTCTTGCTAGGAAAGGGGGATTCGATTTTGCACTGTGTGTCCAGGAGCAAGAATTAAGGCCAGAGAGTGGACATTTCATGGAGGCAGTTTTTTGGTGAATAAAAGGGAAAAACTTTGTACAGATTAGAGTTTTCTAGCACAAGGCTTCTTAAACTCTGAGTAGATAGGAATCACCTGGAATTTTGTTAAAATGCATACTCTGATTGAGTAGGTCTGAGGCAGGGTGGGAGGTTATGCATTTCTCACAAGCTGCCAGCAAAAGCTGCAGACCACAGTGTAAGTAGAAGGGTCTAAATGTGCTGTCTAATAGAGTATCTACTAGCCGCGTATGAATATTGAGCATTTTTAATTTTTAATATTGAGCATTATGAATTTTTAAATTTATAGTCATATGCGACTAGTGGCTGCCTTATTGGACAGTGCAGATATAGAACCTTTCAGTTATCACAGAAGTTCTATCTAGAAGACTTATGTAAGTTTTCTCCACCACTAAGGGTTTATGTTCGTTCGCCCTTTGTGAACCCCAGTCTGATGTTATTATGAAAAGGACTGAAGCACTGGGGCTTCCCTGGTGGCGCAGTGGTTGGGAGTCTGCCTGCCGATGCAGGAGATACGGGTTCGTGCCCCGGTCCGGGAAGATCCCACATGCCACGGAGCGGCTGGGCCCGTGAGCCATGTCCGCTGAGCCTGCGCGTCCGGAGCCTGTGCTCCGCAACGGGAGAGGCCACAACAGTGAGAGGCCCGCGTACCGCAAAAAAAAAACAAAACTGAAGCACTAGTTGATGTGGGTTAGACTATTCTCACCATCCAGAATCTTGCTGTGGTGCATCTCATCAGTGCTGAGAAAGTGAATGACTAGGGATCTTCCTTTGAAAAGTTGGTTTATATTTGAAAAAGTCACCAGTTAACAGATGACTAAGAATTATTTTTGATACTAGATTTTGGGGTGTGTGTATGTGTCTGTGATTTTTGGTAGTTAACTCAGAAGGAGTGCAAAATATTGAGAGAGCTAGATGTAACAGAACTCCTTTCATGTCTACTTATTTATGCAAATAGGGTTTCTTATTATTTGCACCCCCAAAAAGCAAAAGAACTTACACTGAACTCTGACTTCCTAGTAGTAAGTAATAGTCAACTAGAGTAGATACATAAATTAATTGCCAGGATCAGGTACCATTCATCTCACTAAGAAATGCATTTCCAAAATAATCTGTTTTTATGCTTCTATCAAAATTTGCGGATTATGTTTTAATTAATTTTATGCTTATAACAATTGTAATAATAACAGAATTTTTAACACTTAGAGACTTATGGTCACAGGAAATTTTTTAAATTTACAATTTAAAATTTCAGTTTACATACATTTTTGTTGTGGAGAAGTATCATAGAATGATCAGTAAAAGTTTTTCAAGCACAGATATATATTGCATTAGAATAAAATTTTGTGGAGACAATGGAATGAAAATATGAGTTCAAAAAAATGTAAAATTTTCCAAGTTCATAATTCAGCATTTTCTTTTTTTTTAAAGCAGATGTTGAGTATCAAATCAGTATAGCATTTGGATCCCATTGTATTCACTTAAAGGAGTGATGTAACAGTTCTAGGATAATATGTTAATTTCTTCAGTACTCTAGAAGTTACATTTTTTGTAGCTTAAAAATATTCATAAATTTTTCAAATCTTTAGAAATATAGGAACAAAAAATTTTGAACACCTCTGATCTAGTTCACTAAGTAACTCTGCTTTTCTTCTTAAAATAAGATGGTGTTGGGTGGGAGTATGCATTCTGGCGTTAAAATGTGATGATTTATGTAGAAAAGGATATTATCAACTAATGCTTCACACAGTAGGCTCTGTATTTATGAGACCTTTATTTTTTTTTAAGTCACCTTTCTTTTTAATTAATTTATTTATTTTTGGCTGTGTTGGTTCTTCGTGTTAGGTCTTCGTTGCTGTGCACAGGCTTTCTCTAGTTGCAGCGAGCAGGGGCTACTCTTTGTTGCGGTGCACAGGCTTCTCGTGGCACTGGCTTCTCTTTATTGCGGAGCACAGGCTCTAGGTGCGCGGACTTCAGTAGTTGTGGCTCATGGGCTCTAGAGTGCAGCATCAGTAGTTGTGGCGCGTGGGCTTAGTTGCTCCACGCACTTGGGATCTTCCTGGACCAGGGCTCGAAACCATGTCCCCTGCATTGGCAGGCAGATTCTTAACCACTGCACCACCAGGGAAGTCCTATGAAAACTTTAAGAAAACACTTTGGTGTATATTCTTCCGTTGATTTTTTATTGAGATATAATTGACATATAAAATTATATTAGTTTCAGGTGTACAATGTAGTGACTATTTGTATATATTGTGTAATGATTGTCACAGCAAGTCTAGTTAACACGTCTGTGTTCATAGTTACAAATTTTTTTTTCTTGTGCTGAGAACTTTTAAGATCTCTCAGTAACCTTCAAATATGCAATACAGTATTATTAACTCTAGTCACCATGCTGTGTATTACATCCCCATGACTTACTTATTTTATAACTGTAAGTTTGTACCTTTTGAATCCCTTCACCCATTTTGCCTACCCACTACCCTCTGCCTCCAGCAACCACCAATTTGTTCTCTGTATCTATGACTTATCTTTTTGTTTGATGGTTTTTGTAAGATTCCACATATAAATGAGATCATGAAGTATTTGTCTTTCTCCGTCTCACTTATTTAACATAATGCCCTTAAAGTCCATCTACGCTGAGCAAATGTCAGTGTTTTACAATTATCATGGCTGAATAATATTCCATTTTGTGTGTGTGTGTGTGTGTATACCACATTTTCTTTATCCACTTGTTCATTCATGGTTGTTTTGCAATTTAGGTTGTTTCTATATCTTGGCTATTGTAAATAATGCTGTAGTGAACATGGGGGTGCAGATATCTTTTCAAGATAGTGTTTTCATTTTTTTTCAGATAAATATCCAGATGTGGAATTGCTGGATCACATGGGAGTTCTGTTTTTAATTTTTCGAGGAACCTCCATACTATTTTCCACAGTGGCTGCACCAATTAACATTTTCTCCATCAGTGCACAAGGGTTCCATTTTCTTCACATCCTCACCAACACTTATTATTTCTTTTTTTTTTAATTAATTTATTTTATTCTTGGCTGCATCAGGTCTTAGTTGTGGCATGTGGGATCTTCATTGTGGCATGTGGGATCTTTCATTGCAGCATGTGGGCTTCTCTCTAGTTGTGGCATGCGGGTTTTCTCCCTAGTTGTTGCTCATGGGCTCTGTAGTTTGCAGCACACGGGCTCAGTAGTTGTGGCACATGGGCTTAGTTGCCCCGTGGCATGTGGGATCTTAGTTCTCCAACCAGGCATCGAATCCGCATCCCCTGCATTGGAAGGCGGATTCTTCACCAGTGGACCACCTGGGAAGTCCTTATACTTATTATTTCTTGCTCTTTTGATAAAAACTATTCTGAAAGGTGTGAAGTGATATCACATTGTGGTTTTGATGTGCATTTCCCTGATGATTAGTGATATTGAGCATCTTTTCATATGCCTGTTGGCCATTTGTATCGATATGTCTTCTTTGGAAAAATGTCTGTTCAGATCTTCAGGTTTCTTTGGGTTCATCTTCTTTGGAATACTCTGGACTTCCTGAATCTTCAGGAAATTTTCAGTCATTCTTTCCTTTTTTTTTGAATTGTGTTTTTTTTTTTTTAATATTAGAGTATAGTTGACTAACAATGTTGTGTTAATTTCAGGTGTGCAACATAGTGATTCAGTTATACATATACATGTATCTATTCTTTTTCAAATTCTTTTCCCATTTAGGTTATTACAGAATATTGAGCATAGTTCCCTGTGCTATACAATAGGACCTTGTTGGTTATCTATTTTAAATATAGTAGTGTGTATATGTCAATTCCAAACTCCCAATTATCCCTCCCTGCCCCCACCGCCTTTCCCTTTGGTAACCATAAGTTTGTTTTTTAAGTCTAGGAGTCTATTTCTGTTTTGTAAATAAGTTCATTTGTGTCATTTCTTTTTAGATTCCACATATAACGGATATCATATGATATTTGTCTTTCTCTGTCTAACTTACTTCACTTAGTGTGATAATCTCCAGGTCCATCCATGTTGCTGCAAATGGCATTATTTCATTCTTTTTAATGGCTGATTAATATTCCATTGTATTTATATACCACATCTTCTTTATCCAGTCATGTGTTGATGGGCATTTAGGTTGCTTCCATGTCTTGGATATTGTGAACAGCACGGCAGTGAACATTGGGGTGCATGTATCCTTTTGAACCATGTTTTTTTCCAGATATCTGCCCAGGAGTGGGATTGTTGGATCATATAGTAGCTCTATTTTTAGTTTTTTGAGGAACATCCATACTGTTCTCCATAGTGGCAGTACCAGTTTGTGTTCCCACCAAGAGTGTTGGAGGGTTCCCTTTTCTGCAAGCCCTGTCCAGCATTTATTGTTTGTAAACTTTTTGATGATGGCCATTCTGACTGGTGTGGATGGTACCTCATTGTAGTTTTGATTTGCATTTCTCTGATAATTAGCGATGTTGAGCATCTTTTCATGTGCCTCTTGGCCATCTCTATGTCTGTCTTCTTTGGAGAAATGTCTATTTAGGTCTTCTGCCCATTTTTTATTGGGTTGTTTGTTTTTTTGATATTGAGCTGCATGAGCTGTTTGTAAATTTTGGAGATTAATTCACTGCCAGTCACATCGTTTGCAAATATTTTCTCCCATTCTGTGGGTTGTCTTTTCATTTTGTTTATGGTTTCCTTTGCTGTGCAAAAGTTTTTAAGTTTAATTAGGTCCCATTTGTTTATTTTTTATTTTATTTCCATTACTCTAGGAAACGGATTGAAAAAGATCTTGCTGCAATTTATTTCAAAGAGTGTCCTGCCTATGTACTCCTCTAAGAGTTTCATAGTTTCTGGTCTTACATTTAGGTGTTTAATCCATTTTGAGTTAATTTTTGTATATGGTGTTAAAGAATGTTCTAATATGCTTTTACATAGCTGTCCAGTTTTCCCAGCACCACTTATTGAAGAGACTGTGTTTTCTCCATTGTATAGTCTTGCCTCTTTTGTCATAGATTAATTGACCATAGGTGTATGGGTTTATTTCTGGGCTTTCTATACTGTTCCACTGATTTATATTTCTGTTTTTGTGCCAGTACCATAGTGTTTTGATGACTGTAGCTTTGTAGTATAATCTGAAGTGAGGGAGCCTGATTCCTCCATCTCTGTTTTTCTTTCTCGAGATTCCTTTGGCTATTTGGGGTCTTTTGTGTCTCCATACAAGTTAAAAATTTTTCTGTTCTAGTTCTGTGAAAAATGTCATTGGTAGTTTGATAGGGTTGCATTGAATCTGTATATTGTTTTGACAATATTGAGTCTTCCAGTCCAAGAACATGGTATATCTTTCCATCTGTTTGTGTCATCTCTGATTTCTTTCATCAGTGTCTTATAGTTTTCAGAGTCAAGGTCTTTGGTCTCCTCAGGTAGGTTTATTCGTGGGTATTTTATTCTTTTTGATGTGCTGGCAAATGGGATTGTTTCCTTAATTTCTCTTTCTGATCTTCTGTTGTTAGTGTATAGAGATGCAAGAGACTTCTGTGTATTAATTTTGTATCCTGCAACTTTACCAAATTTATTGATGAGCTCTAATAGTTTTCTGGTAGCATCTTTAGGATTTTCTATGTATAATATCATGCCATCTGCAAACAGTGAGTATTTTATTTCTTTTTTTCCAATTTGGATTCCTTTTATTTCTTTTTCTTCTTTGATTGCCATTGTTAGGACTTCCAAAACTGTTGAATGAAAGTGGCAAGAGTGGACATCCTTGCTCGTTGCTGATCTTAGAGAGATGCTTTCACCTTTTCACCACTGAGTATGATGTTAGCTGTAGGTTTGTCATATATGGCCTTTATTATGTTGAGGTATGTTCCCTCTATGCCCACTTTTTGGAGAGTTTTTATCATAAGTGGGTGTTCAGTTTTGTTAAAAAGCTTTTTCTGCATCTGTTGAGATGATCATGTGATTTTTATTCTTCGATTTGTTGATGTGGTGTAGCATGCTGATTGACTTATGGATACCAAAAAATCTTTGCATCCCTGGGATAAATCCCACTTGATCATGGCGTATGATCCTTTTAATGTATTGTTGGATTTAGTTTGCTAGTATTTTGTTGAGGAGTTTTGCGTATATGTCCTTCAGTGATATTGGCCTGTAATTTTTTTTGTGGTATCTTTGTCTGATTTTGGTATCAGGGTGATTGTGGCCTCATAGAATGCGCTTGGGAGTGTTCCTTCCTCTGCAATTTTTTGGAAGAGTTTCAGAAGGATAGGTGTTAAGTCTTCTTTAAATTTGATAGAATTCTACTGTGAAGCCATGTTGTCATGGACTTTTGTTCGTTGGGAGGTTTTTCTGTTTATTTATTTATTTTTAAAATATTTATTTATTTATTTATTTATTTTTTGTTGCATTGGGTCTTTGTCGCTCCACGCAGACTTTCTATAGTTGCGGCAAGTGGGGGCTACTCTTTGTTGCGGTGCACGGGCTTCTCACTGCAGTGGCTTCTTTTGCTGCAGAGCACGGGCTCTAGGCATGCGGGCTTCAGTAGTTGTGGCACATGGGCTCAGTAGTTGTAGCTCCCGGGTCTAGAGTGCAGGCTCAGTAGTTGTGGTGCACAAGCTTGGTTGCTCTGCGGCAGGTGGGATCTTCCTGGACTAGGGATTGAACCTGTGTCCCTTGCATTGGCAGGTGGATTCTTAACCACTCTGCCACCAGAGCAGTCCCTGCTGGGAGTTTTTAAATCACAGTTTCAATTTCAGTACTTGTGATTTGTCTGTTCATATTTTCTATTTCTTCCTGGTTCAGTCTTCGGAGAGTGTACCTTTTCAAGAATTTGTCCATTTCATCTAGGTTGTCCATTTTATTGGCATATAGTTGCTTGCTTGTAGTAGTCTCCTGTGGTCATTTGTATTCCTGTGGTGTGTCCGTTGTAATTTCTTCGTTTTCATTTCTAAGTTTATTGATTAGAGCCCTCTCCCTTTTTCTTGATGAGTTTTTCTAAAGGTTTATCTGTTTTGTTTATCTTTTCAAAGAATGGAATTTTAATTTCATTCATCTTTTCTATTGTTTTCTTCATCTCTGTTTCATTTATTTCTGCTCTGATCTTTGTGATTTCTTTACTTCTACTAATTTTGGGGTTTGTTTGTTCATCTTTCTGTAGTTGCTTTAGGTGTAAAGTTAGGTCGTTTATTTCAGATGTTTTTTGTTTCCTGAGGTAAGATTGTATTACTATAAATTTCCCTCTTAGAACTTTTCTGCTGCATCCCATAGATTTTGGATTGTCATGCTTTCGTTTTCACTTGTCTCTAGTTATTTTTTGATTTCCTCTTTGATTTTTTCAATGATCCATTGGTTGTTTAGTACCACATTGTTTAGCCTCCACTTGTTTGTGTTTTTTACAGTTTTTTTTTTTGTTGATTTCTAATCTCATAGCGTTGTGATCAGAAAAGATGCTTGATATTTCAGTTTTCTTAAACTTACTGAGGCTTGCTTTGTGGCCCAGCGTGTAATGAATCCTGGAGAATGTTCTCTGTGCACTTGGGAAGAATGTGTAGTCTGCTGCTTTTGGATGGAATGTTCTATAAGTATCAATTAAGACCATCTGGTCTAATGTGTCATTTAAGATGTGTGTTTCCTTATTGATTTTCTGTCTGGATGATCCGTTCATTGATGTAAGTGGGGTGTTAAAGTCCCTCACTATTATTGTGTGACTGTCGATTTCTCCTCTTATGGATGATAGCATTTGCTTTATATATTGAGGTGCTCTTATGTTGGGTGGGTATTTACTTATAATTTTTCTACCTTCTTCAACTGATCCCTTGATCGTTATGCAGTGTCCTTCTTTGCGTCTTGTGACAGACTTTATTTTATTTATTTATTTATTTTTAACATCTTTACAGTCTTTATTTTAAAGTCTATTTTGTCTGACATGAGTATTGCTACTCCAGCTTTCTTTTGATTTCTGTTTGCATGGAATACCTTTTTCCATCCCCTCACTTTCAGTCTGTATGTGTCCCTAGTTTTGAAGTGGGTCTCTTGTAGACAGCATATATACTAGTCTTGTTTTTGTATCTATTCAACCAGACTGTGTCTTTTGATTGGAGTGTTTAATCCATTTACATTTAAGGTAATTGTTGATATGTATGTTCTTATTGCCATTTTGTTAATTGTTTTGGATTTGTTTTTGTAGATCTTTTTTCTTTCTCTTTTGTTCTCTCCTCTTGTGATTTGAAGTTTATTTTTAGTGTTGTGTTTGGATTTCTATATCTTTTTTGTATGTGTATCTATTGTAGATTTTTGGTTTGCCATTACCATGAGGTTTTGATATAGCAGTCTATATATATACAAGATTGTTTTAAGTTGCTGGTCTCTTAATTTCAAATGCATTTCCAATATCCTGCATTTGTACTCTCCTCCTCTCACAGTTGCTGGTTTTGAGGTCATATTTGTGTGTGTATGATTTCCTACCTTTACTGTGTGTTTGTCTTTCCTGGTGAGCTTTTCCATTCGTAATTTTCTTATTTCTAGTTGTGGCCTTTTCTTTTCTGCCTAGAGAAGTTCCTTTAGCATACGTTGCAAAGCTGGTCTGATTGTGCTGAATTCTCTTAGGTTTTGCTTGTCTGTAAAAATTTTGATTTCTCCATCAAATCTGAATGAGAGCCTTGCTGGGTAGAGTATTCTTGGTTGTATGTTCTTCCCTTTTATCACTTTAAATATATCATGCCACTCCCTTCTGGTCTGCAGTTTCTGCTGAGAAATCAGCTGATAACCTTGTGGGGATTCCCTTGTATGTTATTTGTTGCTTTTCCATCATTGCTTTTAATATTTTTTCTTTGTTTTTAATTTTTATCAGTTTTATTACCATGTGTATCATCATCTCCCTCTTTGGGTTTATCCTGCCTGGGACTCTCTGTGCATCCTGGACTTGGGTGACTGTTTCCTTTCCCATATTACGGAAGTTTTCAGCTATTATCTCTTCATATACTTTCTCAGGACCTTTCTCTCTTCTCCTTCTGGTACCCCTGTAATGCGAATGTTGGTGTGTTTAATGTTGTCCCAGAGGTCTCTTAGACTGTCCTCATTTCTTTTAATTCTTTTTTCTTTATTCTGTTCCACAGTCGTGATTTCCATCATTCTGTATTCCAGCTCATTTATCTGCTCTCCTACCTCCATTATTCTGCTGTTGATTCCTTCTAGTGTAGTTTTCATTTCAGTTACTGTATTGTTCATCTCTTTTTGTTTGTTCTTTAGTTCTTCTAGGTCTTTGTTAAATGTTTCTTGTATCATCTCTGTGCTTCCATTCTTTTTCTGAAATCTTGGATCATCTTTACTATCATTACTCTGAATTCTTTTTCAAGTAGATTGTCTGTCTCCATTTCACTTGGTTGTTCTTCTGAGGTTTTATCTTGTTCCTTCATGTGGGACATATTCCTCTACCATATCATTTTGCCTAACTTTCTTTGATTGCAGTTTCTGCAGGCTGCAGGGTTGTTGTTCTTACTTCTGCTGTCTGCCCCCTGGTGGATGAGGCTGTCTAAAAGGCTTGTGCAGGCTTCCTGGTGGGAGGGACTGGTTCCTGCCCACTGGTGGGTGGAGCTGGGACTTGTCCCTCTGTGGGGCAGGGCCACGTCAGGGGGGTGTGTTTTGCAGGCAGCTGTTTGCTCAGGAAGACTTTAAGCAGCCTGTCTGCTGATTGGTGTGGCTGTGTTCCCACCCTGTTGGTTGTTTGGCCTGAAGCATGCCAGCTCTGGAGCCTACCAGCTGTTGAGTGGGGCCAGGTCTTGGTGAGTGAATGGCACCCTCCAGGAGGGCTCATGCCGAGTACTCCCCAGAACTACCACCGCCAGTGTATTTGTCCCCACAGTGAGCCACAGCTGCCTCCCCCACCCCACCTCCATAGGAGACCCTCCAGTACCATCAAGTAGGTCTGGCCCAGCCTCTTATGAGGTTACTGCTTTATTCCCTGGGTCCTGGTCACATGAGACCTTTTGTGTGCCCTCCAAGAGTGGAGTTTCTATTTCCCCCAGTCCTGTGGAATTCTTGTGATCAAACCTTGCTTGCCTTCAAAGCCAGATTCTCTGGGGGCTCCTCCTTCCATTGCCAGACCTCCAGGCTGGGGAGCCTGATGTGGGGCTCAGAACTTTCACTCATGTTGGAGAACTTCTGTGGTATAATAATTTTCCAGTTTGTGGGTCACCTACCCAGCAGGTATGGGTTTTGATTTTATTGCGATTGCACCCCTCCTACCTTCTCATTGTGGCTTCTTCTTTGTCTTTGGGTGTAGAATATCTTCTTTGGTAGGTTCCACCATTTTTTTGTCTATGGTTGTTCAGCAGTTGTGATTTTCGTGTTTTTGTAAGAAGAGGTGAGCTCAAGTCCTTCTCCTCTGCCATCTTGTCTTTGCTCCCCAGTCATTATTTCTTCAAATAAGTTTTCTGCCCCTTTTTTTCCTCTTCTTCTGGGACTCTTCTCATCTATAATGTGAATGTTATTCTCAATATTTTTCCTTAGGTCCCCTAGGCTATTTTTGCTTTTTAAAATGCTGGTGTTTTGTTCTGTTTATTGCTGCTCTGTTAGGGTGAGTTCCCCTGCCCTACTGCCCTGTCTTCCAGATTACTGATCTTTTCTTCTGCTTCATCTTGTCTGCTGTTGAACCCCTCTAGTTTATTTTTCAGATCAGTTATTGTATTCTTCAGCTCTTTGACTTGTCTTTGGTACGTTTTTATATTTTCTTTCTCTTTGGTGAAGTTCTGTGTTCATCCGTTCTTTTTCCTATTTTGGTGAGCATCTTTAAGACCATTACTTTGAGTTCTTTATCAGGTAAATTACTTATCTCTGTTTCATTAAGGTTTTTTCTTGGGGTTTTATCTTTTGCTTTCGTTTGGAACGTATACCTGTTTTCTCATTTTGCTTGACTCTGTTTCTATGTGTTAGGTGATACAGTTATCTCTTCCAGTCTTGAAGGGGTGGCCCTGTTTGGGAAATGAACCTTACTGTTTAACCTTGCTCTAGTTCTTGGTTGTTTCTCAAACTGTGTCTTTGATTGTTTCACACCTGTGGGGCCCAGAAATGCAATTCCCCCTAGCAACGAGAGCACACACTCAAGTGCTGTCCCCTATTTGGGCTACATGTGCCCGCTGGCTTTGGTGTGTATCCACACCACTGGTGTGGCTGCAGGGTCAGTGGAGGGTGGGGGGACGGGCTGCAGCAGAAGCATGGGGAAGTGGTGTATTTACCCACTGCCTCTGGTGGGGCTGGGGCTGTGGTGCAGGGAGGGCAGGCAGTAGCAAGTTAGAAAGAGAGTGTAAAAATGGTGTCTGCCAGTGGCTCCATACCTGAAGAGAGCCCCAACAGAGCCCCTCTGGCAGACCCTTTAAGATTAGCAAGTGAATTTACTTCACATATGATCTAGGCTTTTTTCAGACTTCAGCTTTTGTGCTGGGTCCCAGGGTGAGTGAGTCTGCACACAAGTCATTTAAGAGCAGATCTCTATTCCCTACATCCATATGGTTTTCCTGGATCCAAGCCCTGTTGGTTTTCAAAGCCAGGTGTTTTAAGTGCTCATCTCTCTGGTGTAGGTCCCAAGGGTTGGGGTGACTGATGTGGAGCATCAGGGAGAAGTTCCGTATTTGTGAGATCCCTCCTGGTTATGGGTTGCTGAAGTAGTGATGGAGTTTTTGCAAGACTGTCTCTAACTCTCCTACCCATCTCCATGTGCCCTTTTATTCTTTGTTGTGGAGTAGCAGTTCAGCTAGTTCTCAGGTTCTTTTCAGAGGGAATTGTTCTTAATGTAGTGGTAGATTTGTTGTGTCCATGGGAGGAGGTGAGTTCAGGATCTTCTTACTCCACCATCTTTAACCACCTTCCCACTTGTGTATTTTTGGTTTTATTTCTTTGCTTTTGGTGTCAAATCCAAAAAGTCATTGTTAAGACCATTGTCAAGGAACTTACCACCTGTTTTCTTCTAGGAGGTTTATGGTTTCAGGTCTTACATTCAAGTCATTAATCCATTTTGAGCTAATTTTTGTGTATGGTGTAAAATGTAGTCTAGTGTTCCCAAAACCATTTTGTTGAAGAGACTGTTCTTTTCCCTTTGTGTATTCTTAGCTCCTTTGATGTAAATTAATTGAACATAAATGTGTAGGTTTACTTCTGGGCTCTCTATTCTGTTCTGTTGACCTCTGTGTCTGTATTTATGCCAATACCATAGTGTTTTGACTACTATTACTTTATAATATAATTTGAAATCAGGGAGTATGATACCTCCAGCTTTGTTTTCTTTCTCAAGATTGTTTTGGCTATCCAGGGTCTTTTGTGGTTCCATACAAATTTTAGTATTGTTTGTTCCATTTCTGTGAAAAGTGCCATTGTAATTTTTTAGAAATTTCATTGAATCTGTATATTGCTTTTAGTATGGACATTTTAACAGTTTAATTTTTCTGATCCATGAGCATGGAATATTTTTCCATTTACTTATGTCATCTTCAGTTTGTTTGTTTTTTAAATCAATGTTTTATGTTTTTAGTGTCCAGGTCTTTCACTTCCTTGGTTAAATTTATTTGTAAGTGTTTTATTCTTTTTTTTCTTTTTTTTTGGCCGTGCTGTGCGGCATGCGGGATCCTAGTTCTCTGACCAGGGATTGCACCCGTGCCTCCTGCAGTGGAAGCACAGTGTCTTAACCACTGGACTGCCAGGGAAGTCCCTGTTTTATTCTTTTAAATGCAATTGTTTTCTTAATTTCTCTTGTGAAACTTTTTAATTGAAGACTTCTGTTGGGAAAATAAAGCTAGCAGGTGATAGGTTTAGACATGACAAGCATGATGAATTACTAAGGAAAACTGAAGCCTAGGGGTCATCCTTAGTCTTCAGGGTGAACATCATAGCCTTTCCTAACACATTCCATGTTGCCCTTGGAGCAGCCCTGAGTCTAGCTAAGTAGGTTAATTCTTCTGTTTTTATATTTATATTTGTAAACTGGGATTTGTGGAGAGAATAATTTAACAAAAAGGCATTTATATTTTTCTGATCAGGTTTAAGACTCTCCCCTGCTGGGTTGTTACTGTCTTTATGTTGTTACATGATTTATACACCACTTAAAATAATAATAATAATAATTGGTTTATGTGTTGTTTTTTAACAGGTTGCAGAAATTTTATTCCAAACTGCCCAAAATGCAGGGATCAATTTTGATACTGTGTGTGGAGTACCTTATACAGCTTTACCATTGGCCACGGTTATCTGTTCAACCAACCAAATTCCAATGCTTATTAGAAGGAAAGAAACAAAGGATTATGGTAAAGTAAAAATAGTATAAGCTTTAAGTTGATATGTAACCTGATACTTTTAGAATTTGTTCTTCTAGGCACTGATGTTCATAGTCACCTTGAATATTCTTCATAGGGCCTTTAAGTTGTTATGGCCTGTGGAATTTGTTAACTGTTGTTATAAATCACCTCCCTTTCCTTTAGAGTCTAGGGGTGAAATGCTTTGTATTAATTAGGCAATGAAAAAAAGTGCTTTTTTGGTGCACCAAATTTATGAAACCCAACATTTTTACCAGCGTTTCCCTCATCAGAAGAATGTTCTAAGAGCGCTTACTTTCCAAGTGTATTTATATTTAAACTGCATGAATAAAATTAATCTCTTAAAGCAATGTAAGGGAATTCCCTGGTGGTCCAGTGGTTAGGACTCTGCACTTCCACTGCAGGGGGCCCAGGTTCGATCCCTGGTTGGGGAAATAAGATCCCACAAGCCGTCCAGGGTGGCAAAAAAAAAAAAAAAGACAATGTAAATGCCACATGAAATTCTAAATGGAGATTTTTTTATGGGTTCATGGCAGTAGGTTATCAGGTGGGTGTTTTAAACATGGGCTGCTTTAAAACTAAATCAATCTAAAAGTATTGGAACTGACTTCATATTTGACGACCTTAAGAATTAATGATTTTTTCGTGTTGTTTTATGTTGGTGTGATACTGTTTTTGTTACTTATTTTTGAAAAGAGTCCTTTTTACAGATGTGTTCTAAAATTTTTATGATGAAATCATATGTCTGGGATTTGCATCTAAAATTATGGGGGGAGGGTGGTGTTGGAGTTATAGTTGAAACAAGATTGCCCATGAGTTGTTAAGTGGTGAGGTGCTGTATTTGTGGAGGTTTGTTATACTATTTTGTCTAGTTTTGTTTGAAATTCTCCATTATAAAAAAATTAGACAAATATTTTTGCCACTTAGTTTCACAGTGTTTATCTATATGAATCCTTGCCATAAGACTACTGTTTCTATTTCCTTATTATGTATCTTCAAAAATATTTCTTAGAATAAGATCATTAATTTTAAAATATACCTATAAGTACTCTCAGTCTTATGTTCTCGTCTAAGGTGATTCAGTTAAACTTGCCAATTCTGCAAGAGAAGGAAAGGAGCTGGGGAAGGGGCAAAGACAGTACCTGTGGAAAGTTCAGAAAGTAGGCAAAATGCCCACTATATCTATTCTGTTTCAAAATAAGATAAATTTGGTAGTGGAAAATATAAAAATGAATCTCTAAACCATGAGTCTGTGTAGTCTACAGCCTGAGTATTTACAGTTTGTAGATTATCTGAAAATAGTCTGCGGTAGGGGTTGGAGTGGGGAAGTGTGTTTAGTCACATTACATTACATAGCTCATAACACTGTGGTGATTGACCTCAATGGTTGTCGAATATTTTCCCTCCTGCATTTATATGCTCAGAAGGCCAGTTGTCTGGCTGATCTTGAATAAAGAAATTGTTAATGGAAAAAGGAATGATTTCATTGATGATATTGGGCTATTCTTTGTTTCATAACTTTCAATGACCTAGGTGATCTTGCCTTAATAAAACCTGTATTTGAAATTTTGATCATAAACACATTAAATGATGTTTTACACTGTTAAATAATTTGCTAGTTTTACTAAAAATGTTCTGTATATATAACTTTGACAATTTTGAAATACATAGGCACTGAACAAAACAGTAATTGTGGCACATTGAAGATTCATTAGGAATTTTAAAAATAAAGTGGTTCCAAAGTAGATGATCAGAAAATATAATTTAGATTATCCCCCTCTTCATGAATACATGCCAAATTTATACTGCAATATACATCTTGAGTTGGCTGAAATATATAACTTTAAAACAGAGTCAATGTAATTTTTTCTTTTCTAGGTACTAAGCGTCTTGTAGAAGGAGCTATTAATCCAGGAGAAACCTGTTTGATCATTGAAGATGTTGTCACCAGTGGATCCAGTGTTTTGGAAACTGTTGAGGTTCTTCAGAAGGAGGGCTTGAAGGTCACTGATGCCATAGTGCTGCTGGACAGAGAGCAAGGAGGAAAGGACAAGTTGCAGGCGCATGGGATTCGTCTCCACTCAGTGTGTACATTGTCCAAAATGCTGGAGATTCTTCAGCAACAGAAAAAAATTGATGCTGAGATGGTCGAGAGAGTGAAGAGATTTATTCAGGAGAATGTTTTTGTGGCAGCTAATCATAATGGTTCTCTCCCTTCTGTAAAGAAAGGACCCAAAGAACTAAGCTTTGGTGCACGTGCAGAGCTGCCTGGGATCCACCCAGTTGCATCAAAGCTTCTCAGGCTTATGCAAAAGAAGGAAACCAATCTGTGCCTGTCTGCTGATATTTCAGAGTCCAGAGAGCTGTTGCAGCTAGCAGATGCTTTAGGACCCAGAATCTGCATGCTCAAGACTCATGTAGATATTTTGAATGATTTTACTCTGGATGTAATGAAGGAGTTAACCATTCTGGCAAAACGCCATGAGTTTCTAATATTTGAAGACCGGAAATTTGCAGATATAGGAAACACAGTAAAAAAGCAGTATGAAGGTAAGTATTATTCAGGAACCAACAAGAATCACAAATCCAGCTTAAATTGGCTGAAGGAAATGTATTGGCTCACATGACAAAGTCCAGCTGTAAAAAAGCCTGTCAAGCATGGTTGGCTCTAAGAGCTCAAGTGATGTCTTTTGGCCTTGCTTTCTCTCCAAGGCTCAGCTCTGCTTTCTTCTCCCTTGACTTCTTTCTCAGGTAAGCACACTCCTCATACCTGCCCCAGACCAATCACTCAGACCTGGGGTATAGAATACCTTTATTAGCTCACCTGGGTAATATACCCTGCTCCTGGTGATGTGAGGCTATTTTTAAAAAATTTTTATTGCAGTATAGTTGCTTTACAATGTTGTGTTAGTTTCTATTGTACAGCAAAGTGAATCAGCTATATGTATACATATATCCCCTCTTTTTTTGGATTTCCTTGTCATTTAGGTCACCACAGAGCATTGAGTAGAGTTCCCTGAGTTAAACAGTAGGTTCTCATTAGTTATCTGTCATAGTATCAATAGTGTATATATGTCAATCCCCACCTCCCAATTCATCCCCCCTGCAACTTGGTGTCTATACGTTTGTTGTCTACGTCTGTCTCTATTTCTGCTTTGCAAATAAGATCATCTATACCATTTTTCTAGATTCCACATATATACATTAATATACAATATTTGTTTTTCTCTTTCTGACTTATATGACAGTCTCTAGGTCCATCCAAGTCTCTACAAATGACCCAATTTTGTTCCTTTTTATGGCTGAGTAATATTCCATTGTATATATGTACCACATCTTCTTTATCCATTCTTCTGTTGATGGACATTTAGGTTGCTTCCATGTCCTGGCTATTGTAAATAGTGCTGCAGTGAACATTGGGGTGCATGTGTCTTTTTGAATTATGGTATCCTCTGGCTATATGCCCAGTAGTTGGATTGTGGGTCACATGGTAGTCCTAGTTTTAGTTTTTTAAGGAACCTCCATACTGTTCTCCATACTGGCTGTATTAATTTACATTCCCACCAACAGTGCAAGAGGGATCCCTTTCCTCCACACCCTCTCCAGCATTTATTGTTTGTAGATATTTTATTGATGGCCATTCTGACCCGTGTGAGGTGATACCTCATTGTAGTTTTGATTTGCATTTCTCTAATAATTAGTGATGTTGAGCATCTTCTCATGTGTTTCTTGGCCATCTGTATGTCTTCTTTGGAGAAATGTCTGTTAAGGTCTTCTGCCCATTTTTTGATTGGGTTGTTTTTTGATATTGAGCTGCATGAGCTGTTTGTATATTTTGGAGATTAATCCTTTGTCAGTTGCTTCGTTTGCAAATATTTTCTCCCATTCTGTGGGTTGTCTTTTTGTCTTGTTTATGGTCTCCTTTGCTGTGCAAAAACTTTTGAGTTTAATTAGGTTCCATTTGTTTTTATTTTCATTACTTTAGGAGGGAAGTCAAAAAAGATCTTGCTGCGATTTATGTCAAAGTGTTCTGCCTGTGTTTTCCTCTTAGAATTTTATAGTGTCTGGCCTTACATTCAGGTCTTTAATCCATTTTGAGTTTATTTTTCTGTATAGTGTTAGGGAGTGTTCTAATTTCATTCTTTAAAATGTAGCTGTCAAGTTTTTCCAGCACCACTTATTGAAGAGGCCGTCATTTCTCCATTGCATATTCTTGCCTCCTTTGTCATAGATTAGTTGACCATAGGTGTGTGTTTATCTCTGGGCTTTCTATCCTGTTCCGTTGGTCTATATTTCTGTTTTTATGCCAGTACCATACTGTCTTGATTACTGAAGCTTTGTATTATAGTCTGAAGTCAGGGAGCGTGATTCCTCCAGCTCTGTTTTTCTTTCTCAAGATTACTTTAGCTATTCAGGGTCTTTTGTGTTTCCATACAAAATGCAAAATTTTCTGTTCTAGTTCTGTGAAAAATGCCATTGGTAATGTGATAGGGATTGCATTGAATATGTAGATTGCTTTGGGTAGTATAGTCATTTTCACAATATTGATTCTTCCAATCCAAGAACATGGTATATCTCTCCATCTGTTTTTGTTGTCTTGATTGCTTTCATTAGTATCTTATAGTTTTTTGAACACAGGTCTTTTGCCTCCTTAGGTTTATTCCTAGGTATTTTATTCTTTTTGTTGCAGTGGTAAATGGGATTGTTTCCTTAATTTCTCTTTCTGATCTTTCATTGTTAGTGTATAGGAATGCAAGAGGTTTCTGTGTATTAATTTTGTATCTGGCAACTTTACTAAATTCATTGATTAGCTCTAGTAGTTTTCTGGTGGCATCTTTAGGATTTTCTATGTATAGTATCATGTCACCTGCAAACAGTGTTTTATTTCTTCTTTTCCAATTTGGATTCCTTTTATTTCTTTTAATTCTCTGATTGCCATAGCTAGGACTTCCAAAACTGTTGAATAGTGGCAAGAGTGGACACCCTTGTCTTGTTCCTGATCTTAGATGAAATGCTTTCAGTTTTTCACCATTGAGAATGATGTTTGCTGTGGGTTTGTCATATATGGCCTTTATTATGTTGAGGTAGGTTCCCTCTATGCCCACTTTCTGGAGAGTTTTTATCATAAATGTTGAAAGCTTTTTCTGCATCAATTGAGATGATTGTGTGGCTTTTATTCTTCAGTTGTTAATATGGTGTATCACATTGATTGATTTGCGTATATTAAAGAATCCTTGCATCCCTGGGATAAATCCCACTTGATCATGGTGTATGATCCTTTTAATGTGTTGGATTCGGTTTGCTAGTATTTTGTTAAGGATTTTTGCGTCTATGTTCATCAGTGATATTGGCCTGTGATTTTCTTTTTTTGTGATATCTTTGTCTGGCTTTGGTATCAGGGTGATGGTGGCCTCGTACAGTGAGTTTGGGAGTGTTCCTTCCTCTGCAGTTTTTTGGAAGAATTTGAGAAGGATAGGTTTTAGCTCTTCTCTAAATGTTTGCTAGAATTTGCCTGTGAAGCCATCTGGTCCTGGACTTTTGTTTGTTGGAAGATTTTTATTCACAGTTTCAATTTCATTACTTGTGATTGGTGTGTTCATATTTTCTATTTCTTCCTGGTTCAGTCTTAGAAGGTGGTACTTTTCTAAGAATTTGTCCATTTATTCCAGGTTGTCCATTTTATTGCCATATAGTTGCTTGTAGTAATCTCTTATGATCCTTTGTATTTCTGCAGTGTCAGTTATAACTTCTTTTTCATTTCTAATTTTATTGATTTGAGTCTTCTCCCTTTATTTCTTGATGAGTCTGGCTAAAGGTTTATCAATTTTGTTTATCTTCTCAAAGTGTACCAGCTTTTAGTTTTATTGATCTCTGCTATTGTTTTCTTCGTTTCTATTTATTTCTGCTCTGATCTTTATGATTTCTTTCCTTCTACTAACTTTGGGGGGTTTTTGTTGTTCTTCTTTCTCTAGTTGCTTTATGTATAAGGTTGTTTGAGATTTTTCTTGTTTCTTGAGGTAGGATTGTATTGTGGTAAACTTCCCTTTTAGAACTGCTTTTGTTGCATCCCATAGGTTTTGGGTCGTCATGTTTTCTTTATCATTTGTTTCTAGGTATTTTTTTATTTCTTCAGTGATCTCTTGGTTATTTAGTAGCATATTGCTTAGCCTCCATGTGTTTGTTATTTTACAGTTTGTTTCCTGTAATTGCTTTCTAATCTCATAGTGTTGTGGTTGGAAAGTTGCTTGATACGATTTCAGTTTCTTAAATTTACTGAGGCTTGATCTGTGACCCAAGATGTGCTCTATCCTGGAGAATGTTCGTGTGCACTTGAGAAGAAAGTATATTCCGCTGCTTTTCGATGGAATGTCCTGTAAATATCGATTCAGTGTATCTGGTCTAATGTGTCATTTAAGGCTTTTGTTTCCTTATTAGTTTTCTGTCTGGATGATCTGTCCATTGGTGTAAGTGGGGTGTTAAATTCCCCCACTGTTTGTGTTAATGTCGATTTCCCCTTTCACAGCTGTGAGCATTTGCCTTATGTATTGAGGTGCTCCTGTGTTGGGTGCATAAATGTTTACAGTTGTTATGTCTTCGCCTTCTAGGGTTGATCCCTTGATCATTGTGAGGCTATTTATGTAAACTTCTTGAACCCCAAGGTATAGTTAGGGGCAGTTTCCCTAAAGAAAATGGCTGTGCTTATGCCAGAAGAAAGGGACATGGGTTCTAGGCAGGCAAAGATGACAGATGTTGGCCCTGCAGAACACAATGAGTTCTGAATAATCAAAGAATGAAAATTGCAGATATAGGAAATGAGGAAAAGGTAGTATAAAGTAAGATTTATTTTTAGCAGAAAAAGATCTGTTGATATGCATCCTTTTTAAAAAAATTTGTTAAATAGGAGCTCAAGGTAGAGCATACATTAGTTTTAAAAGACTGCTTAATTCTTTACCAATTCTTTACCCATTCTTCTATGCAACTTTCTGTTATATTGGGTATATCTCTTTTTTCACTTACCCTTACAACAGACATTTTATGTTATTTAACAGTTATAAGCATCTTTTGAGATAACAATTTTTATTAAAGTAATACATACATATTCTTAAGCTATTTCTTTAGGAGAGATTTGTCTTTAATGACTTTCTTCATGTGCTAAAGATACTGACTGTTGGGACTTCCCTGGTGGTCCAGTGGTTAAGACTCTGCACTCCCAATGCTTGGGGCCCAGGGTCAATCCCTGGTCAGGGAACTAGATCCCGCATGCTGCAACTAAGAGCCCACATGCCGCAAGTAAGACCTGGCGCAGCCAAATCAATAAATAAGTACTTTTTAAAAAAAAGATTGACTGTTGAAAGACTTAGACAAACTTTCTACAAGTTTGCATATATGTTGTTTTTCAAAAATCTACTTGGTTTTACTGTTGTCTGCTTTTAAAATGAATACAATTTTCTGTTGAAATTTGAAGAGCTAAAGAGACCTAAGGAACAAGTAGATTTGAGAGATGGTAAAGTTTCTGAGAGATCCCTACAGAATGAAAATTTGTCATCTTCAGAGGAATTTCAGTTGATATCTTCCACTCAACAAACAACCTGTCTTCACTGGACCCTTTCCAGTTGCATAAATCTTATTGGTAGTCACAAGTGTCAGCCTGCAAGGAAAAACAGTCATATCAGTTTTGCTAGTAAACTAAGTGTAGAGCTTATAAGATTATTTTCTTCTTGTGATTTCTCAACTAGCTAACCAGGTGGACAGATAAATTTTTCACAAGTAGGTCCATTGATAATCACTAAAATTCTTGAAGTGTTTCTCTATTTCATTAACATGTTACTAGGAGATTATTTCCATATTGTAGTTGGTTGTTTGGGTAAAAAAGTTAAGGGTTTTTGTTTGGAAATTGACGGATATCTTTTTTCCCCCTTTTCATAGGTGGTGTCTTTAAAATAGCTTCTTGGGCAGATCTAGTAAACGCTCATGTGGTTCCAGGCTCAGGAGTTGTGAAAGGCCTGGGAGAAGTAGGCCTGCCCCTGCACCGGGCATGCTTACTCATTGCAGAAATGAGCTCTGCTGGCTCCTTGGCCACTGGAAGCTACACTGAAGCAGCGGTAAGTGACAGAGGAGAGAGATTGGGGCAACAGAACGCCAGGGCTGTGACACTAGATGTTACAGGGGAAGAAAGTGTCTTAATTTCGGGTCTATGGAATTGCTGTCAAAAACAAAAAAATTACCTGCTGGTTGTGTGACAGTATATTAATACTAGTTGACTAGAATACCCTGATGGTTAATAGCATTTTATATCTTGCAGTGTACACCAAAGAAATTTGAACTGTACTCTAAGAGAGAAACATTGAAACACAGATATTGAGTCAAATAAACATATGTCTGTATTTACCTGGTCTTTAAGATAGAGGAGTTTTTTCCCTTTCACCATGAATTGAAATTGAATAGCTTTTTCCCAGATATGCAGTTTCTTGGAATCTCCCGAGTCACACAGAGATGCACATTCTCATGACAGCAGCCCACATGAAGCAGCTTACCTTTTCAGTCTTTGATATTGATTGGCATTGTATGGGAGAGCTCTTAACTAGAGTCCAGACACATTGTTTCCTTTAGTAACTCCCCATTATTAAAAATCCTTATAACACCATACATGTTAGTACCCAGCTCCAACCCCCTGCATGCCAGAAAAAAATGAGAGATGGATAATCATCTAGTTATAAAGCTCCTCTCCACATTCTCCTCTGGGCAAGTTACATAGTCGGATAGTCACCTAGAAAGATGGATGGATTATCTTTGCAGATATTTTAAAGACTATTACTTTTTAAAGTAACAGGAATTTTTATGTTAATAAAATTTTAATTTTTACATGAGAATTTATTTTTCATATTTCAAAGCCCGTGGAACTGTGAAGAATTCACATGGCCCTAGGGCCAGGTTTTAACACCATCCCTGAATTGACCATAAATGTCTATGATTTCCCAACTCTCATAGCAGAGGGTCCATGAGTCAGTGCTAATATTTGGCATTCTGGATCTGGCTCAAGGACAATACATTGATTTTTGGTTGGTGGTAGTACTTAGTGGCAAGAACGGAACAGTCTGGGCCTCAGGGAAGAGCCAAATTAGAAAGTCAGGCAGACCTTCTAGGGAAACTTCTATGAATGTGAGGTAATGGTAGAGAAATTGTGGAGACAAGTTATTGGCAAATGTTAAAGAAGAGGGAAAGCTGTAGAGGTAAGATTTCTTTAGCTAGCTCTTAACAACGTAGCAATTTTTTATGTGGTGGCTGTCCTTGAGTATCTATGTAGATAGGCAGTAAGTCAGTGTGGTTTTATACCATTATAAATGTATTCTAGAGTACTACTTATATCCTTTCTGGAAGCAGGTAGGTCCCCAAGCATTATTACAAATAAGTAACAATGCAGCATCTAGATTTTAGATGCACATAATATAGGATTTTTAGTGTTTTTAGTGTTTGGTTATAGGAGAAGGGGACAGAAGGGGTTGTTTCAGGGTGCTCTTAATGGAGCAAGTATGCAGATTCATATCTAAGATTACCCGTTTTACATGTAATTAGTTTAATATGAAATGAGGAAATGCATCTATGAAATAAAGTTTCTTACATTCTGTGTGGTTAAGTGCTTTCTTGTAATCTTTTATTACATTCCATTTAGGTGAGAATGGCTGAAGAGCATTCTGAATTTGTGGTTGGTTTTATTTCTGGCTCCCGAGTAAGCATGAAACCAGAATTTCTTCACTTGACTCCAGGAGTTCAGTTAGAAGCAGGAGGTAAGTCTATTCATTGGTAGTGGTTTTTCCAAAATGCTTCTTTACCCAAGTCAGCAAGGACAAAATAAAACCTAGATATGCAAAATAGCTTGCAGTCTAATTATAGGATGAAAATCTAGAAAGCTACTTTTTGTTGAAAAATGCCCAGAAACTGCTAATTTTATTGTTCCCAACTGATGTTCCAAATATGCTGCCAAAAAAGGTGTTCTGTGCTCAAGGAGGAATGCTCTAGGTTAAACAAAATCAGACATTTGTTTAGGATTTTGTAGAGCCTTTGATGTGCTAATGTTCATTGTGGCTGTTCAGTGTGGAGATACATGGTTCTGTCATGTCATCCAAACTTACCTGAACACGTTAACACTTTTAGCAGTCTGAGAAATGCAGTTGCAGTGGCTAAAAGAAAAAGAGCAAACTTTCTCAATGATAGTCTCTAGTCAGTGAAGGAGTTATCTAGGTTATTAAATGTCCTTTTGGGGTTCAAAGTTGTTTTGTTTTGTTTTTTTACTTTTTAAAATAGAAATATAGTTGATTTACAATGTTGTGTTCATTTCTGCTGTGCAGAAAAGTGATTAAGTTATACATACTTATATTTTTAAAGTATTCTTTTCCATTATGGTTTACCACAGAATATTAAATATAGTTCCCTGTGCTATACAGTAGGCCCTTGTTGTTTATCCACTCTGTATATAATAGATTGCATCTGCTAACCCCAAACTCCCACTCCATCCCTCTCCCACCCCACATCCCACTTGGCAACCACAAGTCTGTTCTCTGTGTCAGGGGGTCTGTTTCTGTTTCATGGCTATGTTCATTTGTGTCATATTTTAGATTCCACATATAAGTGGTATCACAGGGTATTTGTCTTTCTGACTTACTTCACATAGTATGATAATGCCTAGGCCTATCCATGTTGCTGCAGTTGACATTATTTTGTTCTTTTTTATGGCTGAGTAGTATTCCTGTGTGTGTGTGTGTGTGTGTGTGTGTGTGAGAGAGAGAGAGAGAGAGAGAGAGAGAGAGAGAGAGAGAGAGAGAGAGAGAGAGACTTTATCCATTCATCTGTTGATGGCCATTTAGTTTGTTTCCATGTCTTGGCTATTGTGAATAGTGCCTCTGTGAACATAGGGGTGCATGTATCTTTTTGAATTATAGCTTTGTCCAGATATGTGCCCAGGAGTGGGATTGCTGGATCATATGGCAACTCTATTTTTAATTTTCTGAGGAACCTCCTTACTGTTCTCCATAATGGCTGCCCCAACGTACATTCCCACCAACAGTGTAGTTAGGTTTCCTTTTGTCCACACCCTCTCCAGCATTGTTATTTGTAGACTTCTTAATGATGGCTATTCTGACGTGTGTGAGATGGTACCTCATTGTAGGTTTGATTTGCATTTCTCTAATAATTAGTGATATTGAACGTATTTTCATGTGCCTATTGGCCATTTGTATGTCTTCTTTGGAGAAATGTCTATTTAGGTCTCCTGCCCATTTTTTTGATTGGGTTGTTTTTTTTAATTGTTGTTGAGTTGCATGAGCTGTTTGTATATTTTCTGAAATCAAGCCCTTGTCAGTCACATTGTTTGCAAATTTTTTCTCCCGTTCCGTAGTTTGTCTTTTCGTTTTGCTGATTGTCTCCTTTGCTGTGCAAAAGCTTGTAAGTTTGATTACGTCCCATTTGCTTATTTTTGCTTTTATTCTATTGCCTTGGGACTGACCTAAGAAAACATTAGTATGGTTTATGTCAGAGAATATTTTGCCTATGTTCTCTTCTAGGAGTTTTATGGTGTCATGTCATATATTTAAGTCTTTAAGCCATATTGAGTTTATATTTGTGCATGGTGTGAGGGTGTGTTCTAACTTCATTGATTTACATGTGGCTGTCCAGCATTCTCAACACCACTTGCTGCAGAGATTGTCTTTTCTCCATTGTATATTCTCGTCTCCTTTGTCAAGATTGACCATAGGTATGTAGGTTTATTTCTGGGCTCTCTATTTCTGTTCCATTGATCCATGTCTGTTTTCATGCCAGTTCCACACTGTTTTGATTACTGTAGCTTTGTAGTATTGTCTGAAGTCTGGGAGGTTTATGCCTCCTGCTTTGTTCTTTTCCCTCAGGATTGCTTTGGCAATTCTGGGTCTTTTTTGGTTCCATATAAGTTTTAGGATTATTTGTTCTAGTTCTGTGAAAAATGTCATGGGTAATTTGATAGGGATCATGTTAAATCTGTAGATTGCTTTGGGTAGTATGGCCATTTTAATGATGATATTAATTCTTCTAATACAAGAGCCTGGGATATCTTTCCATTTCTTTAAATCATCTTCAATTTCCTTTATTAATGTTTTATAGTTCTCAGCATATAAATCTTTCACCTCCTTGGTCAGCTTTATTCCTAAGTTTGTTTTTTTTCTGTATGACTTTAAAAGGTATTTTTTTTTACATTCCCTTTCTGATATTGTGTTGTTAGTGTAAAGAAATGCAACCCATTTCTGTATGTTAATCTTGTATCCTGCTACCTTGCTGAATTTATCAGTTCTTTAGGGTTTTCTATATATAGTATCATGTCATCTGCATAGAATGACAATTTTACGTCTTCCCTTCCAATTTGGATACCTTTTGTTTCTTTTTCTTGTCTGAATTCCAATACTATGTTGAATAGAAGTCATGAGAGTAGGCAACCTTGTTCCAGATTTTAGCAGGAAGGATTTCAGCTTTTCACTGTTGAGTATTGTATTGGCTGTGGGTTTGTCATAAATAGCTTTTATTATGTTGATATGTTTCCTCTATAACCCACCTTGGTAAGAGTTTTTATCATGAATGGATGTTGAATTTTATCAAATGCTTTTTCTGTATCTATTTAGACGACCATGTGATTTTTGTCTTTTCTTTGTTAATGTGATGTATCACATTAATTGATTTGCATTTGTTGAACCATACCTGTGATCCTGGGGTGAATCCAACTTGGTTGTGGTGCATGATCTTTTTTATGTGTTGTTGGATTTGGTTTGCTAATATTTTGCTAATATTTTATTTGGTTTTGCTGGTAGTTTTTTGCTCCTGTACTCATCAAAGATATTGGCCTGTAATTTTTTTTTTTTAGTGGTATATTTGTCTGGTCTTGGTATCAGCGTGATGGTGGCTTCATAGAATGTCTTTGAGAGTGTTCCCTCCTTTTCAATCTTTTGGAAGATTTTGAGAAGGATTGGTATAAGTTCTTCTTTATATGTTTGGTAGAATTTGCCTGTGAAGCCACCTGGTCCTGAACTTTTGTTTGTAAGGAGTTTTGTTTGTTTGGTTTTTTGTTTTTACAGATTCTATTTCACTTCTAGTGATTGGTCTGTTCAGATTATTTATTTCTTCTTGATTCAGTTTTGGTGGGCTGCATGTTTCTAGAAAAACTTGTCCATTTCTTCTAGGTTGGCAAATTTGTTGGCATGTAATTGTTCATAATATTCTCTTACAGTGTTTTGTATTTCTGCAGTATTGTTTATTTCTCCTTTTTTCTTTGGGTTCTCTCTCTTCTTGATGAGCCTGGCCAAAGGTTTGTCAATTTTGTTTACACTGTCAAAGAACCAGCTCTTGGTTTTATTGATTTTATCTGTTGTTTTTTTAAAAAATCTTTATTTTACATTTTTTGTCTCTGATCTTTATTATTTCCTTCCTTTTGCTGACTTTAGGTTTTGTTTGTTCTTTTTCTAATTCTTTTAGGTAGTAGATTAGGTTGCTTGAGATTTTTCTAGTTTTTTGAGGAGGGCTTGTATTGCTATGAACTTGCCTCTAACAACTGCTTTTGTGACATCCCACAGATAATGTATGGCTGTGTTTTCATTGTCATTTGTCTCAAGGTATTTTTTTAATTTCCTCTTTGATTTCATCATTGACCCATTGGTTTTTTTAGTAGCATGTTGTTTAGACTCCATGTAATTGTTTTTTTCTCATTTCTTTTTCTAAGGTTGATTTCTAGTTTCATGCTGGTGTGGTCAGAAAAGATGCCTGAAATAATTTCTATCCTGTTAAATTTGTTGAGGCTTGCTTTGCGCTCTAGTATGTGGTCAATCCTAGAGAATGTTCCACGTGCACTTGAAAAGAATGTGTATTCTGGGTTTTTTGGATGTAATGTTCTAAAAATCTCAATTAAGTCTAACTGTTCTGTTGTATCATTTAGGATCTCTGATACCTTATTGATTTTCTGTCTAGGAGGATCTGTCCATTGATGTGAGTGGGGTGTTAAGGTCTCCTACTGTTACGGTATTCCAGTCAATTTCTCCCTTTATGCCTGTTAATATTTGTTTTATGTATTAAGGCGCTCCTATATTAGGTACATATATGTTGACGAGAGTAATATCCTCTTCTTGTATTGATCCTTTTATCATTATATAGTGTCCTTCTTTATCTTTTTTTTATGGCCTTTGTTTTAAAGTCTATCTTGTCTGATACAAGTATTGTGATCCCTGCTTTCTTATCATTTCCGTTTGCATGAAATATCTTTTTCCATCCCCTCACTTTCAATCTGTCTGTGTGTCCTTTGCCCTAAAGTGGGTCTCTTACGGGCAGCATATTGTAGGCTTTTGTTTTTTTATCCAGTCTGCCACTCTGTGCCTTTTGATTGGGGCATTTAGTCCATTGATGTTTAAGGTAATTCTTGATAGATGTGTATTTATTGCCATTTTAAATCTTTTTTTCCAGTTAATTCTGTACCTCCTCTTCTTCCCCTTTTCTTTGTTTTTCCTTTGTGGTTTGATTTCCTTTTATTTTATTCTTGTGTTCTCTTCTTTTTGGTTTTTGTGAATCTATTGTGTGTTTTTTGACTTGTGGTTACCCTGTTTTTCAAGTATGTTAACCCCTTCATATATCTACTTGCTTTAGACCGGTAGTCATATAGGCTCAAATACATTCTAAAAAAAAAAGAATCTACATTTTCTTAACTCTTCTCAACATTTTATGATTTTGGTGTCCTCTTTTACATCTTCATGTTTGTCCTTTTGCTGTTCACTGTGGTCATCATCACTTTCACACACACAAAATTTATGTTTTTCCTTTTTAATCTGTATAGTGGCTTATTTAAGTGATTTACTTTTTGATTATAATTTTCTCTTTGATATAGCTTCTTGCTTTTCTATTTAGAGAAGAAGACCTTTCAAAATATCTTTTATGATAGGTTTAGTATTGCTGTATTTTTAGTTTTTGCTTGTCTAAGAAATTCTCTCTCTCCTATTCTAAATGATTGAATATATTTTGCTACTCCTTCCTGGCCTGCAACGTTTCTGTAGAGAAATCAGCTGAGAGCCTTATGGGGGGGGGGGCAGTTTCCTTGTAATGAACTGTTTTTCTCTTGCTGCCTTTAGAATCCTCTCTTTAACTTTTGCCTTTTTAATTATACTATGTCTTGGTGTAGGTCTGTTTGGGTTCATCTTGTTGGGACCCTCTGTGTTTCCTGTACCTGGATGTGTTTCCTTCTTTAGGTTTGGGAAATTTTCAGCCATAATTTCTTCAAATACATTTTTGATCCCTTTTCCTGCTGGTGAGGGGGTTTCCGCGGGAGTCTTTCCTCTTTCACAGCTCCCTCCCAGGGGTACAGGTCCTGTCCAGATTTCTGTTTTTTTTTCTTTTCTCCTACCTGGTTATGTGGAAATTCTTTTTGTCCTTTCAGAAGTCTGAGGTCTTCTGCCAGCGTTCAGTAGGATTCTGTGAGAATTGTTCCACATATAGATGTATTTTTTGATGTATTTGTGGGAGGAGGTGAGCTTCTCATTCTTTTTCTCTGCCATCTTGATTGCTCAGCTTTGAATGGGGAAGAAATGGTGACCTGGAAACATTTTTCCTGAATTGGTTATTGTACAAGAAATCTTGCTTATCACAGGAATGGGAGTTCATTCTATCCCACTTTCCATCTGTTTCCTTTCTTAAGATTGGAACTGTGAACATCTGGTTCTCAGCAAAACAATTTAAGATGAAAACAACTCTGCTTCATAGAGTATGGAGAATGTTTTGTGTATGTGCTGCTGTGTTACGTTTCCATGTCTAGAGTTACCTTTTTACAACTTCATAGTGTATCCTAGTTACAGTTGGGCCATAATATGTTTAAGCACTCCCCTGTTGATGCATTTGGACTTTTTACAAACTGAACATCCTTGTTATTTTTTGCATGTGTAGAGTTTTGGAATACTCTCCCACTAGGCTACAAACTCCTTGAGGATGAGAGCTCTTTCTGAAGAATGCATATCCTCTAGCACAGTACCCCTGTGCATCATAAAGGTTCTGTAAATACTTCTTATACAGATATTGAAGGGATGGATGATGTGCTGTATAGGAGCAGATGTAAGAGTTGGTGTTTCTGTGAGTGGAACACTGAGAATGTAATGATTGAGACTAGATTTGGTAAACCTTGTTTTTTTTTAAAAACCCTGAAATACTGGAACTGTTGGATACCTATCAAACTTGACGGAGATAGTTATTTTATATAAATAATATAACCACACTTGTAAAGAAAGATACTACCTTTTTGGGGTTTTGATTTCAATTAAGTACTTTAAACAAAAAACATTATAGAAGGTTAACCAAAGAAAAGTAGATGTTCCCCTGGGGTTAGGGAGGATTGGAGGTCTCTGTTCCATTTCTCAAGTTTCACATTACAGGTTTTATATACTACAGAGTAGGCCTCAGCAGAATGACTTGCCTATCTAAGGCTTTAGGATAGTTGGCTTAAATACTCTGCAATTTTTAAACTCTACATTTGTGCTGAACATTACATGAATCAGGTAGATTTGTATTCCTGGCCCTTCCAGTATCTTTGGACAAGTCACTTCCATTCTTTAGGTCTCGTTTTCTTGATCTGTAAAATGTGGTTAGTAACACTGTTGAACCTCACAGGGTTGCTGAGAGGCTTAATGAGATAATGTACATAAAGCAACTTAGCACAATGTCTTAGCACAGAGTAAGCACTCTGCTTGGCAACTGTTAATGTTCATTGGAAGCCTCCACAATCTTTGGCTAGATAAGTACAGTTAGGATCTAGGCTTTTAGGGATTTTTAAAGCATCTTGGATTTGAAAGATAATAATAAGCCATTTATAGGAGGCTTCTGGAACAGCAGAATTTAAAAAGAAGGAAAAAGTGGGGTTCTGGTTCAAGATGGCAATGTAGGAAGATCCTGAACTGACCTCCTCCCACAGACAAACTGAGTCTATAGCTATGTGTGGAACAATTTCCTTGGAAAGGCTGGCTGAGCACAGACTACACATCAGGCAAAGGAGAAGAAAACCGCATTGAAGTGGGTAGGAGAGGCTGGGATGCAACCTCACTGCTAACCCCACCCCTGGTATGGAGACGCAGAATCAGGGTGGAACTCAAAACCCAGAGCTTCTCCCTGAGGAGTGAAGGGTTTGAACTACACATGAGGCACCATAACTTTTAAGACCTGTACCTGAAAGATGAGCCCCCCAAAACATCTAGTTTTGAAAGTCAATGGGGCTTATGTCCACAAGACCCACAAGACAGTAGTGATCTGAGAAATGGCTCTTAAAAGCCTTGCAAGCTCAGACTCACCTGCCCCAGGACCCAGCTCAGAGGGAGCCCGTGCTCAGACTTTAAGTAAAAAAGGCTCGTTTGCTAATATTAAAGAGTTGGCCTGAGGGGTAGGCATAAACTTTAACACACATCTCCAAGAGCTTGCTGGAACACCCTCCAGGGACAGAGACTGGTGGGCACAATCTTCACACTCTCCCTCTGCTTTGGCTGGCAGCAGCATCTCTTTCTCTTTTTTTCTTTTTAACTTTTTCCCACAGGTGCCATCTTTACACTCCCTGTCAGCTTTGCTACAGCCATTGGGCACATCTTCGCACTTTCCCTTTCCTCATCTCCTGGAAGGGAGCTTTTACATGTGGCTGGTGCCCTGATTTTTGCAGTTGCTGCCCAGGGAACACCCCTTGATTGCTTGGCCCTAAAGGCCAGGGGGAGCTTATGTTCCTGTGTCCAGTGGGACTAACAATTGAAGAGACAGTTCCTGGCAGGCTACCACCCCCCAGGGCACTGCACAGACAGCATACTGAAACACCCCCATCTTTCTGTGAAAGAGGCCTGTTTGCTTGTCCAGGAGCTTTGGCCTGAGGCCTACAGAGCTGTTTTCAGGGAACATAAGCTGATGGACACCATCTTTGCACTCTCTTTCTGCCTCACTACAGCTGTTATCTCCCAGAAAAGAATTTAGATGCTCATCTGGGGGCAGCAGAACTTATGCTTGCAGTCCCACGGGACTGTATGTATGTATTTGCATACTTCAAAAGCTATTGCCAGGGTTGGAGACAAGATGGTGGAGTAGAAAGACTTGAGCTTACCTCCTCTCACAAAAACACCAAAATCGCTGAACAACCACTGGCAAAAAAAGATTTGAACCTACGAAAAAAAGAAGTTCCACACCCAAAGATAAGCCAAAACAAGACAGTAGGAGGGGCACTTTTACCATATAATCAAATTCCTTACCTGCCGGGTGGGTGACCCACAAACTGGAAAATAATTATATCACAGAGGTTCTCCCACAGGAGTGAGAGTTCTGAGCCCCACATCAGGCTCCCCAGCCTCAGTGGGGGTCTAGCATCAGGAGAAGGAGCCCCCGGAGCATTTGGCTTTGAAGGCCAGTGGGGCTTGAGTGCAGCAGCTCCATAGGACTGGGGGAAACAGAGACTCCACTCTTGGAGGGCACACACAAGGTTTCACGTGCACTTGGACCCAGAGGAAAGCAGTGACTCCATAGAGGGCTGGGTCAGACCTACCTGCAGATCTTAGAGGGTCTCCTGGGGAGGTGAGGGTTGGCTGTGGCTCACTGTAGGGCAGGTACACTGGTGGCAGAGGCCCCAGGAAATATTCATCAGCATGAGCTTTCCCTGAGGTCACCATTTTGGTGAGGCCTGGCCCTACCCAACAGCCTGCAGGCTCCAGTGCTGGGACACCTTAGGCCAGACAACAAACAGGGTGGAAACATAGCTCCACCCATCAACAAGCAGGCTGCCTAAAGTCGTCCTGACCCCACAGCTGCCTGCAAATATAGCCCTTGAGATGGCCCTGCCCACCAGAGACAAGACCCAGCTCCATCCACCAGTGGGCAGGCACCAGCCCCTGGACCAACCTCACCCACCATGGGGCAGACAACAGAAGCAAGAACTACAATCCTGCAGCCTGAGGAACGGAGACCACAAACACAGAAAATTAGACAAAATGAGATGGCAGAGATGAAGGAACAAGATAAAACCCCAGAAAAACAACTAAGTGAAGTGGAGATTAAATTCTTTTTCAGGTAGATTGCCTTCTTTTTCAGGTAGATTGCCTGAGTAATGATAGTAAAGATGATCCAAGATCTTGGAAAAAGAATGGAGGCACAGCTGTGACAAAGCGAAAGAGAGGCATGGACATATATACAGTACCAAACGTAAGGTAGATAGCTAGTGGGAAGCAGCCGCATAGCACAGGGAGATCGGCTCGGTGCTTTGTGACCGCCTAGAGGGGTGGGATGGGGAGGGAGGGAGACGCAGGAGGGAAGGGATGTGGGAACAGATGTATATGTATGACTGATTCACTTTGTTATAAAGCAGAAACTAAAAAAAAAAAAAAAAGAATGGAGGCACAGACTGATATAAGAAATGTTTAATAAAGAGCTAGGGGACTTCCCTGGTGGTCCAGTGGTTAAGATTCCATGTTTCCACTGCAGGGAGCATGGGTTTGATCCCTGGTTGGGAAACTAAGATCCTCACATGCTGCACAGTGCAGCCAAAAAAAAAGCTACAAGCTTCAGAGAACAAACAGATGAACAGTACAATAACTGAAATGAAGAATACACTAGAAGGAATCAGTAGCAGAATAAATAGGGCAGTAGAACAAATAAGCGAGCTGGAAAACAGATTGGTGGAAACCACTATTGCAGAACAGAATAAAGAAAGAAAAATGGTAGCACTATTTACAATAGCCAGGACATGGAAGCAAGCTAAATGTCCATCAACAGAGGAATGGATAAAGAAGACGTGGTACATATATAGAATGGAATATTACTCAGCCATAAAAAGGAATGAAATTGGGTCATTTGCAGAGATGTGAATGGACCTAAAAGAGTGCCATACAGAGTGAAGTAAATCAGAAAGAGAAAAACAAATATTAAAGCATATATGTGGAATCTAGAAAAATGGTATACATGACCTCAGTTACAGAGCAGAAATAGAGACACAGACGTAGAGAACAAATGTATGGATATGAAGGAGGAAAGCAGTGGGGTGTGAGGAATTGGGAGATTGGAATCAACACATATATACTATTGATACTATGTATAAAATAGCTGATAGGAATGTACTGTATAGCACAGCGAACTCAACTTAATGCACTGGTGTCCTAAATGGGAAGGAAATCCAAAAGGGAGGTGATATATGCATATGTATGGCTGATTCATTTTGCTGTGCAGTAGAAGCTAACACAACAGTGTAAAGCAACTATACTCCAATAAAAATAAAAAATGAAATGAGGACAGAGGCCTCTGGGACAACATTAAATGCACCAACATTCACATTATAGGGGTCCCAGAAGGAGAAAAGAGAGAGAAAGGGCCTTAGAAAATATTTTAAGAGATAATGGCCAAAAACTTTCCTAACATGGGAAAGGAGACACTCAAGTCCAGGAAGCACAGAGTCCCATGTAGGATAAACCCAAGGAGGAACACACTGAGACACATATTAATCAAATCAACAAAGATTAAAGACAAAGAGATAATATTAAAAACAACAAATAACATACAAGGGAATCCCCACAAGGTTATCAGCTGATTTTTCAGCAGAAATTCTGCAGGCCAGAAGGGAGTGGCATGATAAATTTAAGGTGATAAAAGAGAAGAACCAGCAACCAAGAATACTCCACCCAGCAAGGCTCTTGTTTAGATTCAACAGAGAAATCAAAAGCTTTACAGACAAGCAAAAGCTAAGAGTATTCATCACCATCAAAACAGCTTTACAACAATGCTAAAGGAACTTCTCTAGATGGAAAAGAAAAGACCACAACTAGAAATAAGAAAATTACGAATGGGAAAGCTCACCAGTAAAGGTAAACATACAGTAAAGGTAGGAGATCATCCACACACAAATTTGATATCAAAATCAGCAATTGTGAGAGGAGGAGAGTACAAATGCAGGATATTGGAAATGCATTTGAAATTAAGAGACCAACAACTTAAAACAATCTTGTATATATATAGATGGCTATGTAAAAACCTCATGGTAATGGCAAACCAAAAATCTACAGTAGATACACACACAAAAAAGGAATACAAACACAACACTAAAGATGGTCATCAGGGCTTCCCTGGTGGCGCAGTGGTTGAGAGTCCGCCTGCCGATGCAGGGGACACGGGTTCATGCCCTGGTCCGGGAGGATCCCACATGCCGCGGAGTGGCTGGGCCCGTGAGCCATGGCCGCTGAGCCTGCGCGTCCAGAGCCTGTGTTCCGCAACGGGAGAGGCCACAGCAGTGAGAGGCCCGCATACCGCAAAACAAAAACAACAACAACAACAAAAAGAGATAGTCATCAAATCACGAGAGAACAAAAGAGGAAGGGAAGAAAAAAGACTTATAAAAACAAATCCAGAACAATTAACAAAATGGCAATATGAACATACATATCAATAATTACCTTAAATGTAAATGGATTAAATGCTCCAACCAAAAGACATGGACTGGTTGAATGGATACAAAAACAAGACTTGTATATACGCTGTCTACAAGAGACCCACTTTATTATTTTTATATTTTTGTGTGCATGTGTGTGTATTGATAGTTTATTCTTTTTTATTGCCAAGTAAATGCCCAGGAGTATGATTACTGAGTTGTATGGCAAGTGTATATTTGGTTTTTAAAGAAACAGCTAAATTCTTTTACAAAGTGGCTGTATCATTTTATATTCCCACCAGCAATGTATGAGGGATTCAGTTTTTCCACAATCTCGCCAACACCTGGTTTTTTTTTTTTTAACATCTTTATTCAACATCTGGTATTGTTGCTATATTTTTCATTTTAGTTGTTCTAGTGGGTAGGTAGTGATATTTCTTCATGGTCTGCATTTTCCTAATGGTTAGTGGTGTTTGTTTTCTTTTCTTTTTTTTTTTTTTTTTACTGGGGTATAGTTGTTTTACAGTGTTGTGTTAGTTTCTACTGTACAGCAAAGTGAAGTAGAGTTCCCTGTGCTATACAGCATGTTCTCATTAGTTATCTATTTTATACATATTAGTGTATATATGAAGAGACCCACTTTAAATATAGGGACACATACAGACAAAGTGAGGGGATGGAGAAAGGTATTCCATGCAAATGGAAATCAAAAGAAAACTGGAATAGCAATACTCATATCAGACAAAATAGACTTTAAAATAAAGACTGTTATAAGAGAAAAGAAGGACACTACATAATGATCAAGGGATCAATCCAAGAAGATAGAACAATTGTAAATAAATATGCACCCAACATAAGGGCACCTTAATATATAAGGTTTCATCCATAAAAGAAATTGATAGTAACACAATAATAGTGGGGGACTTTAACACCCCACCTACATCAATGGACAGATCCTCCAGACAGAAAATCAATAAGGAAACACAGGCCTTAAATGACACATTAGACCAGATGAACTTAATTGATATTTATAGAACATTCCATCTGAAAGCAGCAGAATACACATTCTTCTCAAGCTCACAAGGAACATTCTCCAGGATAGATCACATCCTGGACCACAAAGCAAGCCTCAGTAAGTTTAAGAAAATTGAAATCATATCAAGCATCTTCTCTGACCACAACATTATGAAATTAGAAATCAATTACAAGGGAAAAAAACCTAAAAAACACAAGACACGTGGAGGTTAAACAATATGTTACTGAACAACCAATGGATCACTGAAGAAATCAAAAAATACCTAGAGACAAATGAAAATGAAAACACAACGATCCAAAACCTACGGGATGCAGCAAAAGCAGTACAATCTGTACAATCTATATTTATAGCAATACAATCTTACCTCAGGAAACAGAAATCTCAAACAACCTAACTTTATACCTAAAGCAACTAGAGAAAGAAGAACAAACAAAACCAAAAGTTAGTAGAAGGAAAGAAATCATATAGATCAGAGCAGAAATAAATGAAATGGAGATGATGAAAACAATAGAAAAGATCAATGAAACTAAAAGCTGGTTCTTTGAAAAGATAAACAAAATTGATAAACCTTTAGCCAGACTCATCAAGGAAAAAAAGGAGGTCTCAGATCAATAAAATTAGAAATGAAAAAGGAGAAGTTACAAAGGACACCACAGAAGTATGAAGGATCATAAGAGACTACTACAGGCAACTATATGTCAATAAAATGGACAATCTAGAAGAAATGGACAAATTCTTAGAAAGGTACAAGCACCCAAGAGTGAACCAGGAAGAAATAGAAAATATGAACAGACCAATCACAGGTACTGAAATTGAAACCGAGTAAAAAACTTACACCCAACAAAAGTCCATGACCAGATGGCTTCATAGTAGAATTCTATCAAATTTAGAGAAGAGTTATCACCTGTCCTTCTGCAACTCTTCCAAAAAATTGCAGAGGAAGGAACACTCCCAAGCTCATTCTATGAGGCCACCATCACCCTGATACCAAAATCAGACAAAGATACCACACAAAAAAATTACAAGCCAATATCACTGATGATCATAGATGCAAACATCCTCAACAAAATACTAGCAAACCGAATCCAACAATACATTAAAAGGATCATACACCATGATCAAGTGGAATTTATTCCACTGGATGCAAGGATTTTTCAGTATCCACAAATCAATCAGTGTGATACACCACATCAACAAATTGAAGAATAAAAACCATATGATCATATCAATAGATGCAGAAAAAAGCTTTTGACAAAATTCAACACCCGTTTATGATGAAGACTCTCTGGAACCTGGGCATAGAGGGAATCTACCTCAACATAATAAAGGCCATATATGACAAACCCACTGTGATAAAAAGCTGAAAGCATTTCCTCTAAGATCAAGAACAAGACAAGGATTTCTGCTCTCACCACTGTTATTCAACATAGTTTTGGAAGTCCTAGCCATGGCAATCAGAGAATGAATCTAGGAGCTGACTGAGACCCTCTCCTTTGGGACACTGATAGGTCTTGGCATACCCTCGGGTACTCGGAGCTATTACAAATATAATAGGCTGCTTTGACGATCAAAAGATTTGAGAAACAACCAGGAGCTAGGGTAGGGTTGAATGACAAGTTTCATTCATACATGAGGCTACTCCTTTAAGACCAGCTGAGACAGTTGTTTCATGTAATGCATAGAAACCAACCCAGAGTCAAGCAAAATGAAGAAACAGAGGCATATGTTCCAAATGAAAGAACAAGATAAAAGCCTGAGGAAAAGACCTAAATGAAATGGAGATAAATAATTTACCCAATAAAGAGTTCAAAGTAATGGTCATAAAGATGCTCCCAAACTCAACTTCAACAGAGATGGAAAATATATGTATTAAATAGTCACAGAGCTGAGGAATACAGTAACATAACTGAAAAATACACTAGAGGGGTTCAGACTAGATGAAGCAGACTAGATGAAGCAAAGAAATGAACTTGAAGACAAGGCAGTGGAACTTACCCAATCAGGACAGCAAAACCAAAAAAGAATGAAAAAAGTGAAGATAGCTTAATGGACTTATTGGACACATCTATCAGACTGACATTCTCATTATAGGAGTCCCAAAAGAAGAGAGAGAAAGGAATAGAAAACTTGATGAAATAGTGGGTGAAAACTTCCCTACCCTAGGGAAGGAAACAGACATCCAGATGCAGAAAGTCCAGAGTGTTCCAAATGAGATGAACCCAAAGAGACCCTCATCAAGACACATTATAATTAAAACACCAAAAGCTAAATACAAGGAGAGAATCTTAAAAGCAGCAAAAGAAAAACAACTTGTTATGTACAAGGGAACCTCCATGAGACTATCAGCAGATTTTTCAGCAGAAACTTTCCAGGCCAGAAAGTAGTGGCATGATAATATACAGTGCTGAAGGGGGGGGAAAAAAAAACTTGCAACAAGAACTCTACCTAGCAGAGTTATTCAGAATTGAAGGAGAGAATTTTCCAGATTAGCAAACCTAAAGGAGTTCATCATCATTAAACCAGCCTTACAAGAAATGTTAAAGGACTTCTTTAAGCTGAAAAGAAAGGGTGCTAATTAGTAACAAGAAAACATAGGAAAGAATAAACTTCACTGAAAAAGGTAGTGGATCAACCACTTAAAAGGTTAAGAGACAAAAGTAGTGAAAATAATTATAACTACAATAATTAGTTAAAGGACATACAAGATAAAAAGATGTAAAATGTGACATCAAAAATATAAAACCTTGTGGAGGGAGTTAAAATGTAGAGCTTTAGAATGCAACCAAACTTAAGTTGTTATCAACTTAAAATAGACTGTTATGGATACAAGTTGTCATATGTAAGCCACATGGTAACCACAAAGCACAATCCTGTAGTAGACACACAGAAGATGAAGAGAAAGGAATCTAAGCATACCACTAAAGAAAGTCATCATAGCACAATGGAAGAAAACAGAAGGAGGAAGAGAGACTCAATAGATGCAGAAAAAGCATTTGACAAAATTCAACATCCATTTATGATAAAGACTCTTAACAAAGTAGGTATAGAGAGAACTTAACCTCAACCTAATCAGGACCACAGCTAACATCATGCTGAAAAAGCTGGTGGAAGCTTTTCCTCTGAGATCAGAAACAAACAACAATGCCCACTTTGCCACTTTTATTGACATTAGTGGTTGGAGAGCCTAGCCAGAGCAGTTAGTCAAGAAAAAGAAACAAAAAGCATCCAAATTGGAAAGGAAGTAGTAAAACTGTCACTATTTGTAGATGGCATATTATATATATGAAACCTTACAGACTCAAAAAAACTGTTAGAACTAATACACAAATTCAGTTAAGTTACAGGATATAAAGTCTAAAATCTGTTGCATTTTAATACACTAACAAACAATCAGAAAGAGAAATTAAGAAAACAATCCCATTTACAATTGTAACAAAAAGAATAAAATACCTGCAAATACTTTTTTTTTTTTTTTGTGGTACACAGGCCTCTCACTGTTGTGGCCTCTCCTGTTGCGGAGCACAGGCTCCGGATGCACAGGCTCAGCGGCCATGGCTCACGGGCCCAGCCACTCCGCGGCATGTGGGATCTTCCC
The DNA here is from genome assembly GCF_949752795.1 of Hyperoodon ampullatus. NCBI lineage: Eukaryota > Metazoa > Chordata > Mammalia > Artiodactyla > Ziphiidae > Hyperoodon > Hyperoodon ampullatus. The sequence goes on from NC_136918.1 coordinate 33,228,302, forward strand.
AGACCAGGGCATGAACCCGTGTCCCCTGCATCGGCAGGCGGACTCTCAACCACTGCGCCACCAAGGAAGCCCACCTACAAATAAATTTAACCAAGGAGCTGAAAAACATGCACACTGAAAACTATAAGACAAAGACATTTATGAACAAAATTGAAGACAAAGATAAATGGAAAGATATTTCATGCTCATATACTGGAAGAATTAATACTATAAAGATGTCCAGATTATCCAAAGCAATCTACAGATACAGTGCAATCCCTATTAACATTCCAATGGCACTTTTCACAGAAATAGAACAAAAAATCCTGAAATTTTTTGGAATCACAAAAGATGCCAAATAGCCAAAGTAGTCTGGAGAAAGAGCAACAAAACTGGAGGCATTACACTCCCTAATTTCAAATTATATTACAAAACTATAGTAGTCAAAACTGTATGGTATTTGCATAAAAACAGACACATAGATCAACTGAACAGAATAGAGAGCCCCAAAATTAACCCACACATATATGGTCAGTTAATTTTTGACAAAAGAGCCAAGAATATACAATGGGGATAGGACAGTCTCTTCAATAAAATGGTGTTGGGAAAACTGGTTAGCCACATTCAAAAGAATGAAACTGGACCACTATCTTACACCATACACAAAAATTAATCCAAAATGGATTAAAGATGTGAATGTAAGATCTGAAACCATAAAATTACTAGAATAAAACATAGGTGGTAATCTGCTTGACATAGGTCTTGGCAATGATTTTTTAAAATCTGATTCCAAAACAACAAAAGCAAAAATAAACAAGTGGGATTTCATCAAACTAAAAAGCTTCCACACAGCAAAGGAAACCATCAACAAGATTAAAAGGCAACCTACTGAATGATAGAAGATATTTGCAAATCATATGTCTGATAAGGGGTTAGTATCCAAATATGAAGAACTCATACAGCTCAATAACAACGACAACAAAAAATCAGATTAAAAAGTTGGCAAAGGATCTGAATGGACATTTTTCCAAAGAATATGTGCAAATGGCCAACAAGCACATGAAAAGATGCTCAACATTGCTAATCATCAGGGAAATGCAAAACAAAACCACAATGACATACCACCTCCCACCTGTTAGAATGGCTATTATCAAAGCTTTTCCTGTATGATCAAACAAAACAAGGATGCCCACTATCAAAAGACAAGATATACAAGTGTTGGCGAGGATGTGGAGAAAAGGGAACCCTTGTGCACTGTTGGTGAGAATGTAAATTGGTGCAGCTCCTATGGAAAATAGTATGAAGTTTCCTCAAAACATTAAAAGTAGAACTGCCATCTGATCCAGCAATTTCACTTCTGGGTATTTATCCAAAGAAAATGAAAACACTAACTTGAAGATATATCTGCACCCCCATGTTCGTTGCAGCTTTATTTATGATAGCCAAGATATGGAAACGACCTAAGTGCCCAATGATGGATGAGTGGATAGGGAAGATGTTGTGTATATATACAATGGACTATTACTCAGCTATCTAAAAAAAAAATGAAACCTTACCCTTTGTGACAATATGGATGGATGCCCTTGAGAGTATTACGCTAAGTGAAATAAGTCAGAGAAAGACAAATACTATATGATCGCACATATGTGTAACCTAAAATCAACAGAAAACAGATTGGGCATTCCCAGAGTTGTGGGGTAGGGGTGGATGGAATGGGTGAAGGTAAAGGGTACAAACTTCCAGTTACAGAGTAAGTCCACAAGGATGTAATGTACAGTATGCCAACTTTGTTAATAAAACTATATAGCATATTTGAAAATCGCTGAAAGTTCTTAAAAGTTTTTAAGATCTTAAAAGTTCTCTCTTTTAAGTTCTTAAAAGTTCTCTTTTAAGTTCTTAAAAGATCTTAAAAGTTCTCATCACAAGAAAAAAAAGTTTTGTGACTGTAAGGTGACGGACGTTAACTAGACTTATTGTGATGATCAGTTTATAATGTATCCAAATCATGATGTACACCTGAAACTAATGTTACAAGTCAGTTACACCTCAATAAAAAAATTTTTTTTAAAGAACAAAAAAGCCAGAATTAAGAATTAGGATTTGTATGTAATCTAAGCATTTGGTGGGGCTGAGGGGAAAGGCTGGCTCACACATGTGGTCAGGTTAGATGCCTTGCGAGGACTTTTCCAACAGCATGTCACACTGCTTCTGTGATATACGCTACAATTATCTTCAATTGTGAGGCAATTTTTATCGTATTTTATTTGCTACTGAAGCTTTTTTGGCAATATAGGAAATTTATTTATTTGTTTTTTTGATGCTGTTAAAGTATAAATGCTCTAAAATTAGACATTGAAAAGGAATTGGTTAGTATCTGTCCCCACTGTGGAGGTCTCTGGCCAATCCAAGGAGTCCCTTCACCTGCTTTTATTCACTTGCTCTGTAGAAGGGGCGTGGTGAACAAGAGCATATTTTTATTTAAAGCGGGTTAGATACTTTTCAGAAAAGTCATATGACAGGTTTTCTGATTTCCTGTATTAATTAAACAAACTTTTGTGGTTTTGTAGGTGATAATCTCGGCCAGCAATACAACAGCCCACAAGAAGTGATTGGCAAACGAGGTTCTGATATCATCATTGTGGGCCGGGGCATAACAACATCAGCTAATCGTCTGGAAGCAGCCGAGACATACAGAAAAGCTGCTTGGGAAGCTTATTTGAGTAGACTTGCTGTCTGAGTGTCTTGGATACATTTTTGTGAAGGCCTTGAAGATACATAGTCTCCTGAGATGCCACTGGCTTGAAATAATAAGCAGCCTTTAATACTGCTTGGATTCTTCCATGGGTCCTGTGTGGAATGACTTCTGGAGTTACCACAGCACACAGGAAATATTCAGTGACTTATAATCACTGCACTATCACTATAATCAGTTCATTTTCAAGCTGTGTTTTAGTGAGACTGACGTTGGTTAAGCAATCACAGCCCTGTCCTGTTAGAATCTTCCACATTTGAGGAAGTCCCCCTTCTCTAGATCAGACTTTTTGATTCTTTGAATTGCCGTGAGACAGAAATTTTAGGTCATGAAGAGGCTAAAACCAGTACAGCATTTCTTGTGTCCTTTATTCTGCGTCTAATGTGGTACCCTAATAATATTTAAATATTAGCTGTTCTCCTCCTCTTCTGCTTAAAATAGTCCAGGTGTCCAAATGGTGCTGGCTCCCAGCACTGCCGTTGCTCACTCACCGGAGGGGGCCCAGTAGGAAACAGGAGATGACTGTAGCTGAGCCCCTGCAGCCAATATCAGGCTTTCATTTCAACATGGAGAGGGCTTCTGACTCAGTTCTTCCCCGGGGCGGCAGTTTAAACCTGTGCTGAACCCCAGTCACCGATTCCTTTTGCCTTATTTCTATTACAAATGGACCAGCTTCTCCTTCATTTATTTAAAAAGACAGCAGCATCAAGAGGTCTAAGGTTTCATTCGGAGGTTTGCTTGAGGATCCTACATGATTGTCCCAAACGCCGTTGACAGAGAGGGCTGTCAGCCTTCACATTTAGAAATGAAGAGAAAGGAGCCCAGCAACAGAGCTGAAGTTTTTGGGTCTCCACTGTGGTGGGGCTGGACACTTCACACGTGTGGCAGTTAGTTAGGCAGCCTCTCACTCTGGTCCCCAGTGCACTTTCTCCTAGAAATTCTTCTCAGTTTCTGGACGATCCCTGTACTCCGATACTGATACAGATTTTCTCCATTTTTATATTTCTTTGGTCTGTTCAGGAAGCATCTTAGAGTGAGGGGAGTGACGGGTGTGGGCTCAAGTGATCATTTTGAAATGGCCCGGCTGCACATTCAAGGCCCTGGGGTTCCAGAGGTGGGAGTTGCATTTGAAGGCTCTCAGTTCTGATTCCACCAGCACACTCCTGACCTGCTGTTCTCATCTCAGTCATGCCTACAAGCAGTGGCAGGTGTCAGAGGACACTTGCCATTTCCTCAGGATGACAGCTGTTCCCATCTCTGACTGCCCCACTCTTCAGCTTTCGTGAGTCAGATAGAAGCCTGTTAGGTTAAGCCGGGTGCTTATCTTGGAGTCTACACTTAACAGCTTCTGCTCTGAAGTCCAGTTGAGCTTCGGGTCCCAGTGCCGAAGCTCCAGAGAAGTTCCCTTTGGGAAAGGCAAATTATCGCGGAATAAGGCTGGAAGGAAATGGAAGAGGTGTGGCCTCGGGGCTACTCTGGAGGAGCTGAAAGTTAGGAAGAGGTGGAAATTTTTCTAATAAGAACTTATGGGAATTTCTTGGATATATTAAAAGTCCTGGGGCTTCCCTGGTGGCGCAGTGGTTGAGAGTCTGCCTGCCGATGCAGGGGACACGGGTTCGTGCCCCGGTCCGGGAAGATCCCACATGCCGTGGAGCGGCTAGGCCTGTGAGCCATGGCCGCTGAGCCTGTGCGTCCGGAGCCTGTGCTTCGCAATGGGAGAGGCCACAACAGTGAGGCCCGCGTACCGCAAAAAAAAAAAAAAGTCCTGGTGACCTCAAGGCCAAGAGACCTTTGCAGTAATGTGCTGAGGTCTCAAGTGCCCACTTAATGGACTCACTGGTTCTCACACTTCAGCATGCGTCAGAATCACCTGGAGTCTCGTTAAATCAGACGTTGGCCCAGCTCCATTGTCGACTCTGGGTAGTTCTAGGATAGGACATGAAAGTTTGCATTTCTAACAAGTTCTCAGGCAATGCTAATGCTGCTGGTACAGGGACCACACTTAGTGCATCACTACCCTGGTTAGTCACATTTTTCTTCTGCAATGAAATGGTCTTGGGGTCTCTTTCTCCTGCTGAGAGCAGGAGAAAAGTCCTGCCATAAGCAGTTCTGTTACTGAAGCTCACTCAGGGCCCCTTCTGGGTAACTTGAAGGGAAATCAGAGGAGCATCAAAGAATCACCTGGGCCCCACCATCGGAGATTGTTTCAGCAGATTTGAGGCGAGGCCTGGAAATCTGCATTTCAACAGGTACTTCAGCTTATTTTGATGTTTCTTGAGAATAAGCCCAGCACAGTCTGGAGTCATAAAACATTGGAGCACAAATTGATTGAGACAAGTCGAAGAACTTGGCTGTCTAGGACCTATGAGGGGACTACAGCATAGGAGCATTTTAGAGGCATTTAATAGTTTAGCCCTTTCTCAGTCAAGAAATATTTACAGAGCATGAGCTCTGAGCTTACAACACCGGCCCTAGTGAAGAAAATGGGAACAGTCTTCACAGGGTGCCCAGAACATCTGTAAGACTAATGGGAGTGGAGAATATCAATACTGGCCTCTTCCAGTACTCTGGGTGTTTAGTAGAGCATCAGCCAGTCAATTTGTAGTGCCGCAGGAACCTAAGAAACCTGGTCCGCTCTCCTTACTTTAAAGCGACAGAAATATAGACCCTGAACAGTGAAGGGAACAAACAGCTCATGACCAGCTTGTGAGCAACAGAGGCCTGGGGCCTCAGGCCCAACTCATCCTCACTCATGGTGATGCGGACTGTCTGCGGTCTCTGGAAGAGGGCACGGAGGGTGAGGGCGGCAGCCCGAGGACACGCAGCACTGAGCCAGCTCTCCTAGCACAGTGCTGCTGGGCCCACGTAGGCAAGGCCCAGAAGCACCGCCACAGGCTTTGCCAAGAGCTCCAAAGAAGAGAACAGATACGGGGTATCTCCTTTGAGATGGGTAGACACAAGGAGCAAGAGTGGGGAGGCTCAGACCAGGGCGCGTGCACTGTGTGTGTGTGCGCGCACACGCACGTGTGTACACATCAGAGGGCCAACTGGATGTTTCTGCCACGAGAGGAGCTGAGGTTTCTGACAGCCCATCTTGGTCAGTGCAGTGCTGGCCCATAGATGCAGTCTGTGGCCTCCTACCAACCATGGGTTTGCTGCTACGTGCCAGGGTGGGCAAAAGAAAGAAAATACCTGAGGAAATCCAGCAACCAGGAGAGGAAAGCAAAGAAAACCACCTGCAACGGGTGTTAGCTCCAAGAGAGCAGGGATTTCACCTTGTGTTCAGTGCAGTATCTCTGCACCTGGAACGGGCCCAGCAAATGTTTCTGAATGAATGCAGGCATAGGTGCCTTCTGGTGAAGGAACTGCCACCGGAAGCAGACCCGCTTCAGAATAACAAAAATAAGATGACAATTTGTGTGTGTTGTGGGGAGGGGGGACTAAAATGAAAATTTTCATTTTGAATGTGAAAATGTGATGGAAGAATTTCAAGATGGTATGATTATATTGAGAACTACATCTGTGGGCAGGAAGATCAAGTGGAAGGAATACCAAAATTCAAAACAGGGACAAAGAAATGGAAATAACGAGGGAGTAGAAGAGAGGCTTACAGAACAGCTTCCTGAATGTAAAGAGGAAAAGACAACGGGAGGACAGGGAACATTTACAGAAATAACTGAGGAAGTTTTCCCCAGTTTGAAAAAATACTTGAGTCTGCAGAAGCAAAGGGCCCAGTGAGTTCTAGGCAGGTGTTGTGGACAAAGGCATACACCTGGGCACATCCTGTCAAAATTACTGAACTTCAAAGATGGGACATTTTGGGCTTCCCTGGTGGTGCAGTGGTTGCGAGTCCGCCTGCCGATGCAGGGGATGTGGGTTCGTGCCCCGGTCTGGGAAGATCCCACATGCCGCGGAGCGGCTGGGCCCGTGAGCCATGGCCGCTGGGCCTGCGCATCCGGAGCCTGTGCTCCGCAACGGGAGAGGCCACAGCAGTGAGAAGCCCGCGTACCGCAAAAAAAAAAAAAAAAAAAAAAAAAAGATGGGACATTTTACAGACATCTAGAGGAATAAAATACTTGGAAAGTGAAAGGAATCCGACTAGCAGCAGACAGTCATCTGTAACAGTGGAAGCTTGGAGACAGGTAGTGACATCCACAGGCCCTGAGAAAGGCCTGTCACAACCAGGAATCCTGAGCCCAGCCTTGTGATCCCCTGCCGGGCTGTAGCAGCCTGGTTGTGAGTGTTCATGGTGCACCTCAGTGCTCTGACTCGTATCGACACCAGTGAGTGAGAGGCACTGAGCATGTGCCTCTGAAAAGGCTCCTTGAGGGAGGCCGGGAGTGCACAGGCAGAGCGGGGGTATCTGGCCAGTAAAAATGGGACCTGTCAGTCGCTGAAGCAGTGACTATATCCCAGAATCTTAGGAAACTGATTTTGGAAGGTCCTTAGAGATCATCTAATCTGATCGCCCCATTTCACAGATGAAATTGAGTCCCATTGGGAAATGATTCACGCAAGGTTACAGAAGAGCCAATTACAGGCAGAGTAAGGACTAGAATCCCTGTCGTTACCCTCAAATTTGGTATTTTTGTTATTACACTTTTTACCCCATTTCTGTGAGGTAGATACATTCAACTTTGTCCCCCTTTCTATCAACACGCAGATACATACTCTACATATAATATTCTTTCACCATTTAATCAAGTATTTATTGAACACAGGGAGTGAGCCTGACATACATCGTCCCAGTCATTACAGAACTTAGTTTCCAAACTAAACTTTCAAAAGGACTTCCATACCATCCTAAGAGACAGCCAGCCTTTCCTTCCCCATCAGTCACAACCTCATTGCTACCAGGACTCAATAAAGTACCAAAACAAGTGGCAATTCTGTTAACGTCCCCATCCTTCCTTCCTCCCTGAATCCATACACTTTGCCTTACGACTCAGCAGTTCCTCCCATTTGAGGTGGAGAGTATTTCCACAACCCACTGATGTTGGACTCAGCTGTGTAGGTTTCTCTGGCCAATGGAATGTGGGGGGAGGGGTCAGGGTCCCAGTTCCGAGTCTAGACCTGTGTTTCTGCCACCACGAGAAGAGCATGCCCTGATTAGCCCACACGTCCCAGGAGAATAAGAGCGGGGCAGAGCCCACACCAGCCTTCCGCAGCCTGATGCCCGGGGGCCCCACCTGGCCCGCGAGCCTGTGAGCATGGCAATCAGTGCTCATCCCTGGACGCCATGGGATTCGGGGTGGGGGGTTGTGCAGCAGTAGCTAACTAATAGTTACAGTGTGCTGCGGCGCCCCATGTCTAGCCCTGGTCACCGGGAGGACAAACGCTTGACTCCACCAAGACTGCCTTCCCCGCCTTCACCTGCGGCTGCTTTCAGAGATCTCTCCAAAAGAAACAGCCACTTGGCTCTTGTGGGAATACTGTGCTTCAGTAGGGAGCCCACTGTCAGCCAGTAGGTAACCATGGACTCTGCAGTTTGCTTCCTCCACCCCTTAGCAGGTGGACGTGACACGTGTCATCAGCGCCCCTGGCTGACTGGGCAACGGCTAAGAGGACCAGTGGGGCAGGGATACCAAAACATGTTTTTTGGAGGAATCTGGTATTTTTTTAAAAAGGGGGGATGGGAATCAGGACTCCTTAGGGTTCTTTATTTTATAGTTAATGCTGTCTTTATTAAATGCTGTTTTATTTTGGATTATAGGACATAGGATGCTATATCTTTTTTTAGATCCTAGGACCTTTAAAGTTTGTAATCTGGCTTTGAATGAATTATCAAGTGCTTTTATTTTTTCCTCTTCCATCTGTTTTCTCCATAGCCCTTCCAAGCCCACACCTGGCCTTTGTGCCTCAGGAAAGGGATGCCACAATGGAAATACAAAGAGAAACAAACAATTAGAATATTTTTTAACTTTTAAAGTTCAAGGTCTTGGCATTAAGGACTGGTTTGGAAGAACGTTTGCCTCTCTCCTTCCCACCAAGGGAGCCGGGGAGGAGTGTTCCTCTGGCCTGGGGAGAGGAACAGGAGGTGGAGGGGTGGACACAGTCCGATCCTGGGGTGGGCTGTGATACGGAATCCCCACCCCAGGCAGGGAGGGAGGGAGGAAAAAAGAGGCACAGACAGCAGAGGAGCTCTGAGCCTCGCTTTTCTAGGAGGAGCCCAGGAGAGCAGTGATGCCAGAAAACCCACCCCAGCGCGGAGCGTGGCAGTGGACTTGGAGGCCACGTGTGGCTGAGGCAGAGCCTGAGGCAGCCTGAGCTTCTGTGGCTCCATATAACATGAGGATTTCATCATTTCCCTGAAAAGGGCATGGAAGTTAGCTGAGAAACAGATCCGGTGGGCCTGAAGGCTCTCCCCCCCACCATGTAGGGACATTTCAGCAGAAAGTGGCCCTGATGAGGACAGTGACATCTAAGCAGGTGCTGTGTGCACAGGCAACTCTGTGGGCCTGCCTCCAATGTCATGCTGCTGCACTTAGCCTGCAGCATGGGGCGCAGGGGACCCTGAAACGACTGTGATTAACAAAACACTGTCCCTCTTTACCTAGTAACTTTGTTTTCTGTCATCACTTGAATAGAGATGGTGATGTTAAAAAATAAAAATGTTTTTTGCACACCTGAATGATGGCCTGAAGAGTCTTATTCGCCTCATAGAATTTGCTCAGGGAAAAACAGCCTCATCAGTCTCCGATCTCCTTCCCCCGCTTATGCTTTTGTCTTCCGCCCTCACCCCTGCCACCTTGCTGCCCTCAGACTTCCCCAAACCCCTGTGGTCTACTCTTGGGCTGTAGCATCCCCTCTTCCTCCCTCCTGTTGCCTTCTTCCCCTTTTAAACTCCAGGTCCATGCGATAGGGGATGTCTCCCAACTCAGGTCAAGCCTACAGTCCCTGAGGCTTGAGCAGGAATGAGCCCTCAGGGACAGCTCAGCAGGCGGAGAATAAGGCAGCCCCGGCCTCCCCGTCTCTCCTGGGGCCTCTGCCCAGCTCTCCCCTCCCATCCACGTGGGACCCTCCCATGGGTGCAACCCACAACCCTCAGTTGTGGTGGGTTCTGTTCAGTGTAGGTTTTAAAATATTGTTTTATGGTCACAGGCCAGGATGTGAATGCCAACCATCACATACAACTGCTCATACAAATATTCCATTCCTGCAGGGCTGGCTGGACCAGCAGGGAAATGAGCCACAAACCAGTGCTTGCACCAACCCATGGTCACCTCATGGAAGAAAGTCTTTAAAGTGTTAAACTTTTATGCCAGGAATCATGAAATGTGTGTCAGTTGTCATCTTCCGTCATTTTCCCCCCACTTTTTAAATAGAAAAGCTCCTTGAACTGTACCTGGATTTTCGGTCACCACGCATATACCAGAGACTGCTCATAAGGTGAGGACAAGAGAAAAAGATGCAAGGAAGGAGGAGGGGAAGAGGCGTTTTATAATCTCTCCATCTGCACATAGAGGTACTTCGTTTAATTTCAGTAGAGATGTGTGCCTCCAAGGCAGAAATTCAGATGACTCTCTAGTCATACCGCAGAGTTCTGAGATAAGAAACGACAGTCTTGCTTTTCCCAGAGGGTGCAACACAGAGGAAAGAGCATCAGACTAGAGTAGGGATCCCTGAGCTGGGGTCTCACTTGCCAATCTTCTCTCCAAGGTAGGGACCGATCTCAATTTCCTCCTTAGTAAGATGGGGCAATACCTTCCTTGAATACCATGTGGGCCTACCGTGAGGGTCGAACGGAGAGAGGCTGCTTTTGTCTCAGGCGTTTGATAGTCTGTGCAGGTAGGACCAATGAAGCTGTAATTGGCGAGCCTTCCAGGGGGTTTCTGAAGTCAAACTAAGATGGTAAATGGTAACAGCTGCCCTCATAAATAGGCCCAGGCCTTGTAATATGTTCCCTGTTTACACACGTATTAGCATTATTCTGACAAGGGTCTGTAGCGTTCACTAGAACGCTGAAAGTGTCACCGACACAAAGTGGTTAAGAACTCCTATCCTAGAAGGTCACCACCTCGGCGCGTGACCCTATGGTTACCTACAGTTTAGAGCTTGCCTTTTTGCAAGACTTTGAGGCCACTTAAAATGAAGACACTAGGCAGCAGAACATTCGTCAGAAGGATCAGAAAGCGGGTGTGGAGGGGGAGGCAGGGCGAGGATGAGGGTCAGCGGAGGGGGCGGGATTCAGTGGAGAGGACGGGGATCCCAATAAGAACTGGAGGTAGGTTCCATTTCCTGGCATTTAGTTCCCAGCCTCCTGACAATCAAGACACCAAAACAGGCCAGATTATACAAGTCCCACACTATGACAAAAGGAAGCATCGAACGTCCCAGCACTGAACTCCGGAGAAACCAGTTGGATATGAAGACCGTCTATCTCACTGTGACACATCACCCAACCCATCCTGGAGGCGGCTCTGTCAGCCGGGGCCGGCCAGGCAGGGACCATCCCTCGCAGAGCTGCAAGACCGGCAGAAGAAGCCATGCGGGCTGAGAAGAACGAGCTCTCCCCTCCCAGCACCACCACCTGCTCAAACGTCTCTCTCCGTCTCCTGCCTCCACTTGCATCCTCTCCCGAGGGCCACAATGGAGCCCCGTCCTGCCTGAGAAGTCTGCAACCCCTCAGCTGGGTGAGGACAGAAGCTGGGGGGAGGGAGAGACCTAGCCAAGCCTCGTCAGCCCCCCACCAGGACGAGAGGGACGGGCGCGCCACATTCACGGGCACGCTGACAGCCACAGATGGACAAGCTCCCAAGCGGGTCCCACACGTCCGCAAGGGATGCCTCAGAGGCTCTTACCTCCTCCTGAGTTTCCTCCACGCTGCTGCCCTCCTCCTCTGCCCCACTGCCCAGTCTCAGCCAGGCACAAAAGGGATGCAGAAGCTGAGTCCACCAGGCTGCCCTTCTCAGAAGCAACAGGAGCCCCGCACGCCTGCCGAGAGCCCTCCAGTGAGGGAGGAGCTTTTCAGTGAAGAGATGTCACGTGAACAGAGAAAAGGACCTTCTCTCCTCCCCTCTGATCTTCCCATCTGTTTGCTGTTACCTGAAATTCATCCCAAGAGTTTCATGATAATCAACTCCAGCTTTGATCCTAATTAAGCAAATTAAAAAAACACGTCTTCCGAGGAGAGGCAGCTGTTAGTTACTTTAGTTTGTCTAATTACCAGTCAACCAAGTGGAATGAGAATCCCCAGTTCTCTTTAAAAGAGTGACAGCATAATCCTGATTTGGTTAAAATTACACACATATGCACAGAAAAAAAGACCAAGACGTAGTCCCCAAAAAGGGCAAGAGTCGTTACCTCTGTGTGGTGTGATTATAAAAGATTTTTGATTTCTTTATGATCTCTTTATTTTCCATCTTTTCCATGTACTACTTTTGCATTAGAAAAGTAAATTGTTAAAAAATCAATCAATAAAAATAAGTACCATTTGGAAATCTGTATTAAATCAACATAGATTGATTTTAAAGGTAAACAGTCCCTCCCCACTCTTCCTTTCCAACAAACAAGTGCATTACTGATCATCTTTCCAAACAGAAACGAGTAAAGAATTTTCCAGAGACCACGAGGTGCTCCTTGCAGGGGTTCCTGCGGCCACACAACGAGGAGGTCACTCCCATCTGTGTGCTTCCACAGCCCAGCAACGACAGAAAATGCCTATCAGCCCTCGGTTTAAGAGAGCTTTGCAACCCACCTGCTCTGTTACCTGTGTTAACTGGGGGCGGTGAGGGCATGGCCAAATCACCAGAGGAAAGAAGTAAGGGAGCCACACCCTGGGTCAGCATCTCAGGAGTCAGGTCTCCGAACAGCTGTTCCCAGAGCTTCCAGCAGGTGGCAGCAGGGCATTGTCAGCGACAGCTCCATCAATAGTCATCTGGTGTCACGGAGGAAACAGCCCTAACTTCCACATCCGGTGGAAGCCTGGAGCAACTCATCCTTTCTGTCTGTGGCTCAAGAACGCTGTGCCCTTACAGAGCTGCCTGATGGAAAATGAGACTTCGAACAAGTAAATGATGTGTCTCCAGGAAACCCACAATCAAACAAAAGAGAAACCCAAAGTTTCTTCCGAAATCATATTTTTCTGTTTAGAAAAGTCTCAAAACCACCATGTGTCTATTTTGTATATTTATCTACATTTGGCTTTATTCCAAGAAGGATTTAAGGCAGCTTCACCAAGTCACAAGGTCTCTGTTTCATCCTAATTACACAGGACAAAGGAAACACAGAATCTGTTCATATTTGCCCCAGGTAATAAATAGGCTGTTTACTGACAGGCATTTGTCTTAGTGTTTGCCAAAATGAAGTAAAGGGAACTTGGTCCAAGCTGAGAACAGATGAATCTGGGATGAAAGCCCAATAGCCTTGAAGTGATGCCAGCAGCAGCAAAGTGATTAGTGAAAGAGACTTTACAAAAAGGAGCAGGTAGCAGGAGGCAGGCACTGTACCTGAGACCTGGCTCTTTGTACCAGCCTGTCATTAGTTAGCCTTGTGACACGTGGGAAAGCCACTGCCCCTCTCTAGCAATCTGTTTCCTCTTCTATAAATGAGGGATTCCTACTCCCAGATAACTTTTGACTCAGATACGAGAACAGAGGGGACTTAAGGGCCCTGCAGGGAAGGACAGCTGAAATGGGTTTTGTGCTTTGGGGCACAGGACTTTGGCTGGGGAGGGCGCTGGAAGGAAACTGTTGTCAATTATCACATGCAAGAAGGGACTGTGTGTGGAAGCCACATCCTGACCCTTCTTCATCTGCACAATCTATTTCTAGCCTTAGCACCTGGGAACAGGGCAGGGAGGCCAGAGGGGTGGTCTTCACAGTTTCTAGCCTAAACTTTTTCTTTAAGTAAAAGCTCGGAGGCTCCAAAGACACCTGCTTACCTAGGGCCACCCCTGCTACCCCCCTGGGTACCGCACAGAGCCCTGTGTGATGAGCCCTGGTCCGGAGTATCGGAGTATTGGACTGGCTTGTGTGGCGAACCCCTGAGTACACAGCCGTTTCAATCCCCGCTGGGGCACCATCCACTTCAGAAAGAACGTGCACGTCGTAAAGAGTGTCAGGCAAACACAAAATCTTTTGGTTTTAATCTTTACTTTCAATCCCAAACAATCTCTTTCCTTTTTGTTACAAAAGTACTAAACAAACACAGACAGGGGAAGAAAGTTGACATCTGCAAACTATGTGCCTTCAACAGGCGTCTCAGTAATCCCATCACCAACACCCATGTGCAAGGCAGAGACACCAGGTAGGTAATTCTCAGGAATCGGAACTATACCATAGATGCACGGGCACTTTATTTCATTTAAAAATGATCAACAGGAGTGAAGCCAGACTGTGTGGGTTTTACTCACTCTGACACTCCCAAGAGCCTTCTCATCTGGCCAGCCTGGAGGCCCAACCCTTCCGGAAGGGAGACGTGGCCTGCATCTCAGCAGTTCATTGAGACGACAAGCTGGAGGTGCTGAGGAAAGCCTAGAGCGCTGTCGCCGGGCTTGGAGGGGTGGCCAGGTGGCACGGCCGGGCACCTTCCTGTGTAGGCTCCTCGCCCAGGCTCACCGGAAGGTCTCTGCGCTTGGCCGTGCAGGGAACTGTGCTCAAGCCGAGCAGCTGTCCAAAGCGTGTCCGTCTCCGGCCTGACCGCTTGCCCCTCCAGCCCTCTGAGGGGAAGGAGCCATCAGTCCACTGTGCCATTGTAGGATTTGTTGAACTTGTTGAAGGTGAAATCCACGGTGTGTGTGGAGATGGGCTTTCTGTACAGAGGGTTTGAAGCCTAGAGAACACGGGAGGTAAGAGGACGTGTGTTAGTTCATTCGTTCGTTCGCACACACACAGGGTTAGAGGCCCTTCTAGGGTCAGTCACCCAGGAAGGCAGTGGGCCCCGCCCGCGGGTGAAGGCAACGGCCTTGTGCTGCAAGACTGGCTCCTCTAAGCCTGGGACGGTCCCGCCCCTCCCTGAGCTTTCTCTCTCCATCTCTGAAACGAGCGGCTGTGTCTGTCAGATGGTCTCTGAAGTCCCTTGCAGCTTTAACACACTCACTGGGGATTCATGGGGTGCTCCCTCTTGCTCAGTCCTTCGGGAGCGTGCAGTCTGCTTGGGGACATAAGACACACACGGACACTGCAACAGACTATGAGCGCGTGGGACCCTCTCCTGGACTGCTGGACACAGTCTCCCTGCCGGGGCTGTGGCAAGTGCCTCTGCCGTGAGCCTCCCGACCGGGGCCTGCTGCGGGGCTCCGTGCAGGGCGTCCAGAACTGGGCACACACCACCTCTCAGGTTCGCCTCTTTGTGTTTTTTGTTTTGTTTTGTTCTTTTTAACTTTTTGGCCTCACCGCGCAGCATGTGAGATCTTAGTTCCCCGACCAGGGATCGAACCTGAGCCCCCCTGCAGTGGAAGTGCAGAGTCTTAACCGCTGGACCACCGGGGCAGTCCTCGCTTCTTTGTTCTGAATCCCAAAGACGTTAGTGGGCCTCTGCTTGAACTCAGCCGGACCGCCAAGCTTGACATTTTTTCTACTCCCAACTTCCCATTGACTTACCATTTCGTAGCGGGCCCTGGATCGCTCACTCTGGAACTTTGCAAACTCTCTCCGGTCATGGATGGTGACAAGCAGCTTCCAGATGGCCAGGAGCGCAAGCCCAATCAGGATGATGCTGCCGACCACAGCCAGGAGGATGGTCATGGCATTGGGGGCAGTTCCACACTCTGGAGGGGACCAGGGCATGATGAGCAAAGCCACCGCCATCACCGTGCCCCTACCCCCCGACCTTAGGCCCGTCAGCTCTCCCCAGAGGCCTTCCCTGGGTTCTCTGAGATCCCCACACTGCTTCTGAGAGACCTGGGTGGCAGGCAGGTTTCTCCAATGCACATAAAGTGGAAGATTCAAAGAGGGCTGGTCACTGTTCCAAGGCCACACAGTAAGTCAATGGCAAAGTCTAGGAGAACCTTGGTGGCTGCTCCACTTTCTCCCACACGCTGTGGGTACAGCTGCATCTCCCCAACTCGAAGCGCCCACGCCCCAGCCCAGCCCCACCTCCCGTGCAGGACACTGGACCAGGTCTCAGCTTTCACGTAAATGGTTTTAGGAGTAGACTGGGCAGCAGGAGATTTCATGAAGCCGCTTCCACAAGGGCTGGGCTGGGGGCCAGCCGACACTTGTAAGCCCTTAGTGTGGAGCCTCTGGAGCAAATGTGCTTATTTTCAAAGAACCGCAAAGACAGCGCTTGGAAACAGAGCCTCATTCTTACAGGCGTGCACCCTGGGCTAGGACCACAATCCTTCCCTCTGCCTCTGGCCTAGGGAAGGCACATTATGTGGTCTAGCCCCATTTGGAAAAACAGTTTGCAATGTTTTGAAAGGAAGAGAGCAGATCTTTTTCTGCACCGCCCGCCTCTGCCCCGGCAACCTCCACCAGAGAAGAATCAAAGGGGTCATACTAGAAACCCTCATTACCCCAAGGGAAAGGGCCATTGGTCCCCGGGCCCAGAGCGTGGGGCAGAATTGCCTGTGTTAGATGAGAGCGTGCCGTCCTCAGGGGCCCAGGGAGCGAGGCATGGCGCTTGCAGGAATGTCAACCTAGCGCTCCATCTGCCCTTCTTGGACTCCACTCCAGGAAGCGGCAGCCCGGCTAGGGCTGTGTGTACCCAGATGCTTCCTGACGCCCAGCCTTGATGGTCCAGACCTGCCCTGCATGCTCGCACCACCATTAGCCATGTAGGCTAAGTGTGTTCTGTGCTTACTGTCACCCCCGTGTCCCCTCCTTCAAGAAGAGACACTCCCCCAGGGCAGGGCACTATCCTCCTATAACTCCCATTCCCCCAAGTCATGCCCCCCCAAGCTCCGCCCCCGTGATGGGTCCCTAGACATACAACCATCTTTCTTCTAAACTATAGCAGTCAGGTAGAGGCGACCTTAGATCTTGATCTTTATATGGAACTGTATCCCTCCCCTCTCTGGAGTTTGGAAAGGACGGTGAGAACGGGTGATACATCAGAAACCGAGCCCCCTGGGGGAGCAGACGGAAGTGGCCCTCACACACCTGGCTCCCTGAGGACTGTCAGGTTGGACTTCCCACTGGGGAGCTCTGCATAGGTGAACATCATCACACAATCCTTGGCAGTTTTGTAGAAACAAAGCACAGCCTCCTGGTCATCTTTCACTGGAAGAAAACCAAGCAGAAATGTCCCGAGTGTGTCTCTGAGTGATGCAGAGCAGCTAAGGGACGGGTGAGGAGCCGGACCCCGCCAAGAAGAAAAGGGGGTGCAGAGAGGCTTAAAGGGAAGGCTGGATCTTAAAAATGAATTTCTCAAATCAAGAACGCAGGCCCAGCGCTAAGTTAGGCTGCACTGGGGACGTGAATTCCCCTCCATGCGAGGGAGGCCTCCGCAGGCTCACTGGGGTGAAAGGAGAGGGGGCACTATGGCTGGGGCGGGACTGGGCAACGGAATTGGGTAAAGAAAAGAAAGGGCCATCCTGCTGTCCGCGGAGGGCCTGAGTGAGAGCTCACGCTTGAGTCTACCTGGCTGAGAGCCGGCTGCAGAGGCCAGGCGGCGGCAGCGCTGCTTTCCTGAGATGAGAAACCAAAAAGATCCAGGCCGCAAGGAGGATGGGTGGATGAGAGACTGCACCTCCCACCCACGGTGCGCACCGCTGGCCTCGCTCCCATAGTAAGAAGCCCCCTTCCTCAAGTTGCCTCAGCACCTGCCATCCCCACGTGGCTGTTCCCTGAGGGGAAGGTATCACCAACCCCACTCCCCCCCGCTCCGCCCCGCCAGGCACTGTCTGCATTCCAAGCCTCCCCTGGGACAGGGTTAGACTGATTTCTAGGGTGGAAAGGAAGCGGGGAGGAGTGTGAAGCAAGAGAGAGGCAGGTGGTAAGGGAATGACCCACTGGTCCTGAGTAACAACTGTGGGCAATTTTGTGACACGAAATGCTTTCTAGCTCTGCCCTTTGTAACCCTGTTGCTCCAAGGAGTCTCCACCTAGAACCAGACAGTTTTGAGTGGTTATCAGACACGGAGGCCTGGGCTTTTTCTCTCGGCCCCCAGTCCTAAGCCTGGTCTGGGTGAGTGTGAGCGGGCATGGCTATGAAAAAGACTGGGGGAAGGAAGGAAAAGGATAACTGGTGAATGCGAACAGAAACCTTCTCTGTGAAGCAACTGACTCATGACAAAGGGACAGACGGAGAGGCAGCTGTGCGTGAACAGCTGCATTTGCTCCAGAGCGAGTAAGTAGTCAGTGGGCCGGGGGGAGGCATCGCCATCTTTCTGTGGGTGCCCAGTCAGGGGGCAACGGCCCCAGGTCTGCAGGCAGAACTTGCTGTGAGCCAGACCTCAAGTCACAAGACAGAAGCAGGGCAAGAAAAGAGGCATGAGAGGCCGGATTTGGGGAGGGCGGGGCGGGGATCCCTGCTATGGTACAGCCCTGGCACACAGTAGGAGCTCAATGAACATGTGTTGGCGGAATACATGACTTGGCATCCTCAGGAGCCATGATTCGGCCAGAGCATCACGCAAGGTCGGGGAGGCAGGAAAAAGGAGCGGGGAGACCTGTAGGAATGAGGAAGAGCCAGGGTAGCCCTCGATCCCGGGTTCATTCGGACAGCGTGAGCTCTGCCTTGTCTAATGCTGGCAGAGCATCGCGAGAGCTGAGCTGGGCTGAGGCCAAACAGAGACTGGCGAGCTGGTCACCAAACATGGTGTCCCAGCTTCCCGGGCACAGCTGGACGACACTTCCCGCCATCCTTGTAGTAAACGTGGCCGGATGACTGAGCTCTGGGTGGGGGGGATGTTGTGTGCACCACATCCAGGCCCCACCCATGTAAACCTCCCCCATGATCTTTCCCCATTTGCAGGTTCAATGGAGAGAATTCTGAGGACCCGGGGGAGGGTGGAAACACAATCTAGAGGGTACCTGGGCTCCTGAAGGAGCACAGAGAGGCCTTGTCAAGCAGGAACATCCTCACTGGACTTCGAGTGAGTGACAAACTGACTTTTATTTTGTTAAGTCATTGAGGTTTGGGGTTTGTTTGTTGTAGCAGCTCACAGTACTTATTCTAACTAATATACCAACTTTTCAGGAAGCCTGGGAGAAGATGTAGGAAGGGACTAGGCTTCAGGGATGGGACAGAAACTTAAGAACAGGAAGGTCTTACACCCTGGAGAGCCCAGAACCTATGACCTAACACAGGTACTCCAAGTCCTCTTGGGGAGCCAGCAAGGACTAGCCAAGGACACTGAGGTTGCTTCCTAACTCAAGGTTAAAACTACCCTCCTGTCTGCCAGGCAGCCCTGAAGATCGTCCCCACGAGGGAGAAAGTCTCTACACGTCTGCCAAGATCCAAAAGGGGCCGGCTGCCCAGGGCCACTCCCCACACTCACCGATGGTGTCCACCCGTGTGATCACCTCATCCTTGCACAGGTTTTGGCAGGTCTGGTTGTCCACTGAGCTCCCTGAGTGAAGCAGCAAGCACTCAACGCAATCTCTTTGGAAAAGAGGCAATAAATGTGGGTGTTAGATGCTGGGTAGTAGCTCCACACATGTAACTGAGTGCATGTCCCAAGAGTGCAGGTCCCAGCCCTCCTGCAAGCCCCTGAAGGCTTTAGCTTCTCCCATGTTCAGATGTTTGGCCTCAAGGAACATTTCTGCTCTGTCCTTCTTGCTGCTATCATGCAGGGAAGCCCAAGGGTTCTTGGAGGAACATATGTGGGTTTAGAAGCATGTCTGATACACATGTCAAGTTGCAGGTTGGAAACCTTTCAAATTCTGACACCAGAAGCCAAATCCATCCGCACTCTGGTGCATCAAATACCTCACTGAGGAGCCTGCCCCGAACAAGAAGTTTCTGAAGATAAAAAGTGTTCCTGGCCTCGAAGAGGGGTCCTCACCCCGCCATGGCCCCACTTCCCAGGATCCCCACCAGGAGACCATCACCCAGGCAGGGCTCTCAGCACATTAAACTCTCTGGGTGGGCTTTCAAGACAAAACACCACTGCCTGGGCCCAACCACACCCATGGAATCCGAATCTCTGGGGCTGGACCTGGGCTCTTGGGGATTCCGAGTAAAGGTGAGGGCTGAGAACCAATGTCCTGGAGACTCTCAGGCCCTGGCCCCCTTCCTGCTCCCAGACAGAGCCCACCTGGCAGGGGAGCTAAGCTCTAAGGGTCTGTAAAGCTTGTTGTGGAGGGGAGAGAGGGTCTCTGACCTCTATGGGGGCCTGGGGGATGGGGGAGCATAAATGGGATGGTGAGAACTCAACTCCAGGGAGAAGTGGGTTGGAACAAAACCACCAGCTGACGGGGAACGTGCAGGCACTTTCTGAAGTGATGGTGCTCGGTGGCCGGCAAGGATGGTGAGAGACCCCAAAAGAGAGGTTTCCCCAGGAAATGGGGTGAGGACTCCAGAGCCAAGTGTGCTGGGAGGGCCACTGCCTCCCTGCCGCTGTGCCCTGGCACCCGAGGGCAGGGGAGCCTCACAGAGCCTCAGCCACATGGGGGGACAGCAGCCCAACCTACCCCACAGGCCTGTGGGGACCAAAGGGGCTGCATGTCTGGAAAGCTCCCTGGCAAAAATATGGAGGGTTGTACCATCACAATGCATTGCCTTTATTAGTATCATTTAAAAATTCTGTGGGATGGAGAGACCAGTTACTACGTTTCCAGGGCAGAAACTGTGGCCTGAAGGGAGCTGAGAGCGTTTCATTAAGTCGCCCTATTTTACAGGTGAGGGAAGTGAGGAATCAGTGACAGCAGGGTCCAGCACCCAGGTACCTGCCTCTCTGTCAAGTCCCTCCCTGAGTCCTTACTCCACTTTCCGAACATTGAGGAGGAATGGGCGAGTGAGTAGATTGTGGAGGGAAAGTAGGTAAGACTTTCTTACCAGGGTCCTAATATCCTTAAGAATCCAACTATCCTCGGATTGGCCACAAAATCCCACTCTCCTGGTAATGACTTCATGGAAACATTCTGAAGTTAAACAAGTAGGTAATTTTTGCATTTCTCCTGAGGCCAGAGCTCCAGCAGGCAGGCAACTGAGACTTGGCTGGGCACCAGGAAGGCATGGCTCCAGCTCTGGTCATTCATGCTGATGCCACTGCCCCTCGTCCAGTCATGGATTAACACACTGCAAAGAAAGGCGGCCGCTTCCGGTCTCCTCTAGGATTCACTGAGCCCTCCATCTGCATGCCCTGTTGTCATGAAACCACAGGGCCGCTTCCAGGGAACATTCCCTAATCATCCATGTGGACAAATCAGTTTAACCTGTGTGCTCCGCACACTGGATTGAATCTTGTGATCTATTGTAGTCACGTATTAAAACGTCTGGCCTTTAAACAAACAAGTTGCTGAGACAGACTTTGCTCAGGGAGACTGTTAATTGAAATCAGCTGAAACTGAATATGCACTCACCCAAGGTGAAGAGCGTGTTTGGTTAGTTCTAGAAAGTAGAGATTGACTGCTCTGAAACCCCAGAAAAAAAAAGGACATAGGCATTCAAAACCTGTTGGCTCTCAGCAAAGCAGCAAGTAGAAAAACAGCCTGAAATAATAAGGCACTATCAAAGGTACTTTGTTTAAAAAAAAAAAAAAAAAGTGACAACTAGGCTGTGAAAGAGACTGTGTCAGTGTGGCCCGGAGACAAGTAAGAAGAATGAGTGAGGTTCCCCTACGGCACCTCTTTGCTCTCCTTGCTCCTTTGATATTGCTCAACGGATAACAAATCACCAAGTCTATGTCTTCTTGGAAATGAATGCTTTAAACATTTAAAGCTAAGGTGGTCTTCCCAAGAGGCCTTTTAACTGACCTAAGCCAACCCTATATTGCCTTGCTGCTCCGGAAGAAGGAAAGAAACAGGCTTGATCTGCCTTTATTGGTTCCATGTGTATTGTCCTAGCTTGGCACCAGCCCCCATCAACCTCATATGCCCCAAGGTCTGGGAGCACATACTCAAAAGGGTTCTGCTGGTGGGAGAGCTGGGGGTAGGGCACCTCCCTCAGGCATTAAATGTTGATAATGGCCATGATTCCAGGCTCAGATAGCCACAGCTATTTGGGCTCCAGATCCTGGATCCTAACTTCCTCCTTCCCCTGGGATGTTTCTATTTGGATTTCTGTTGTTTCTCTGCTCTTAGCAGGTCTAAAGTAGATCTGTGTTTCTTCTCCCTTACTCTGCCTGGCTTCCCTCTAATTACACAGAATAAAATCTGGCCCTGTCTATCTTGTCTCTCCATCTGCGGCCAGCTTTCAATTACCCACGCCTGGATTATTTGTGGCAAACATCCAACCAGGGGTTCTGCCACCCAGAATGTTTCTGAGTGCAGACTGACCGGCAGCCACGGCTGCTCAGGGAGCATGAACTCGTCTCATTAGGAGCCCGAGCCAGGGGTTTGGAAGGGAAATCTGCCAAAAAAAAAATTGCACAGTTGCCTTTCCCAGCCAAAGAGAAACAACGTCTGTATTATTATCTGTTTCTGATTATCTGTGCCCTCCGTCCTGGCCCCTTAGGACAAGGATGATCATGGCACAGCTGTTTCTCTAGCAAAATTCAAGAGAAACTGTCACTCTTGCTTTCCCGATGGCATAACTCCCTGATTTAATTCCCTCGCATTCGCACTCTGGCAGAGTGTGAAGGGCAGAGCCGTGGGGAGGTCATCAGGGGAACGTAACCCCGTGGATGGGTCGGTGGAGGCCTGGAACCCGCGTCTGGACAATCTCTGCATTCCGCAGCAGCGCAGAGACCCACTCCATTATCTGTACAAATGGAGCAGAAAATTCAAAAGCCACTGCAGTTTGTTCCTGGCTTGCCTTATCTAGGTCGGGTGCCCTCCTGTCCAATGTACCTTCTGATGATGTTTTGTTTAAAGCAGCATTTCCCATATGGGGGGGCCTGTGAAACATTGTTTGGGAGATGTTAATGGGGCGGGAGGTCAAATTCATTTGGAAGAAAGATGCGGGCTGAATGTCCTTTTAAAATACTCAGTGACACACTAAAGGCTCAAGAAGATGCTATTTTGGTACTAAAATCAGTTTAATTTCATTTAACTCAGTAATCCTGTAACTTCTAAACTTGCTTAGGAACAGAATAACAGTTTTTGTTGTTGTTGTTATGTTTTGATTTTGTTTTTTTTTTTTTTTACAAAATCCCCATGGAACCAGCGTTTCAAAGACCCTATTCTAGTTAATGTTAGTAAGAGTTTCGATCCCCAGCAAGGCTGGGTGGGGACGATGCAGGAGATGGGGGGTGAGAGGCTGGCCAGCCCTGAGGGCTGACTGGCCAGATGACAGGCCTGGTCTGGGGGAGACGCTGGGGTTGGGGCAGGGGTGGAGGGCTGTGTGGGGGGCAGCGCTTTACCTCTTGGTGCTGCAAGCATCCAGGCAGGTCGGGCACTTCTCACACGTCTCCCCAAAGGCCCCTGGTTCCGTGCACTGGCACTGCCCACAGACACAGTGCCCGCGGTCACTGCAGATCTGGCCATCCCTGGCCTGGCACGTACTGATGTCTGTCGAGCAGTTACAGTTGTCCCCGATGTAACCTGCGTGGCACTTGCATTCTCCGCAGTGACAGTCGCCGTGGCCTAAAGGACACACATGGCACATCAGCGCCTGCCTGCTTACACGGACACACAACCAACCGCCCAGCGCCTGCTGTGTGCCGGACACTGGGGATCCAACAGAATGAGATGCCGACTGTGCCCTCGCAGGCCGTCTGGGAAGACAAAGAGGGCCTGGTGCTGACACGGGGTGACAGCAGGGCACCCGGGCAGTGCATGTGGCCCGGCTGGGCTGAGTGCTGCTCCAAGTCGGTCCAGAACTTGGCCAAGTCGTGCCACAGGTCCAGGACACCAGAGAGCTTCTTCCTGTCTCCCGTGTTACGTGATTAATGGCCCCAGAACCTGTGAATGTGACCTCGTATGGCAAAGGAGACTTTGCAATGTGATTAAGTGAAGGATTTTAAGACAGGGGAGATTCTCCCGGATTATCCAGGGGGGCCCTAAGTGCCACCACAAGGGTCCCTATGAGAGGAAGGCACTGGGAGATCTGACTACAGAAGGTGGTGGCGACGGACAGGAGAAGCAAGATGCTGCGCTGCCACCTTTGGAGATGGAGGAGGAGACCTCGAGGAGCCCGGAATGCAAGGAACACAGCCCTGCAAGACGGAAAAAGGCGAGGGAAGGATCCTCGCCCAGAGCCTCAGGGCGAGGAGTGCGGAGGCCCTGCTGCCACCTCCACTTTAGCCAGAGGAAACGATTTCAGACTCTGACCTCCAGAAAAGAGAACACATCTGAGTTGTTTTCAGTCGCTAAATTTGTGGAACCCTAACACAGCCACGAAGGAAACCAACACAGTTGTTGCCCCTCAGTCTCAGTGAGACGCTGATTCTTGCTCTGGCCTTGGAGCCGCGGGCCAGAGCTGGGTGACTCATGAGCAGGTACGGGGGACGGCAGCGGCTAACACCGAACTCGCTATGCACGTGTCAGGCTTTACAGCACGAACTCGATGAATTCTTACAACCATCCCATGTGCACAAGTGACGAAACTGACACACGGAAGGATGAAGTGGCTTGCTGACGGTCAGACAGCTAGCGGCTGCAGAGCCGGGACCCAAACCGGGGAGTGTGGCTCCAGGGCCCACGGTCTGAACTCCAGGATCCGTGGCCTCTCAGGAGGAGAGGACAGAGCAGGCCCTAATCAAGATGAGAAACAGCTGAGGGGCCCCCGCTCCCCCCTTGCAGGAGGAGCCCTTTCCACAGCCTGCAAGGGAGGAGGAGCTGGGCATCCCCTCCCGGTTCTGCAGGCATCAAGGGCAGGGGAGCTGCTGGGCTCAGAGGACTGAGGAAGTGTGCGCACCAGGCACGCGCGTGTGCGCGCTGGACAGCAAAAAGCACGGACAGCACCAGCCTCCAAGGGGGCCAGGAGCCTGTTAGTGGATTCTCTATTTTTTGCTAACAGAGGCAGAAAGCAGTGCTACAGATGGCACTTAATTTTTTAAAAAATTCCTTATACTATCACTGCAGCATATCGTCCTTTCTCGTGCCATTTTGCTAAGGCTAATATTAATAGAACCAAGAATTTGTATTTACTGAGAACCCACTGACATACTAGCAGGAGACCAGGCAGGCAGGGGATGGCATCAGACAGGGGCGCCTTGCATTTTATGCCTGCTCCTGAGTCAGTTATCCTTGTAGTTGGACCTCAGCACCTTCTGAGACCACCAATGAGTGCGACCCACAATTCAGGTCAGGACCTAACTCCAGAGAGCCTCTTCACCCCCACTTCCTTCCTGTCCCCCTCCCCAACCTGTCTGCTCTGGAGAGCCTAGAATCTGCAGGAGGCAGGGAGGCCATCTGGAGCCGCCAGTCCTCCCCTCCCTCCCATGCATGCGGGGCAGCCTCTCTGCAGCCCAGGGATGCAGAGCCCCAGCAGATACTGTGCTGGGCGAGAGCACCCTCCCACTTCACAGCCAGTGCCGAGGCATATGGCAGCCCTCTGGGAGAGGTGAGGAAGGCCAGACCCCAGCCAGGAGGAGGCTGTGGAGTGCAGTTTAACTGCCTGGAAGCTGGGGTATGATGTGTGGGCCACAGGAGAGAGCAGCACCCCTGCTCATGGGTTACACGGTGGGGGGATGGGGCATGGGGGGGAGAGGGCAGCAGAGAGCACAACTCACCCCAGGGAGGGAGGCCTGCACACCCTTCCTCTGCACCAATCCCTGAACAGCCCTGGCAAGCAGGAAACCACCCCCCACAGGAAGTCTTCCCAAATGAAATGGATCCAATCTGCACAACTCCCTAACTCTCGGCCTCAGGACCACATGGGTCAAGAGGCTGTTTTAAATTAAAATGGTTCACACTCAGGGTGATTTTCCCCCCAACATTTTGTTATGACAATTCCAAACCTGCAGCCAAGTTGAAAGGACTGTACAGAGAACATCCATCCACTTACCACCCCCATTCCACCATCAGTATGCTGCCAGCTGCTTCACCACACATCTACCCATCCCTCTATCCATCGATCAATCCATATATTTTTTAATGCATTTCAAAGCGAGTTGCAGTTATCAGTGCACTTGAGGAGTGGTTTTTAGTACAGCTCTGGTCTCTCCAGTGGCTTGTACATCACGCCATCTCACCAAGCAAAAATAGAGGAAGTAAGAGGCATGGTTGGTTCCATATTTACAAACAGCAAAGACACTACTCAGGCCAGAGAGGCTGCTTTGTTTGACACGGTGAGTGTTGTTTCCCTTCCTTCTCTGTTTTTGGCAGCAATATAAAATGAACCAAATAAAAACCTAGCACAATATTCCAAAGTGTCAAAGGTTTGGTGAGGAGGTAGTATATTATTTCGTTTAGGGTGAAGTATGGCTGTGTGTATGTGTTGAAGGGAGAACTTGCTCCCCATGGTGACTGGGCATCTAATGTGAAAAGATCTGCTGCTCACTGAGAAGATGGCAAAGGTGCCAGCTGCTCTGTACTTCCCAACATGATGGTTAACTGGCAAGTGAACCCAGCTGCCTTGGGTACATCTGACATCATGAAAACCTGAGAGCTCCAAAACCCAGCCCCCAGTCAAAGCACCTGAGGGTGCCCCTAGATCTGGGGTGCAATTACAGAGTTAGGAGTCAAGGGCAGGAGAGAGTGGGAGCTGGCAACTCACCCAAGGTCACCACGGCTCCATGGAGAGGGACAGGACTCACTGTCAGAGATCTAAGCTGTTCCTGAAAGCCTCCTACAGCACTTGAGAGGCATGGACGTGGCGAGAAGGAAATGCTGTGCAAAGAACCTGTGAGGGAGAGCACGAAGCGCCCCGGCCCACAGGAGGAGGGCGGGCAAGCAGGTGGGAGCCGCTGAGGGCCGGGGGACCTCGGAAAGTCCTTAGCCACGTGGCGTCTTGGCCTCAAACATTTGCCAACTCCAACGCAAGGTCCCAGCAAGTCAAACTAGGAGAGAAGGCACGCTCGATGAAATGGCTGAAGCCACTGGAGTGCTGTCCTCAGGGACTCCCGTGATGGCCCCAGTTTGTCTGTCAGGTGGTTCACCGCCTCTCAAAGACAATGGAAAGCAGCTACGGCAGAGAGGTGAGGTGACGCATGCCTCGTCCTCCTTCACTCCACGCTGACCGTGCTGTCTAATCAGGGGATTCTCTGCCAGGGAGCCCGGGCTTGGCCTCAGAATCCTCCTCAACACTCTCCTCCAAGGAGGTTCTACCAACTGGTGGGACCCGGCACACAAGGTACAACCACTTGCCATTTCGGTTTAAAGTTTCCA